>NC_044924.1:15485880-15576218 GCF_003576645.1 Ipomoea triloba | reverse complement strand
TTTTATATATATTATATATATATATATATATATATATATATATATATATATATATATATATATATATATATATATATATATATATATAATATGCGTAGTTACTACATTATCATTATCACATTATTAATTCAATCGTATAATATGTATAATATGTCATATCATTAATGTTATATTGTTATGTTAATTTTCATAACACATTATAATATATTTACAGAATATACAAATACATAACAATTAACTGTCGAATCCACTTCTAGTATTTGTTTTTTTGTTTTTTTGTTTTTTTGTTTTTTTTAGTTTGAGTACTATTAACCATGTTTTTTCTAGTATTTGTTTAATAACTGAATTTATAATAAAACAAACTACTGTACAATAACCACTCCAAGCAATTTCATTTCATCTATCCTTAAGAAAGATATGTAATTGCAAGAACGTACCATTGTAGTTTAATTTGAAACAAACTAACATTAATATTTAGTGAAAAATTTTTATATTTTCATCACAATTCAGAATGGCACACAAGCCAATATTCCACCAGGTTTCTTGTTGAAGACTATTAGGATATGAAGTAAGCATATGCTAATAATATGTCAATGGTGTACATACAAGAGTCAAATGACTCAAATCTCATTAATATATAATTCCTCAATTTAAAACTTCAGTGAAAGGAATTACTTTTTCAACTAACATAGTAAAACTTAGTTTAACAATTAGTATGACACTTGCTAAAAAAAAAAAAAAAAGAAAGGAGTATGACACATGAACCCCTATCCACCAAGCTTCATGTCAAGAAGGTCAATTACAGGTTAAGTAGTGAACCAAGGCTAACATACAATGTGGTACTGTTGTACAGTGAAGAGTCAAATCCTATATGCAATTCCCAAATCTTAGATCAAAACATCCATAGTAAATATTATGCAATTCCCAAATCTTAGATCAAAACATCCATAGTAAATATTACATTGTATTGTATAAGATAAGACTGTTAAATTGTAAAGGTAAAAAAGACACATTAAGAATTTCAAAGGAAGATTCTTTTAACAGAATACCTATACAGGCATGGATTCTATTTGTTAATATAATGATCCTTATGGGCATTACATTTCAAAGGGAGATTCTTTTAACAGAATACCTATACAGGCATGGATTCTATTTGTTAATATAATGATCCTTATGGGCATTACATAGAAAAAGCAACACAACAAATTGCAAGTGTGGTGAAGTGACAACTTATTATAAAACTGTTTTGCTCATTGGAAGAGAAGTTGTCCAAATAGAATGTACATACCGATGCTCATTTTCTTCAACTCCATAATCAAAATTGAGCAACTGCTCCGTCCACAACATCTTTCTCCAAGCATTCCTTCATGGCATCTTAATGTGAAATCTGAACACTTCTTTGGATCAATTTTAGCACCTTCTCCCCGGCATCATTATGTTTCACTATTGTCCTCAATGCAAGAACTATTGCTGAATTTTCACCCGCAATCCAACTCATATGCTTTTGAATATTATATTCGCACACAAAGCATAAAAAATACCAGCATGCTCAAGAAATACCCTCCTTAGTCACATAATTTCCTCTTCGTGTACCACAATATCACTTCCAGAAGTCCCTTCATTCTCCCTTGTATGATCTATTTCAATCAAATCCTGTTTCCCAGAAAGATCCCCATGAGGATAGGGATTCATTCCATTTCCTACACCGTCCTCTCCCTTCTTAAGGCTCCCACAAACCCTAAAAATGAAGTGTATAAATAGGACTCTACAGCGTTTTGCAAACATTGGGATTCTTGCTTTATTTTTTTCCATCTTTAAAGACAAAATATTCCTTACAAAATCTGCAGGAATAATAGGTGAATGGAATTTGCCATATTACCATAATTATAATATTACCATAAATCCATAATAATTCAATTATAATTAATCTAATTCTATCATAATAAATACTATAAATTCTATCATAATAATTATCATTACCATCTATAATTAATCTAATTCTATCATAATTATAATTAATAATTAATAATATATTCTATAATAATAATTATCATATTACTAAAATGCCCCTACGTTTGGGCGGGAAAATTTTGGAGGAGGATATTATTTTTATATATAGTATAGATTTCGACATAGCCTTTGACGGGTTTGACAAAGATTTTTGACCTAGTGAATTATTTTTAGACAACCTTCCTATACGCATTAACTTATAGAGATTTCCAATTTTTATTTAAGATATACGCTTAACCTGCTTTGTCAAAATAATTCAAATATTAAAATACCAAAAAAGAAATAAGAACAATAATTTAAAATTTTTGCAATATTCAAAAGAGTTCACAAAACATTCATTCGAAAAATTCCATTACAAACAAAATAAGTTTTACCTCCTTGCTATCTTCTTATTTTCTTCAAATTCTATCATCTTGTTGATCTGGCTTCTTAATTTGACAAAGTCACCTCCAAAAATATTTGATGCAAATTCTTTTTTACTTGGCCTACTACATAGTATCTATAAGCCTCTGATCTATAATTGTTGAATCAGGTAACACTATTGCTTGCCTCTGATCTATAATTGTTGAATCAGGTAACACTATTGCTTCAAACCACCGTATAATTGTTGAATCAGGTAACACTATTGCTTCAAACCACCGAATATATAATTGTTGAATCAGGTAACACTATTGCTTCAAACCACCTAATATATAATTGTTGAATCAGGTAACACTATTGCTTCAAACCACCGAATATATAATTGTTGAATCAGGTAACACTATTGCTTCAAACCACCGAATATATAATTGTTGAATCAGGTAACACTATTGCTTCAAACCACCGAATATAATGCATTCATCGAAGCTTTTGCCGTCATCCATGTTTTGTCCATCATGATTTGCAAAATTTCTGAATTGGTTCCACATATCAATGTGCTTCCTTTTTAGATTTTCCAATCTATTCTACTCATTAACCCACCAAATGTTTTCTCAAAAAAAAAAAAAAAAAAACCCCACCAAATGTTGTTAACAGGTGGCATCTTCTTTAATCCAGCCGGAACATCATCAATAATCCAGACTTTTTGTTGTGGTTGTAATGTACTGTTTTCAAAGTAACTTTCCAGAGTTGGTCTGTTTGATCTTTGATGACTTGAGAATTTTGAGAAGCTATAATTCCCTTTTCGACTAGTTCTGATCTACCAGTTGTGGTTCAAGCCAATTGACTGCTTCTTGATTTACACGATCTACCTCAGTTGCTTCTTTAATTACAAATTCAACCTCAGCTGCTTCTCTAATTAGCACACCTCAACTGCTTAATTTATATCTCGGCTGCTACAACTTGATCTGCTTCAACAGTTTTGCTGCTTGTAAATATATAATTTATGCACACAATGTTGAGCATATATAATATATAAACATAAATGTGCACTCCAACTATCAACTTAGTCTTTTAGTTGAGATGAAACACATGCTCCAATTTGGTATTAGAGTCAACCCCATACAATTTCAGCTGCTCCTTGAATTTAATACATACGTCCTTAGCTGCTTCGTATTAATTTTCTTGACGATCCTTAGCTGTTCCCTTCGATTACGTTGTACGTAATCCTTGACTTCTTTTCATACTACAATTTAATTTCCAAAATATTTGCTCATAACTTCATCACCGGAATTATATTTGGCTTCTTGATTGTTAGTCAATAAAACACGATAAAAAATTACAAAGAAATAAGGGATCTAATTTTTCATCCTAAATAAACTTTGGCTGATAAAAATATAATTACATATATTCTCTTGACACACCAGATTCCCTAAGCTACGGTGTGGTCAGCAGGGGTCGAGTGCCCCCGCTGGTGGGGGTGGTGAGGATAGACGGCGTGAAGTGGGGGTGAAGGCACAATAAGGGTGAGAAGTGTTGGAAAATAGCACTAAAAATGACATTTTAAGTGGCCATTTTGTGATATAAATATACGTGGGTCCACTTCCGATTTTGGGTCGGGTCAAAGTGGATTCGGGTTCTTTGTAGTTAGACGAAGAGATCGATATATTATATGCTCAAAATGGATAATGGGTGAATGAGAGATTGATTCTCAAAGTAGACCCATTTGAGATGGAATTCAAGTGTGGAAAGGTTATGTAGCTTTGTCCCACATTGGTTTGGAATGAACTTTTGCACCACTATATATACAAGGGTCCTTTCATGACTAATTAAATTGTATAGCATAGATGTTCTCTCTCGCGCGCAGGGAGTGCAAGTCAAATCCTAAACTCACTGCTGGAAATCTCGCTATTTCCGTCCAACCTTCACACGTTGGACGGAATTTCTGTCCAACAACTATTGTTGGAAGGAAATTCTGTCTAATTTATAATGGTGATCGGTAAACCGGAATTGATTAATAGTTATAAAATAAAAATATTAGGCATTTTAACTTTCCGTCCAACAAAATATTGGACTGAAAATTAATAAAAGACCAAAATTTTGATTTTAACTTCCCTCCCTTCCACAGTTACACACTATGCAAAAAACATTTTCCCTCTCAAAGAAAAAAACTTCCCTCCCAACTCACAAACACTCAGCTCACAAAGTCTCAGCTCACAAATTCTCGCACTGCTCCCTCGTCTCAAACAAGAAAAGCTCTGCCGTCCCTCGCCATCTCAGCCCTCCGGTCTCCCTCCGTCGCTCCTCCACCAATGTCGCCTCTCCCAGCCGCTGCCGCCGTCGAGACCGGGCACCCTCTTCTCGACTCTGCTGCCGTCGAGACTCTTCCCGCCTCTGCTGCCGTTGAGACTCTTCCCGCCTCTGCCGCCATCGACACTCTCCCCGTCGCCTCGCTAGTCGTTGTCTCTACCACCGTCACAGGTTAGTCCTCAAATCTAAAACCCTAATCCCTAAATTCCTAATTCCATTTATCCCTATCTCATAATTTCATTAAGCCCTAAATCGATATGTTTTTCTTACTATGTAATTTTATTGGTGAAAGTAAATGGCTTAGAGCTCTACTTTGGCTTTCCTGTGACACTTTTAGTCTTACCAATTAAAAATGGATAGATGTGCAGTATAAATGCATCGTATTACCTGAAGCCGTTCATGTTTATTATCACCTGTTGAGATTAAAGACTAATTTAACTATTTGATGTTATTTGGCAAAGGAAATTTAACAGCTTGCTATTAGTTCGTATGATATTTCTTCTTTGTTTATTAAGATTTTTGGTCTTATTATTGTTTTGTAGCTGCAATCTATTATGCACAAGCCTCATAAGTGAAGATGTCTTTGTGGTAGATATATTGCTCTCTACTAGCTTTTTTCAGGGTTATAAATGTCTGCAAATGAAGTTTTGAATTCAGATACCCCTGAGTATGAGAGAATCCAGTGGTCACACTGTTGGTGTTGATTGTTTGCCTGAGGAGATGAATGGCATGAAAATCAGGGATGATAAGGTCTGCTTATGCCATCTTTTTTTTTTTTTTTGTTCTTGTGATTATTATTTTTCATATATTACCACTTGTTGCTTTCATAAATTTGTTTTGTTTATAGGATATGGAAGCAGCAGTTGTTGATGGTAAGTATTGGTGGTCTAAATGGTCAACCAAAACAGGTAAGTTTGTTAGTCTCTTTTGGTATCTCATATCTGTTTGCTTGTTAAGATGCTCACAGTTTTGTTAAATAAAGCAGTACTCCTATTATAGGAGGCTAAAGTGAAAACTATGAGTGTGATTTTTGTATTGTGATAGATTTAGTAACTTAAATAATTTTCATCATTATTGTACCTAGCTTAAAAGTGTTAAATGATTGTTTAATTTTTAGTATTGATATTTGATGTTTTAGATCCATGAAATGGCAGTGGTCTCTGCTGTACAAGCTCAGCAGGTTCATATCTAACTATCTAAGCATCTTATTATGCAGTTACTATGTTTAGACTTTCCACCTTATTTGTTCTTTCCCCCGTTTTACAGTGTATCTATGAATCTATTATACTCTAAAGATAAATAACTTGTTAAGTAATAATGTAATTGGAAATTACATTAATCTCTGTAAGAGTTGATGTAAGAGATGCTTGAGAAACAACAATGTTATATAAATTGTATGTATGATGCATCATGCAAAGATATAGTACGAGAACTAAGGCTGAAGAATACCGTGAATTCGTGATAGTTTGCCAATTTTCTGTTTTCATGTGTTCTCAAGTCAAGTAACTTTAGCTTTGTGTTATCTGATTTTGGTGTAGGAGAAACTATCACTTTTCTGTTTTCATGTTTTATCACTTTTCTGTTTTCATGTTNAACAATTTTGATATTTAAATATATTTTCATTTTGAATTTAAATAGTGTGTACATTATTTATTTTGTATATGATATAGAATGTATTGACAACCTATAAAACAAAATTATAATAAGATCAAAATAACAAAAATAATTTATATAAATATAGATTTTCCTGCTAACAGTTGGTCACAATTTCCGACCAACAATTGGAAGGAAATCAACATGATGCACTATGGGAATTTCCGACCAAAATGTGGTCGGTATTTCCGTCCAACGGGTTAAAGTTGGACGGAAATTCCCATTCTAAAAATGGTGGGTTACCATTCGGAATTTCCGTCCAACTTTGACCCGTTGGACGGAATTTTCGTCCAACATTTGATGTTGGACGGAATTACCGATGCTCATTTTTCCGGATCCACATTTTGGTTGGAATGTTGGACGGAAACCCGTTTTCCGACCAATAACTCCCGTTTTCCGTCCAATTTTCGTTGGACGGAAATTGCCTGTTTTCCAGCAGTGACTGAGCCTGAAAAGGCTTGACTCGTGTGTACGCGGGCACGAAAAATTGACATTTTCTTCTTTGAATTTCCGATTGTCAGATTGTATTTTGTTAGTCTCTAACAAGAATGACAAGTACTCGGAGGGGCCTCTTCACTATAAATAGGCACCATTATTTTCCCTTTACATCCATTTGGGCATGACACCAATCATTATTTGTGTACTGATGGTGCATTATTTAAAAGTACATTATTTTGTATATTATCAAATAGTGTATACATTCAACACATAAATAATACACCGTATAATTTAACCTCTCTTTACACAATATGAGATCAGATATACCAAAATGGTTGAGTCACAAAGCGAATGCTTGCAGGTCAATGCTTCCCGAACCTGTCAGAGGAGAAGTTACCATCGGCGGATCCAACCAACCAAGGTCCCCCAGGGGTTAGACCTAGCGTCCAACCTTTAGCTCAAGAGATAGCTGGCTACTCAATAGACAACAATAATACCATCACACTACATAGTAGTTGGCATACTTATGCAGCACTATATTAATCACACAATTAATTTTTTTAATTTTTAAATGTTATTATCTTATTTATAAATATAGCAATATAAATTATAATTAGAAAAATTATAATAAAATTTTCCTAAATACATATTAATAAATATTATTTGCACATACAATATATTATATAATATATAAGGAAATCTTATACATATACGTCCGATTATAGTCTAGATCTACTCATACAAAATTTAAAATTTACACTTTTAATTTCTAAATATAATTCCTTTACTTATTATTCATATTGTTGGAATTATAATATATTTGAAATGTAATTAGGAATAAATGAATTTAATTGTGTAAATTAAGTTTATAAATTTATGTACATGATTAGGGATTATATTAATTAACCTCATAATATTTTAATTTTAATTTTGTATGCTATAAAAAATCTAACTAAATATATGAGAAGTCTAAATATATTATTATATTATATATTTTAACATCTTTTTATTTTTAATTTTTTTTTATTTAAACTTATAATAACATAATTTCTTCTGAAAATAAATGTACGGGTAAAACACTAGTATATAACATAACAATACAAGAAGTTTCAAGATTTATTTTAATTTGGGAAATTTGGAAATTAAAAAGTGGGCGGGCAATCGGGCATGCGCAGTTGAGAGCTTGAGGCTTTAGGAGCTGCATATTATTTGAAATTAAAGGAGCGAACATGAAGGTAATGAGCGCTGAAAACGGAGGAAGTGGATCGGATCGGAGCATCATATCATATGAGATGAATCATGAATGAATGTAATCTAGGCCAAGGACCAGGTTACATCAAGCCAGCCCCATTGGTCTTGAGGCACACCCAACGCTTTCCACACTGCTTTTGACGCATCCACAATGTTGTTAGGGCACGGCGGCTGATAGTCATGAGTTTCATCGCACCCCTGCGACGAGTCACACTCATCCACCACCATAGCCCTCACGCTCCGCCCATTCCCGTGGATGCTGATGTTGCGAAAGCAGCGGTCTCCCCCGCTGTACCACCCCGTGGACAGCGCCACCACCGGGGTGTCATCGGAGTGGTAGTTGTTGTCACACTCAGATGGACCGCCCCCGTCCCCGCCCTTCTCAAAGCTGTTTATTGTCAGAACTGCCTTAGTGGTGCTTGAAAGAGGAGGAGAGCATTTGTAGGTGGTGTAAGACTTCCCCTCTTTGCAACAATCTGAATGGTTTTTCTTGTTACATTTTCCTGGGGGTGGTTTAATGCCCTTTAGTTTCCCACTCGGCTTACATCCTGCAGGTTTTGCCTCTATACAACAAGTGGAAATGGCAAGAATTAGAAGAACAACAAGTGCTCTTGCTACTGATGATGATCTCAACTTCTTCTCCATCTTTTATTTGTTTCAGTTCGATCTGTGTGGAAAGTAGGCCTGCAATGTTTCGCTTTATATACAAGTTTGAGTACAGAACATGCCAAGATCTTTGTAAGTGATAAAACTTAAGTTGCCTAGAAATTGCAGAAATGTTTTTCTCTTTGTTTTTTTCATTCTCCAAGGGTGACTAGCTAGTTTTCTTTGATCCAAGAATCTCCAACTAACATAGATTTTGTTTGGGACTCATTTATTTATTAAAAGATAAAAACAATTCAATAGCCTTAGCTTGACGTACTCTTGAATCTTGAGTATTACGATTCACAAGAAATGCTTTCTGCTCTAAAGCATCAGTTGAAATACGAAAACAGCCGTTATTCCAAACTAGTCTATTTCACCTAACAATGAAGTTGCATAAACAAATACTTAAGCATCTACCGTAATTATACTTAACCATCAAGGGTTTCAGACAAGAATTACGTACTCTATGTATGTATAAACCTAATTAACACATATACTAATAAAGTCAGTTATGATTATTAAGGTTGAATTCATACTAATATATATAGTCAGTTATAATTAATGAGGCAGAATTCAATTCTAAACGCATGAAAATTTTAAGGGTGTGTTTGGTTGGGGGGTTTTGGTATAGGGAATGTGTATGAAAGTGATTGCTAGTGTTTGGTTGATAGGTTTTAAGAATGCTACTATGGGTATGGAATACCCCATTAATGGGAAAATCCATACCCTTATTAAATAAGGGTTTCATTTCATTTCTTCATTTCTTCCCCAACTATTAATATTCATTCCCATTCCACCCAACTACCAAACATGCTAAATACTTTCACCAAAACCCATTACCCTTACCAAGTATTTGATACCCATTCCGATTCCGATTCCCATGTGCGAACCAAACAAACCCTAAATATGGGTTAGACGAGTTGACATATTTAATTAATATATTTTCAATGGATAAGACCAAACAAGATAATTGGTTAACAATTATAGGGGACCAAATCTCGAACCTGAGCCAATCTCGTGCAGTGTCGGGCCTGGGCCTAGGCCTAGGTTAGCACTGATCAGGATTGGCCCAAGATAACTTGGGCCGGTCCCATGCCAGGCTCGGGCCTAGGCCCTAGGCCTATGATAGGGCGGTCCTGGGCTAGCCCATATTTTTTTTATTTTTATATAAAATATTTATAAATTGTTTTTATTTTTGTTTAAAATGAAATTTAAACCATTGACCTCATGATTAATAACTAAAGTTCTTACCACTTAAAGTACTTCAACCTTTTGAGCATATAAGGTGAAAATTTCTAACCCCTTGGGGCTCTACACCCCATCCCAATAGAATAGTGGATGAGTAAATCACGGTGATTCAGTGGTACAATAGGTGGGGGACCAGTGCTTGGTGCTCACAAGGAGTCAACCATATATTGGGTGTAACTCTGACACTGTGACTGTCAGCGTTTGATCATGTGTCATTGCCAAAAATTTTACAACCCAAGAACTTGATATGATCCCACATCGGGTCTATAATAAATTCTGAAGTGGTACTTAAGTTGGGGCCAAACCTCTACTCATGAGCTAGCTTTTGTGGTGGAGTTAAAGTCTTGATTGAATGATCGTATCAAAATCAAAAGTTATTGATGAAGAATAGCTAATTTTACATAATCAAAAATTACATTTTTATGAATATACATACATACATATAAATACATACATATATATATATATATATACATACATACATATATATATATATACATATATGTATGTATATGTATATATACATATATATATACTAGTTTTATACGCGCATTGCACGTATGAGTTAATGCCCAATGTTTATATTTAAATAAATATTTGAAAGTATATCAATGCAAGATTATATAGGAGAAGTTTATACATTGGATAATTGAATGTCGAATTTTTTTATTTAAATATCTAACTCAAAGTATATGAATCCAAGATAATATAGAAAATTCATTATAATTATTACTAAAATAAATGTTTGCAATCTTATAAAATCGATAGTCTAAATATTTGGTCTAAAAATGATAGTCTAAATAAATACTACTTTTCATTTGAATTTTTCTAAGTGTTCTTAATTCTCTTTTGAGTAACATTGTCATTGTCTTTATCTTTACTATTTTTTCTATTCCTTTTTGTTGATAGTGTGTTATTTGCAATTCGATTATTGTTGGTAGCATAGATGACAACGTCATGCAATGAGATTATGATATAGGAGTTATGGACTTTCCTTTAGGTGTTCTGCTTGGGGTTCATTTGGTTCAACTATTATTGTTGAATGATTTATTGTGGATAAAGAAATCCATAGTTTAAGAAAAAAGATTAAATAAATTAATAAAATTTAAAATTTAAAATATTTTATTCCAAAGATATTAAAATACATATGTATCATTTTTTGGTGTAACTACTAATTTATTTAATTCAATAAGAGTAAAATAGAGCGATTCCGCTTCAATTTGTTGGGTTATTTGAGTACTATCTTTGTCAACTAATCCCCAAGTAGTTAATATAATTAGCTTCAAATTATTTTTAAAAAAATTTTCATAGTATTAATAAAATACTTGGTAAATAAATATATAACATTATTTTGTACTATAACTTTGATATTTAATTACAAGATATTGTAAAAATAAGATAATGGACAATGTAATGAATATCAATTAATAAATTTGAATGTAAAGAATCTTTGCATGAGAGAAAATAAAGACAATATAACTAATGAAATTATTTCTCTTATTTAATTTATTTTTTTGATAATGAATAATTTTTTCAAATAAAGGTAGTGTAGACACATAATTCTAAATTAAAGAAATACATACGTATCATTTTTTGTTGTAGCTACTAATTTATTTAATTTAATAAGAGGAAATAGAGTGAGAAACTTAATTATCTCAAATTTGATTGAGATGAGGTTCGAACCTAAGATCTTTCTTATAAAAATTAATGGGTAAGTTAAAAGTTAACGGAATATTAACGGAGAAGAGAATATTTAACGGAAAACTTAACGAATAATCATAAAAGTAAGGTTAAATTAGGTAATCTCTATTAATAATATTAATCTGAATTATCTTAGCCATCTATTTGATTAAATAATTCATCTGAACCATCCATTTGATTACAACCATTTTTTTTACCCATTTTAGGTCTAACCCTCTTTGGCTTATTAGTATAGTAGATATGTATATGTATATATATATATATATGTATATATATGTATATACATATATACACATATATACATATATACATATATACATATATATGTATATATATATATACATATATGTATACATATATATATGTATATATGTATATATATATGTATATATGTATATATGTATATATGTATATATATATGTATATGTATATGTGCATTTTTCTTGTAGTGATGTATGTATATATGTATATGTATACATATATGTATATGTATATATATACATATATATGTATATGTATATTATATATATGTATATGTATATGTATACATGTATATGTATATGTACATATATGTATATGTATATATATATGTATATGTACATATATATGTGTCATATATATGTACATATACATATATATATACATATACATATATGTACATATACATATACATGTATACATATACATATACATATATACATATATATAATATACATATACATATATATGTATATATATACATATACATATATATGTATATATATACATATACATATATGTATACATATACATATATACATACATCACTACAAGAAAAATACACATAGACAACGGTTAAAAACCGTTGTCTTTTAGGTAAAATTTCTGTTGTTGAAGCCGGTGTTGTTGTAAGTCCCGTGCAAAGACAACGGTTTTTAACCGTTATCTTTTATATAAATGACAACAGTTTTTTAACCGTTGTCTATTGAGTGTTGTTGAAGTTGGTGTTGTTGAAAGTCATGCACATAGACAACGGTTTTTAACCGTTGTCTTTTATAGAAAAGACAGCGGTTTTGAACCGTTGTCTATTGAGTGTTGTTGAAACCGGTGTTGTTGTAAGTCCCGAGCTAAGACAACAGTGTTTAACCGTTGTCTATTGAGTGTTGTTGAAACCGGTGTTGTTGTAAGTCCCGAGCAAAGACAACGGTTTTTAACTGTTGTCTTTTCTAGAAAAGACAACAATTTTTAACCATTGTCTATTGAGTGTTGTTGAAACCAGTGTTGTTGTATGTCTTGAGCAAAGACAACGGTTTTTAACCGTTGTCTTTTCTAGAGAAGACAACAATTTTGAACCGTTGTCTATTGAGTGTTGTTGAAACCGGTGTTGTTGTAAGTCCTAAGCAAAGACAACGGTTTTTAACTATTGTCTTTTCTATAAAAGACAACGGTTTTTAACCGATGTCTATTAAGTGTTGTTGAAACCAAGGTTGTTGAAAGTCACATGCATAGATAACGGTTTTTAACTGTTGTCTATTCTGTATTGTTAATAAAAGCGTTGTTGAAAGTCAAGCCAACAGACAACGGATTTTAAGCGTTGTCTTTTATATATAAGACAACAGTTAAAATACGTTGTCTACTAAGTGTTGTCAAAACTTGTATTGTCAAATAGACCATTATTTTTAACCTGTAAGCATCATAACATAATAATGTTTAAAATACACAATGCTCACAATAATGTTCAAAGTACACAATGTTAAAAATACACAATGTTCACAATAATGTTCAAAATACACCATGTTCACAATATTCAAATTAAAATACACAAGAACCTGCCCATTCAGGATACTTACTGTATATAACTTGATACAGAATCTGTCCATTCAGAATGCACTTGATCAATATCCATTTGGTTGTAATCAGCTTGTTGGAACTACATGTTAGAAGTATATGAATAGTAAATATATAAGTACTCAGCATAACCACAATATGAGAGTTTTATAAAATTAATTGACATCATCTTACTAGTGCTTGAACAGATTGTTTATCATCAATGTCTGACATATGCTCAATTAAAGTTCTCATGTAAGCCATGACATAGAAATCACATTGATTACTATCCGGTTGACGAGGAGCCTATACATGTTAAATAATATTTGTGCATTAACAATTTATCTAGATATGTAGATATACAAACACTTATATATACTTAATTAAAAAATCTTAAATTACCTTGACAATTTCTCAAGAAGTTTTACTTCACACTTTCTTTCTATTCCCGGCCGCATGAAACATTTTCATAGCCCTGCATATATTTCATATATTCATAATAATTGATTATTCAGATAATATAATATTAATCATACGAAAATAAGCAGCATTTACCATATCTATAGGGTCTTCATCAACAAACTTATACTTCTCTTCCCTAAGTTGATCATTATCATCTATTGAGTTGTTTAACGTGGCCTTCTCTCCATGCCATATCCATAACACATACGTAGCATCCATGCCATTAAGGAACAAGTGTGCCCTAATAGTTTGAAGAGTTTGCCTCCTTAGGTTCTATTCTTGTTGGTAACAAACTTTTATTCATTTTATTCCAAGACAGAACATAAACGACAACATTTAAATAAAAGTCTTTTATAAAAACAAAATGCACATAGACAACGGTTAAATAAAATCGTTGTCTTTTTAATGTTGTGTATTCAAGTGTTGTCTATTCAAGTGTTTTTAAAGACAACACACAACCGACAACGGCTAAATAAAACTGTTGTCTTTTTTAAGAAAATAAACGCGCAAATATAACGGTTTTAACAAAACTGTTGTCTTTGTAGTGTTGTGTATTTAAGTGCACTTAAAGACAACACACCAACGACAACGGTTACATAAAACCATTGTCTAAATAAAAAATGGAATGCACATAAACAACGATTTTAAACAACTGTTGTCTTTGAAGTGTTGTGTATTAAGATAAGTTTAATAACAACACACCAATGACAACGGCTAAATAAAACCGTTGTCTTTAAAAAAAAAAACTCCCAAAGACAACGATTTTAAAAAACCGTTGTCTTAGTAATGTTGTGTATTCAAGTGCACTTAAAAACAACACACCAACGACAACAGTTAAATACAACTGTTGTCTAAATAAAAAAAAAACAAGCGCACAAAGACAACGGTTTTAATAAACCGTTGTCTTTGAAGTGTTGTCTATTCATATGTGTTTAAAGACAACACACAAACGACAACTATTAAATAAAACCGTTGTCTTTTTTAAGAAAATAATCGCGCAAAGACAACGGTTTTAAAAAACCGTTGTCTTTGTAGTGTTGTGGATTCAAGTGCACTGAAAGACAACACACCAACGACAACGGTTACATAAAACCGTTGTCTTTTATTTAAAAAATGCACATAGACAACAGTTTTTAAAAACCGTTGTCTTTGCGGTGTTGTCGTTTGACAAAATGCACAAAGACAACACACTAAAGACAACGGTTCAGTAAAAACCGTTGTCTTTGATAAAAGTGTTGCGTCGAAGACAACAGTTTCGTCCAAAACTGTTGTCTTTTACACAAAAGACAACACTTTTGTCAAAAACTGTTGTCGTTTTAGTGTTGTCTATGTGCATTTTTCTTGTAGTGCATACTCTCATGTGTGTATATGCATTTTTTTTTGTATATTTTAATCGATCATTTGACAATTTATTATGATCGTTTAGTATTCTTCTATCAACCAAACATTGGAATATTATATTAAACTCGGCTCTCCGGGTCGCAACCCAACCATCCCTCTTTAAGCACTTGTCAGCCTCAATTACACAACATCCTCTCAGCAGGAACTTTGCTTTGATATCAATTGTAGGATCAAACGCTTACAACTACATCAATAGCTATAGCTAGTAAGGATGGCGCAACTTTATTTCCTTATACTTGCATAACAATGCTTGATGGTAGGATATGCTAAACACGGTTCTCCAAGTTGCAACCCAACATAGTCATTCAATTGTGCCATAGTGACTAACTCAGTCCCTTAATTATAAGGATGACCCTATTTAGCCCATGAATTATTCATGTAGTAACCATTTTCGTTCCTCACCACAAGTATTTGTTAAAACCTAACATTGATATGAGGCAAGAGCAAATATGAAAATTCATTTCCATGAAATTACATAGAAGATAGAGAAGAAAAATTATATATATATATATATATATATATATATATATATATATATATAATGTGCACTGAAGATTTGCACCGCACTTACTATATAGTTGCAACACACCTAGATATGATTGCACCACAAGGTCCTCCAAGCATGTTTGGAAGCCGTAACGGTGCATGGTTATTATGAGAACCCGACTCATCTTATACATGAACCTATGTACCAATCGAGGTCGAGTTTGACTAATGGGATGAAGCTTAAGGTGCGGGAAGGGGTGGTCGGCTCAATCGTCCCGACCTAACGTGGTCGGGGAGAACCACAGAGGCGACCGAGTGACTGCTGGCTAACTTCCTGCTCAGTTCATCATACAAGGTCGAGGCGGTTGATTATCTAGTCGGTTCCTGATCGGGATTTTCTTTCCTTGATGGTCAGCGCGGATACCAACCAAGTACATAGACTAGATGCCCATTGATTTGGGAATAGTCCCCATCAACTATAATGCACTTAATTACACATACAATGTCACTTACAATAGATTTAGAAATGTGTTTAAGTCTCTCTCTCCAAAACAAGTAGAAGAAATTCAATTAAGGTTGAAGCAAGCTCTCAAACCATCCTTGAATAAAGAAGAAATCAATGAGAGAAAAGTGGAACCTCGACATTTAAACCTGCAGTCACCACTAGGCCCTAAGACTTAGAGCTACATTAGTACCTACGTTTTTTTATGTGCCTACCACATTATTCTCATGTACCTGAGTCAACTATACAAGGTGGATCTTAGTCCACGATATAATTTAATTCAAGTTTGTTAGACTCTATATATAATTGGATATAATTATTACATAAAAAGTGGATTTTTACCATTAAATTTCAAAAGTTTAGATATAATTGACACGTGATAGAAGGATTTTAGTTGTTTTCATACATAAGCTTTTTCATGAACCATGATAAGAACTGTAAATATATACCGACCAATCCATCATATGGGTTGGCTTGGTTCGTTTTTAAAGGGGGTAAAAATTTGTAAATATGACTTGTATTTTAACAAGGTGGTGGGTAAATGAGCCAACCCATCAGCCCACGTTTAGAGTGCAAAATATAAAATTATATATTGAAAAATTAGTAACATAATATTATATACAAATGTTAATAAAAAGACAAATTATGCATTCATCAAGTTTTTAAAGTTTTAATGATTTAAAATTTTAAATTTTCTGAAAACGGGTAGTGAGAATTTTGTGAGTTATATGAGTTCAAGTCACGTATATTGTCAAATGGAATTGTAATTGAATAATAATATAATCATACTTTAGTGGTGCTATAATGAAACTACATTGTGGGTAAAATAAAATAAAATAGCATGTCTCACATATTGAGTGTATATTGTCAAATGAAATTGTAGTTGAAATAGAATGATACTTTCTAAAGCTACAGATAAAGAAACGAAGACTAATGCTAGCAAAGAGACTGATACTGTGAATAAAGAAACGAAGCCTAATGCTAGCAAAGAGACTGATACTATTGATAAAGAAACGAAGCCTAATGCTAGCAAAGAGACAGATACTATTGATAAAGAAACGAAGCCTAATGCTAGCAAAGAGACTGATACTATTGATAAAGAAACCAAGACTAATGCTAGCAAAGAGACTAATACTGTTGATAAAGAAACCAAGACTAATGCTAGCAAAGAGACTGATACTGTTGATAAAGAAACCAAGCCTAATGCTAGCAAAGAGACTGATACTATTGATAAAGAAACGAAGGCTAATGCTAGCAAAGAGACTGATACTATTGATAAAGAAACGAAGGCTAATGCTAGCAAAGAGACTGATACTATTGATAAAGAAACGAAGCCTAATGCTAGCAAAGAGACTGATACTATTGATAAAGAAACGAAGCCTAATGCTAGCAAAGAGACTGATACTATTGATAAAGAAACCAAGACTAATGCTAGCAAAGAGACTGATACTGTTGATAAAGAAACCAAGACTAATGCTAGCAAAGAGACTGATACTGTGAATAAAGAAACGAAGCCTAATGCTAGCAAAGAGACTGATACTGTGAATAAAGAAACCAAGACTAAAACCCCAGTGTTGCTGCAATGAAACTATAATATGTATAAAATGAAACTAAATAATGAGAGAAGTTGTTACATAGATCATAACAAAATTTTCTGTCTACAATTGTTAACAAAAAAAACTTCAAACTGCGTCGTTTTTCTACCTAATCCACTCTGCTACGTATACGGCAGTATATAGTAAAATTTGCCATCGAATCATACCCATATTAACAACTCTAATGATAAATGATAAGTCCATATAGTAGTTACAGAGTATTTCGTTAATAAATAAAATTATTGTATAGAAATATATAATCTACAAATTTAATAAGAGCCAATAAAATTAGGCCCTTAACGGGAACAAAAAAATGTTGGTGTAATTGTTTGTTAAAATGAATGGTTCATATTATTTTGATTTTAGTAGTTTTTTTAATGATTTTCCTTATTTACCCTCTATTATATTATTTTCTTCCCTTAAACAACCCTACATTCCGTTAGTATAAAATTTAGTAACGAAATATTCAGTTAACTATTTATTATTCTTAACTTACTCATTAATTTCTATAAGAAAGGTCTTAGGTTCGAACCCCATCCCAATCAGAGTTGGCATAATTGTTAAACATATACAATGAACCGTTCGTATACGGTGGACCATGCTCTCAAAACGCCGCTGTTTCATTTACTAAATGAAACGTCGGCCATTTACTCCGTCCCACGACATCATCGCGTCGTGGGGCATTTGCTTATTAAAAAAAAATACAAAAAGCGCACAAAAAGGGAGCACTTGTCTCCATTCCCCATTTTCTTTTCAATCAAGAAAGAAATACGTACCGTATTCTCCAAAGCTACGTTGTTCTTCCCATACGAATTTCATTAGTTTCGTCGCCATAATCTACCATTTTCAAGCGCCATTGCAGTATAATAGCTTAAATACAGATAAACTCATTGTTATATGTCAAACAAACTCATATTTATCTATTTACAACCATTACAATGCATGAGCTGAAGTTTAATATGAGTTTTTTACAGCCATTACAACGCATGCAGTGAAAAGCATATTACAAAAATACATAAATTATTGTCAAATATGAAAAAAAATCACATGTGTGTCATTAAAAAAAAACTGTATCGTACTTTAAATGATACTAAGCTTTCCAAACACTGAAACTACATGGTTTATAAAATCGAACTAGCTAGGTGAAAACACACGTATCATCAAATATTCTGTACTATTTTCGAAATGAAACTGTAGTTTTTTCAAAAGGAAACTGTAGTCTTTTCAAAAGGAAATTGTAGTGTTTTCAAAAGGAAACTATAGGGCCTGTTTACTAACAGAAAACTGTTTTCTGTTTTCTGTTTTCCAATTTTTCAGTTTTCATTCTCAGTTTTTCATTCTCTGTTTTCTGTTTAGAAAACTTGTTTACTAACAATTATTTTTTCAAATTTATTTTTTAGATTAACATTATAAAATTAACAATAAATAAAAATATATCCGAACAAATAACCTATTAAGTTCACATAAAAATTTACTTTAGATAATACTAATATTTTTTGAGCTAATATTTAAAATATGTTTGGATATATTTATTTGAATGACATGTATGTAATATATAATTTTTATTTTGAACTCTGATATAGTAATATATGTGAAATTTCGATATCCGATATCGGGACCAAACTTGTATCCGATATAACATAATTAAAAATATCCGAACGAATAACCAATTGAGTTCAATCAAAATATAAAATCTAGTATAGATTTCAATTTTTAATTTTGATAATGTGAATGATGTATAATTTTAAGTATAAGCAAATAAGTTATGTTTAAATAAGTAATGCAAGTAGATATGTTTTCTGTTTTCTCTTTTCTAATTTTCCAAATTTCCAGAAAATTGGAGAAAATTTACAGTTAGTAAACAGACCCATAATGTTTGTTAAAAGAAACTGAATGGTGTGTAAAATATAACAGATTACGCTGTGTCCCATTATGTCCTAACAAATATTAAATGAAACTATATAGTAATTGAAATGATACTGTAGTGTTTTTGGAAAGAACCTACATTGTTTATAAAATACATCTGATAATGTGGAATTCTAGTGTATGCACTACGAAACTGTAATGTATTTAAAAAGAAACTGTAATGGCGGTGGCGGCTTTAAGGGCTGGTAGGAGACTGCCCAAGCCTTCGTTGGTGCTCGCCAAATCCATCCAGACCGATCGCCAGTCGCAAGAGCCGTCGGCGAAGGTTATCGCCTAGGCCCCTCTTACGGCATTGCAGATAGAGGGAGGGTGTTCGAATGGTGTGGATGGAGTCGATGCTTCGACGAGTTATGATCCTGCGAGATAGTCGATGGTGGAGGCGGGTGGCGTGTCTACTTTAGGTTCGCCGTTGGTGGAGGCGACTCGCAATCCCGTTAAGGGATTGTCGACATCGTTACGGGCTGGAGTCGAGGCCTCGAAGGTTGCTAGTGATCTGGTTGGAACTAGTCTAGGTCAGAATTATTATTTGCCGGAGATTGGGAGTTCGATTGTGGTGAATGTTAATCGCCCTGGGTTACCAGTGTCGATGGCGACGGCAACTCACGCTTCTGCGATCAACTCGGCGTTGACGCCCAAGAACGGAGGGGAGGTATTGACTGGCACTGATCACAACAATGAGACTGGGTTCGTTGGTGGTCCGTTTCTTGGTCGCCCTTCGACTGCTGATGGTTCGATGGTGGCTGTCGCGACCTGCGATGTCGCCAAAGACTCGGAGGCAGTGCCTAGGCTTGGGCCGTTGGTTTCGGCGGGTCTCGTTTGTGAGAAAAGTTCTGTGCGATCTTTGGAGCGTAGTGGGAGTGATGATCGCTGGCTTCAAGCAAAGTCGACGCTGGTGCTTGTGTCAATGACCGGTGATGATGGTTTGAATGGCGAATGAACCCCAGTGTCTCCTCGCCTCGCCCCTGGTTCGTCTACCGGACTGGGTTTGCTGGTGCCACAGCAAGTACCGTCGAGGGATGGGGCCTGTCTCGACGCGGTGGTGGCGTCCAAGGCCTTGCATGGTGATTGTGCGGTTGCGGAGCCTAGTCCGGTGGCTTTAGGGGGTACCACTGCGTTGCATGCAGGCGGTGTGCCCTCCGTGGCTGCTGGTGTCGAGAAAGGTGGGGTGCTTGTGAGAAAACCGGCCAAGGTGGCGTCCTTTGTAACACCCCAATTTCCTAGACCAAATTTTCCTCCAATTTTTTTTCTCAATTTAAAATTCACTATTATCAGCACGGAAGCATTAACTAACCAAAAGGGAAATGGGTGTTATCGCCACGTTCAGGTATTTCTCTATACCCAAACGCTAAGGCTAAGTTTTACAACTTACAAAGATATCTCCAGGTTAATACGAATACAACAAATCAAATACACCCGTCTAAAAATAACTTCTAGATTTTCTATAAAAATGAAATTTTAACCAACTATCTAGGAAGTGGCGAATCGCTCTCATAATCCATGCTCATGCAGATACACCTGAAAAATACTCAAAGAGTATCCAAAGTTAGCACAAAGCTAAGTAAGATTTAATTCACCTCCTAAAATAACTATTTACACATAGCACATAGGAGCACAACTTGTAGATAATAATATGTATAAATATGTACATTAAAGCTATTGGAACATATAGATGCAAATAAGCAAAACTCACAATGTTCTAAGTACTCACAGTTCTCCAAAAATATTCAAGACTTCCAAAACCCATAATTACTCAAAAATACTCATAATTCATAATTTCCAAATCAGTGTTTCCCACAATATAAATTTTAGGAACACTTTAAAAGTAATATATCTTTCAAATCATTGTCAATATATACATGTACATATACATGGAGGAACACCAATCTCAATACAATGGGCAGAGTCTTGTTTCATCAAGCCCTAGTGAACAATAATCTCTCTATTGAACACTACACAAAATCCCATTCAATCTCAACTAATGGGCAGGGTCTTAATTAATAAGCCCTAGTGAACAATAATCACTCTACTGAACACTACGCATAAATCCCATTTAAATGGAACAGAACTAATACCTTAAGTGTGCACACCCCCAATGGGTTTCCAAGTCCATTGGGTAGTAACTAGTCCTAGTAGTCATGATACGTTTCTAATGACTACTACTCAACAGGGTAAATACCCTAGTGGTAGACTCCGCTAACAACTCCTCAAAATAACAAAACTAAAAGGCCCAGTGAGACATGATACGTTTCTACTGCTCATTCCACAACAAACTGGGTCTTAACCCAAGTATCCAGAATTTCATAACAGGATACTACACATCTTATAATTCATTAAGGGCATCACAACCCAACCAAACCTTTTATCCTCCATCTTTATAAAGATAATAATAACAATATTTCTCATATACCACTCCAAGATCGTAGATTTTCAAAATTCAATCACAAGCTTTGTAGCCAACTAAAACATAGACTACTAATAACATTCACTTGAATTTCATATACAAATGTATACATTTTCTCAAAATATTTTTCTGATGATAATCGGTAGCATATTTTTAACACAAAATTTTCCAGATAAGAAGTATAGAAAGTCTAGATTATACACAAAAATTTTCAGGCCAATCCAAGGTCTAGAAGTATTTTTTTCCGAAATTCTTCCCAACACTGCGTTGGACAGAAATTTAACTGACAGCACACTACCGCAACTTTACGAAACTTTTCTGGAAATAATGAAGCATATATATAACAAAATAATTTAATATACATAAAATATCATAAGTATAGGTTCTCTAAAAAAAATTCTAGGCCAATCGGAGTTCAAAAAGTATTTTTCACAAATTTTGATTCCAAACTGCGCCTGTCAGAAAATTTTCTCAAACAGTGGCTACAATGAATTTAATCCTTCCTTCTAAATACCATAAAATCACCATAATCTCTATAGTCTATACCACACAAAATATATCTAAACACACATCAAAATAGACACATAAGAAAAAATAATAATACTTTTATTAAGAAAAAGTAGTAATTTGGTGATACTTACTCTAGAGCCAAAACTCTAATGCACCCACTAGAAATTCTTGATGATCCTTGTCTGCTAGTTTGAGACTAGTTGATGATGAATAGGGAGAAAATTAGGGTTTTATTTGTTTGGGAGAGAGGGAATGGGGACAAAGAAATATATGGAATTAGGGTTATCTCAAGGAAGATATATATGTATAAATACAAAACAATATAATTTGGTAGAATAATAAAATAGGATTAGAAATATAATATATATATATATATATATATATATATACATACATACTGTAGCCGTGTTCCATATATGTATATATATAAGATTAGGAATTTAGGATAAGGTTAGTACGTACTGTACATATACAAATAAACATAGGACTAGTACTATGCAAGTCAAAATGGTTATTAACATATGTATATATTTACATAGGATTAGTAACTATAATACTACTAAAATAATATTAGAAGACTAGTGTTAACATAATTTTGGGTCACATAAAATAGTATAATAATAAACCAGTATAAATATGAACCATATAATAAAACTAACTTATCCTAAAAATAATAATGTTTTTATCAAAATACTAAAAATAACCGGGGTATCACATCCTTGGTGTTTCGCAGCAAGCAGCGCAAGTTCGACAGAGGGAGCGGTCGTGGTGGTGCAAAGCCAGGATCGTTTGGCCTCAATATTGCCTCCAAACTAGGTAAGGTTGCTGTTTCCAAGTCTTTGTTTAAGTTCCAATCTGGCAAAAAAAAATCTACTACTAAGGTTCTAAGTGTTGGTTCGGCTAATGCTAATGAGCCTACATTTAGAACCAAGGTTAAGGTTAATGAAAATTTTGATCTTCATGCTAGCATGGGACGTAACCTGTTGAAAAACGGTTTTGGTTGAGAAGCTATGAATTCTGCTAATGGACCTAAACTTGGTTTTAATTCTAAGGCCCCTGCTAGCATGGGTTTTCTTTCGGTTAAAAATGGTGCCAAATCTGGTGCTCATAATCGTGTCCAGCCTTTAAATAATGTTAAGCATGGTAAACATAATGCAACATAATGCAAGGGCTGGTCTTGGTCCCAATAAATTGCAAAGTCATGGTTTTATTCCTGGGCAGAAGAATGGGACTAATTCTAAGGCTTTGCATGGCAATGGTCGTATGCTGAATGTGGGTTCGAAATGGAAAGGGATTTGCGCCTGGTACATTTGGTGTTGCCCCTAATCCGTCGAAGACCCCTGATGCTGCTATTAGGCTGAACCTTTCTACTGTTAATGAGATTGGTTCGGCTATTGTAGCATAGGGGAGTCGAACTCTGGACCAACATGCTCAAGGTTCTGATTTAAATGGTTCTCACCCGCATTCGCATAACCAAAGTCAGAATAATTTGCTTAATCAAAGTCAAAGTCTAAATAAAAATAAAAATAATAGTGCTCTTGAACCTGTGTTAAACTTTACACATTTATTTTGTGCTAATGGGGATGGGGCACAATCTTCTAATTTTAATTTTGTTCCTACGCCTATAATTTCTGAGAAAAAAGTTGAAGTTCATAGGGGTGAGCCATACATCACTTTTGATGATCATGAGGTCGCCCAGATGAACGAGATTGAAAATAATTTGTTAGTTGGAAAATTCTCTCACGGTAGGCATTTATTATCTGAAATTCAGACTCATTTTGCTAAGCCGTATGTGCTAAAAAGGACTGTCGAGGTTGGTTTAGTTGATCCTCGGCATGTCTTTCTTGCTTTTTCTAGTCTGGAGGATTGCATTGACATTTTGATCAAGGGCCAAATTTTGTTTAATGGCCGGTGTCCTATGCAGTTGTTTAGATGGACTAGTGATTTTGACACGCGGTTTGAGACCTCGTTGGCCCCGGTCTGGGTTTTATTACCTAACCTTAAGGCTAACTATTTCTCCATACCATGTGTCAAACAACTAGTCAAGCCTATAGAGCAGTTTTTACATGTTGACGCCGCTACGACGAAATTCTCGAGGCCTAATGTTGCTAAAGTGAAGGTTGAAATTGATTTGTTGAAGCCCTTGTTACGTAGGATCTTTATTAGGCTGGGCAATAACTGCCCAGGGTTTGAGGATGTTGGCTTCTGGCAGCCAATTGAGTATGAAAATATGCTTGCATATTGTTTGACTTGTAGGAAACAGGGGTACTCGACTCATGAGTGTCGAAGTGGTGGGCTTGGTGTCAACTCTCATTCGGGTTCTACACAGCCGCCACGAGGTCCCTCAGTGCCTAACTTTGTTTTTGCAGGTACTTCTGGAGCTGGTTTTGCCAAGGGTCAGCTTTCGGTTCGCGCGCATGTGCCACAGCCCCAGGTGGATCGGCCTCCTATTACACGGGGTCAGGGTGACAGTCACGGGACTAAAGAGCTGGCTCAATGGCCGCAAGGGGCGTCTGAGGCCCCTTTTGATGTGCAGGATTTGAATGCTAAATAGAGAAAGTGTCTGAGACGCAAGTTGAGGAAGCAAAAAGGGAAGTATGTTGTGATGGATAAGTCTCCTAAGGTCGGGACCTTTGGAGCGCAGCCTGAGCTTGCTACAGGTACTCGGGGGTTTAGGACTCTAAACTTGTGCCCACGAGTAATGGTTTTGCTGTTCTGAGGTAGGATGATGGGGTTAAGGGCCCGCTCACTAGCCCTATCGGTCAGATTTCTCCTATCCCGGAGGTCAACGAGCAGGCTCCTACCCCGGCTACTACATGTCAGGCGAATTTTAGCCGCCCGCAACTGGTATCATTCTCTTTTACCCTTGTTAATCCTGTTAGGTTTATGGGCCCGCTTGAGATTGGGACGCTGCCTTGCACTCTTCCGAGTGACCGGGCCTCTAGGGATACTCAGGAGGCTTCGCCGATTACACTGGGGGGGGTCCTCGGAGGACTGGGAGGAGGTTGTACTCGGATAGTGATATCCCTCGGGCAGGTCGTGAGGTTGATTTGGAGGGCTCTGGGTTTGAGACGGACCAGGAGTTCTATCTAGATCTGTGCTTCGTGCTAGCACTTGTTTTGCGTGATTCTACTGGAAAAAGGGGACCCCCCCTCTGCTCATCATGTTCCTGGTTCTGGTAATTTTTCATGAAGTTTTTAGTTTGGAATGTGAGAGGGGTTTCCTCTCAAGGTTCGTTGCACAAGATCCGTGTCCTACTGCGCTCTCATAGCCCTTTGATTTTATATTTGCTCGAGCCTTTCAGTTTGCCTGATAGGCTCGATTATTTTAAGCTGCGTCTTAATTTTGATAATGCTTTCTGTGGTTTGAATAATAAACTCTAGTTATTTTGGAATAATGATTTGACTGTTGTTATTGAGTCTGAGTTTGGGCAGCGTGTGTCGGTTTCATGTGCCCATTCTACTGTTCTGACTCCTTTCTAGTTATCTTTTGTTTATGCAAAGACTAAGGAACGGCTTTGGACGCCTTTATGGGATGATTTGCAGTCGATTTTGACTAGAGTCCCTGGAGGAGTTCCTTGGTCTGTTGTGGGGGATTTTAATTGTTTGCTTTCTGTTGATGAGAAAAAGGGTGGGCTTCCGTATCCTCATCGGAAGACCATGGCCTTTTGGGACTATGACAGTGCGTGTGACTTGATTGATGCGATGCCTACAGCTCCTATTTCACTTGGTGGAATGGGAGGCGTGGGGAGTCAGTCATTTGGATGCGTTTAGACAGTTTTCTTTACACTTTGGTGTGGGAGGCGTGCTTTAAAACATTCGTTCGGCATCTATCTAAGTCCACGTCTGACCACAGTCCGTTATTAATCTTTTGTGATCTTTTGAGTGCACAGGTGGCTCCGAAACACTTTGTTTTCTCAAATGTCTAGATCAAGCATGAGGATTTTCAGAGGGTAGTTCGTCACAGTTGGGTGGTCCCGGTTGAGGGGGCACCCATGCATGTGCTGGCTACTAAACTTAACAGATTGGGTAAGATGCTTGGAGTGTGGAGTAAGGAGGTGTTTGGGGACATTTTTGCTAAGCTGCGTGAATGTGAGGTGCGTGTTCAAGTGCTTGAGGGGGTGTTACAGCAGAACCCAGATGATGACCGAGCACTGATTGAGGAGGAATTTTGGTAATAGAAAGCTCGTGTTACTGCGGTCCAAGATAATGATAATAACTCCCGCTATTTCCAATCTCTAGTTAAGGAGCGTAGGAGGAAGTTGTTTATACACAGGGTGGAGAATGATGAGGGCCAGTGGCTCGAGGACAGACATGGGATTGCTCAGCAAGCAGTATCGTTTTTTTAGCGCATGTTCACTGCAGAGGTTGGAGGGTTTGACTTGACCCGTCTTGACTGCGTTTCACAGCTGGTGACTGACGAGGATAATAACGTGTTGACGGTTGTGCCCGAGGAGGATGAAGTTAA
Organism: Ipomoea triloba; assembly: GCF_003576645.1. Lineage (NCBI taxonomy): Eukaryota > Viridiplantae > Streptophyta > Magnoliopsida > Solanales > Convolvulaceae > Ipomoea > Ipomoea triloba. The sequence goes on along the minus strand of NC_044924.1, from coordinate 15,549,049 downwards.
AGAGGTGGTGTTCCAGATGAATGCTACTAGCGCTGTAGGGCATGATGGTTTCCCGGGGGCCTTTTATAAGGCTTGTTCGGAGGTTGTGAAAGGGGACATGGTTAACATGGTTATAAGCTATTTTCTAGGCAGGGACTTCACCCTGGCTATAACGCATACTTTTATTGTTCTGTTGCCCAAGAAGCCAAACCCGGAGACTTGTGCAGACTATCGGCCTATCAGTCTATGCAACTTTAGTAGTAAAATTGTCACAAAGCTGATGGTGGTCCGGTTAGCTACAGTATTCCCCCGCTTGTTATCCCCACATTAGAGTGGCTTGGTTGCTGGGCAGTCCATTACAGATAACGTGTTGCTGGCTTCGGAGATGTGTCACGGTTTGAAGTTTCAGACTCAGGACATTGTGCTTAAATTGGACATGGCTAAGGCGTACGACCGGTGTACTGGTTCTTCTTGACTTCAGTCATGCCCCGGCTGGGTTTCTGTGAGGTATGGATTGACCTTGTCTACCGGGCTGTTTCTAATGTCTGGTACTCTGTGATTGTTAACGGGGTCAAAGAGGGTTTTTTTACGTCTTCTCGGGGCTTGCGCCAGGGAGATCCTTTGTCCAAAAGTCTGTTTATTCTAGCTACTGAAGTGTAGTCTGTGTACTTGGCGAGGGTTTACGAGGATCTTACCGTTCCTCGTTTTACTCAGCCCCTAGGTACCCCACATATCCACCATTTGGCTTATGCAGATGATGTCATTATATTTAGCACTGGCAGGCAGCGAGCTATTCAGAAGGTTATTGCAGCATTAAAGGATTATGAGGAAATCTCGGGGCAGCTGGTTAGCTTTCGGAAGAGTGCATTTTACATGCACCCTCGAACGCCTGGCCGGGTTGTGGCTAGAGTTCGTAGGGCCACGGGCTGTGTTCATATGCCTTTTCCTTTCACATATATCGGGTGCCCTGTGTATGTGGGGCGCAAGAAATGCATATAATTTGCTTCGGTTGTAGATAAGGTTAAGGCTAAATGTTTGAGTTAGTAGCGACGTGTGCTATCTAAGAGCGGGGAGGCGATTTTGATTACTTATGTGCTGCTGGCTATCCCTTTGCACCTGTTTGCACCCTGTTCCCCGCCTATGCAGGTGACCCGTGACTTGGAACGGTGCTTTGCTAGCTTTTTTTGGAAATAGACTTGAGGTGCCCGGTATCATTATAGTTCGTGGAAAACTCTATCTCTCCCTAAAAATAAGGGTGGGGTTGGCTTTTTGGACCTGGACTTAATGGTTCGGGCTGCTAGTGCGAAGTTATGGTGGAACTTTCGCATGGAGCACATGTTGTGGCCCGATTTCATGTGGGCGAAGTATTGCAGTCGGGTTCACCCGGTTGCAAAGCTGGTGCAGAACACAGACTCCCACACTTGGAAGCGGATGCTAAGTGTTCGGGAGGAGGTTGAGCTGGTTTTGACCTGGAGGTTGTTCCAAGGCCGGGATAATTTCTGGTGGGAAAACTGGTCAGGTTTGGGCTCGCTAGGCAGATTTTATCGTTTCCGGCAGGTTTCTTACTCCTGGGAGTTGCTCTTGGATTATATACATGATGGTGCTCTCGACCTTGCAGAACACGTGGACTTGATAGCTAGCGGGGTTACTGTGGACTTGTCCCGTTTAGGACAGGGGCCGCAGGATATCCAGGTCTGGACGCCTGCTTCTGATGGTATGTTTTCATTTTCTTCTACTAAATCCTTGCTTAAGCCTGCTCTGGCGGTGCCCCGGACCCCTTACTTGCTAAGTGTTAGCATAAACACCTCCCCGGTGTTTAAGGACTTTGGTGGACGGCTGGGGGCGAGGTGGGGTGCGTAATCCTCTATTTTCCTTTGTTGTCAGCAGGTTGCTATACTTTGTGTTGTGGGAGTTGTGGAAACACCGTAATGGGTGTATGCATGGGCGTGATTCCCCGAGCGTTGCTCGCGTGATGTTCGGGGTAGCTAGAGGCGTTGCAGAATGCTTGTTCAAGAAGTGGCCCACGGCGCATATTTTGCCTCCTAATTGGAGGACTATTGTCGCATATTTGGAGGTGCATGTGCCTCGGCGGGTGGTTAGGGCTGTCAGGTGGTCCCCTCCGGTTGTGGGGATTCTAAAGATTAATCTTGCACTTTCATGGTCGTAGCGGGGGCTGCTGCCTTGGTTCGTAATCGAGGGGGGGGGTCTTTGCTATGGAGTGGCGTGGTCTGGGCCTGGGGAGGTAACTCAGGGCTTGTTTCGGGTCCTGTTTTCGGGCTTAGAGTGGTGCCTAGCGGGGGGGTATAGAGATATCCTGGTTGAGTTTTCGATGACTGAGATGGGGGGTTATTTTGATATGTTTGTGGCCCTGCCTTGGGTGTTGGATGATGGGGTGTCTAGGCTCCGGTTCCTGTGCTCTTGCGGGAATATTTCCTTTGTTCTCTGCCCGTCTCGAGCTAATATGTCTGCCTCGATTCTTGCTGGCTGGGTGGTAGACAAGCAGGGAGAGTTTACTTTCCATACTTTATTTGAGCTTCCACCGAGGGTACGGGCTCTTTAGGTAAATGATGACATGCCCTATGTGGTTTTTGATGTCGATGATCCCCCGTAGATTAGTGGTTTTGCTTCTGTTTGCTTTTCTTTGCTCTTTTGTAATTTGCTTGGCATAGTTTGCTCTGGAAAATTTGTCCTGGTTGCATGTGATATGAAAGAAAAAGAAAAATGAAAGAACGAAAAGAAAAAGAAAAGAAAAAAAAATGAAAAAAAATGAAAAACGAAAAAGGAAAAGAAGTGGAAAAGAGGAAATGAGAGAAAACTGAATGAAAAGAAAGAAAGGGAAAAAGAAAGAGAAGAAGTTAAAAAAGGAAAAGAGGGGGTTGGAAGTTGGCTTGTTTGAGGCAATGATGGTCTAGGTTTCCGGGCTTAGCCTCAACGTAGGTGTCCGCGGTAGAAGAGGCACCCTAGTCCGGGTTGAACGGTGGCCGGGTAGGATTCATTAAATCCATTGACCTGGTCAAGCTTGCTGCTGGCCAATAGTGGCTCAGCCCCTTCTAGGTTCTGGGTAGGGGTTCATATTTTGTGGGGGTGTGCTTTGTTCGCGTCTCTATTGTCCTTTCCTTGTCTCCCTCCTTCTTCGCTTTCCTCTTTTGTCTTTTCTTTCTTTCAGTTAATAATGATTGGAAGTGTGGGTGTCTTCGTCCTACATGCTTCCTGTTTATTTTTTTCTACTTGGCTTCTGAGGCGTATTTGACCTGCTGGTTCTATTGGTTTGTCCCATGTGGGTTTCTTTTGAACTGGTCATTCCTTAACATAGGTGTTTGCGATAAAAGTTGCACCCTGACCCGGGCTGAACGGTGGGAATTTTTCAAATCCGTTGGCGGTTTGTCTAGGCTTGCTGTTGGCCCATAGTAGCTAATCCCGTTGGGGTTGCTGGTTTTCGAACTACTTTCTGGGTTGTATATCGCTTTTTGGCCTGCGCGCCCTTATACTTTAGGCTTGTGTGCCATTTTGTTATGTTTTATTTTTTTGTTTTTTATGTTGGACCTTCTATTTGGTTGTTAGTTTCAGACTTGTATTGCTAGGTGGCATGTGTGCCTTGTGGTGTGGCCTATGTGCCGTGGTTTGCTGGCCTGGGTGTCTGTGCCTATGCTGTGCTTGGTGTGCGTTTACAACTGTTTGGACTTCTTCAAGTCTTCAAATAGCTGTTATTCTGACGGTTTCTCGGCAGGACAGTGCATGGTACATTGCTAGGCAGGTTGCTTTGCTTGGTGGGTTATAGTGCCTTTGGTTTGTGCTGGTTGGTATGTGTGGCAGCTGTTTTGAGATTTGTCTTCCTGGATAGTCCCGAAAACAGCCGTTATGCTGCCGAATTTTCTTTTGAATGGCTCATGGTTTGTTTAGTCTGGCTGCTTGCTGCTCGGCGCTGAAGGGCGGTGCGGGACTTGGAGTTTACTTCTTGTTTTGTATTCCCTTTAGTATATGTAGTTTAGCTGTAGCTGGCCTTTGATTTTTAGTTGGCCATTTTGTGTAATTTTTCTATCTCTTTTATAGGCATCGACTATATGTGGTCTTTTGCCTTGGTAACTTTTGTATGGGCTTTGCCCTTTGCATTTGATAAATAAAAGTCTTCCTTTGAAAAAAAAATGCTAAACCCTAAACCCTAAATTCTAAACCCTAAAAAAAAAAAAAACCTAAACCCTAAACCCTAAATACTAAATCCTAAACCTTAAAGGATACCCAACTTTCTCTCTCCTCTCTCTCTGGCGATTGCGGCGACCTTTTAGGTACGTTTTCCCGACGATGGTAACCGTCCATCTTGAACCGGCGAGCACCTCTATATGGTCGAGACGACCATGGAGGTCAGTAATCATCCTCCGGATCCTCCAGACCCTCAAGAAACTACCGATCAGATTGTGGCGCGGTTCATGGACGATTTGCGTAGAGCTGCATTCTCTACGCAACCAGCCGCAATTTCTCGTCTCTTAACCGGCGACTCCCAGGAGTAGCAGGCTGTTCGCGAGCAGATTCCTACTGTGCGGCAGTCTGAGGCTTCGACTCACGTTCAGACTCAGGTTTCCGCGTCGCACGTCTCAATGGCGGTGAATTCAGTCCAGGAAAATTCACGACAGAGGACGTCTCAGAATAATCAAGGTCTACGAACTACTTCCCAGTCGCAAGCTCCGACTTTACAATTTCTCTCAACATTAATTTCCGATCGTGGTGGTAGTGTTTCGGTGACTTCCGCCCCAGCGACGATGGTTTTTGTAACCCAGTCACCGAAGAATGTGACTAATGTAGAAGCGGTTATCCCTGAACCATTTGTATTTACGACCGCCGGGGAAGAATCGCGGCGGAAAACTGTTTCTCAGTCCGAGACTTTTGTCTTTGGCCATGCGGGGATGGAGACTGGGCAACCAGGTGGCAATGTCTCGCAAAATGATGCCCAATTGCAAACTCCTGCTCTGAATTTGCATGATGGTGTCTCGGTTGGAGCCTCTACGTTGGTCACTAGTGCTACTACAAACCAGGCTGTGCCACGGCCTTTTGATTTGCAAACTGGTGGTAATTTGCAAAATCCATTTTGCAATGCCTCGTCTGGACCAATCACTTCAATGAGCACTAGTAACACAGGTAATGCTACTGTTCGTATTGATCAAAATGCAAATAATTTCAATGTTAATGATTTTAATACTGCAAATAATGCCACTAGACCGGGCTTACATTCACTTAGTAATAATGCCACTGTTCGTAATTTGATTGCCAATTCCAGTGTTTTTCTTCCTTCAAATAATGCTTTGCCTATTATTAATAATGCTAATACTTTAATACGTGCTGCACATGATGGTAATGCTACTGTTAGTGATGTCCCTATTCCAAATATTGGTACGCATGGCTTTAATTCTGCTATTGTGCATGGCATGACTTCATTCAATAATGCTAATATTGCTACTGCCTTGCCTACTATGGTTAATGCTAATAATGCATGCAATTTACCGAGTGGTGATAATACTACTAAGGCCACCAATCTGCCATGTGTTAATATTTTGCCAAGTGTTAATGCAAATATTGATAAGATGCCAAGTGCCTCTTATGCTAATATTGCTAAGAATCAGCCTAGTGTTGTCTTTGGTAGTGGTACGACATTCACAAATGCTAGGCACAATAATACTTCAAAAATCCCAATACTTCAAGGGTGTATTCTCAACCCTCCTTGCATGGTCTAGGTATGACTTCTAAATCTTTTGCTCAATTGTTTACTGCTTCGAACCCGGGTGGGCATAATGTGTCTATTTCTAGCCCCATACCTGTGCCAGTTATCTCTGAAAAAATTGTTGAAACACATCGTGGGGAACCATGCATTACTTTTGAGGATAATGAAATCCAATAGATGAATCAAATTGAAAATATTATGTTAGTTGGAAAATTTTCTCATGGTAAACCACTTTTGTCTGAAATTAGATCTTATTTTGCTAAAATTTTTGTGCTTCGTGGAACTGTGGAAATTGGTCTTATGGATCCTAGGCATGTGTTTTTAGCTTTCTCAAATCCGGATGATTGTGTGGATATTTTAGTTAAAGGTCAAATTTCTTTTAATGGAAAATATCCTATGCGGTTGTTTCGGTGGACTGCTGATTTTGATACTCGTTTTGAGACATCTTTGGCCCCTGTGTGGGTTTTATTGCCCAATTTGAAAGCTAATTGTTTTTCTATTCCTTGTTTGAAAAAAATTGTTAAACCGATTGGCAGGTTCTTACACGTAGATGCTGCAACTGCTAAATTTTCTAGGCCTAATGTGGCTAAAGTTAAGGTAGAGGTTGACCTCCTTAAGCCACTTAGCTCTAGAATGTTTATCAGAATGGGCAGTAAAAAACCAGGTAAAGAAGATGAGGGTTTTTGGCAGCCCATTGAATATGAAAAGGTTCCACCATATTGTTTAACATGCAGGAAACATGGGCATTTGGTCCCATCATTTCGATTTGGAGTTAGGCCTTCTGGCCCCACAGTTGGTCCTGAGCAGCTACCTCATCCTACTCCTCGTGGCTCTCCGCCACCGGGTAGTGGGGGTGGTGGTGGAGGTCCTTCTAACCCTCCTCCTACCCCTCGTGCCCCTCCGCCTTCCGGTGGTGGTAATGCGGGGTCAGGAGGCGGTGTTAGTCAGCCTCCAAATGCTCAGAATCATGTTGCTCAAGAGGGTACAGGCTTGACTAAAGCTCAGAAAAAGAATTTGACGAAGAAACGGAGGCGGGAAAAGGGAAAAGACCCGATTATTGATGTGGGCCTGGGTAACTTCTCAGTCCCACAAGTTGGGATGGAGTTGGCACTTCTACTAACCCCTTGTTGGGTTCGTCACATTCTCAGCCTGTTGCCCCTGTCCCTATTTCCACTTGCAATACTTTTACTCTTTTGCAGGATGTCAATGAAACAGTGTTAGCTGAAGGGGCCCACACTCGGGAGGATGTCCATGATACGACACTAGCCAATCAGGCTCACACACAGGAGGCTACCACTCAGGACTTTGATGCTGAACTTGATGATCATTTGGCAATGGTTCTTGATAAAGGAGGGGTTCCTCAGGCACAAGAGGAACCTCAGGTTCAATCACAGAATGATACTCAGGCCCCAGTTATTGCTCATACCCCCACACAGGCTAACAATGAAGATGTGTACTCTTCACCTACGCAGGTGGAGGATAGCTCTACATAGGGTGATGTTAGTTCTGCAGCTCCTACATCTTTGGGACTGCAGACACCTGTTAGGGGACAGGGGACTGGTTTGTGTCAGTTGAACACTGAGCAGGCCACCATTCCTACGGTATCTACAGTTGCTCAACACACTAAAGCTCCAGTGGCAAAACGCACTCGGAGAATTCGGTAAGCGTCGGAGCAATCCAACGTTGCTGGGTTCTACCGGGAAGCGTCTGATGATGATAGCGATTCTTCCATAGCTGGTAGAGTTGCAATATTTGAGTCTGCAGGACGCAATAGGCAGTTTGCGGGGGGGCATGGCTCGCCCCCTAAGACCTCTCAAGTTCCATTTGGTGGCAAGATCACTAGATCTCAGGTAAGACACGAGCAGAGTAGTGCGGCGGTTGGCACGCCTATCTCTTCTCAATCCCCTTCTTTTTAAATGATGCGTTTTCTTGTTTGGAATTTGCGGGGGATTGCCTCGTGTGGTTCTTTTCAAAGATTGCATGTGTTGCTTAGAAGACATAGGCCTTTTATCTTGTGTCTTCTTGAACCTTTATGTGATAATGTTAGGTTGGATTCCTTTAGACTACGACTTGGCTTTGACTCTACTTTTGCTGGGGTAGATGATAAGTTGTGGCTCTTTTGGAATTCTGACCTTACTTTGAGTTTTGAATCTGATTCTGATCAATCTGTTTCTGTTTCTTGCATTCATGCTACTATTCCTACTGCATTTTAGGTTTCGTTTGTGTATGCTAAAACTAGGGAGCGCCTGAGGGTTTCTTTATGGGCTAAGTTATGCTCAGTTTCAGATAAGGTCCCTTCTGGTGTCCCCTAGTCTGTGGTGGGTGACTTTAATTGCTTGTTAAATGTGGATGAGAAAAAAGGTGGTCTTCCTTACCCTCATAGGAAGACTACTAATTTTCGGGAGTGTGTCAGTACGTGTGACCTTATTGACTCTACTGCCTATGGTTCCTCTTTCACTTGGTGGAATGGGAGGCGTAGGGAGTCTGCCATTTGGATGCGCTTGGACAGGTTTCTTTACACCTCGGTGTGGGAATCATTGTTTAGGACATCTGTTCATCATTTGTCACAGGCCACGTATGACCACTGTCCTTTACTTGTTACTTCTGAGGTCATATCTGCTCAACCTGTTCTTAAGCATTTTATCTTTCTGAATGTGTGGACTAAACATGAGGATTTCCTGCGTGTGGTGAAGGAAATTTGGGAGGTTCCAGTTGAGGGTGATCCTATGTATGTTTTAGCCACTAAGCTTTGCAGGTTAAAGAAGGTTCTTGCTCCTTGGAGCAAGGAAACCTTTGGTGATATTTTTTCTAAGTTGCAGGAACTTGAGGATAAAGTGCAGGTTTTAGAGGAGGTGGTGCAACAGAACCCAGATGATGATAGGGCCTTCATTGACTATAAGGAATCTGTGGCTCTGTTGCAGAGGCAGGTTTCTATTGAGGAGGAATACTGGCAACGAAAGGTTCACATAGTGGCTGTTCAGGAGGGTGATAGGAAGTCTAAGTTCTTTCACTCGATGGTAAAAGAGAAAAGGAGGAAACTTTACATCCATAAGGTTAAGGATGACACAAGGCACTGGATTAAGGATAGACAAGGGATAGCACAACAGGTTGTCTCTTTTTTTGAGGGTATGTTCACAGCGGAGGTAGGTAATTTTGATTTGTCTAAACTAGACTGCGTTAAGCGTCTAGTTACTGATGAGGATAATGCCTAGCTTACTACTTGATAAGACTCCCAGATACCCTTATTTCAGCACATTTTAGGGTGTTTTATTGCGTCTACAACATCCTTACTTGGTAAATTATGTGCGTAAATGCTTGAAAATTACTAACTGATGCACAAAAGCTACTTTTAGCTTAAAAGAAGTAGAACAGGAGCCCCGGGAGCAAATAGGACCAAAAGTTGAGCTAAAAGAGTAAACCAGGCAAGAGCGGAGCCCCGGAGGACCAAACTGGAAGGCCACACGCGTGTGAGCAGGCGTGAAAACTTTCCAGAAGCTTCCCACGCACGCTCACACGCGTGTGAGAGGTGTAGAGACGGTGATGCGCGAATTTCAGCTAGGGTTGTCATTTCGGAGACTATTTAAACCTCTTTGATGAATTTTCAGAGGAGGATCCCAGAAATTTAGTTTTCCTTTTCTTAGTTTTTCCTTTGGAGAACTTTCTCCATTTTTCTTAGCTTTTTAGATTAGATCAATCTCCATTGTAGCAAGACAACAAGCTTGGATTGAAGATCTTCTTCTCTCTAGGTGATCTCTATTTCATTTCTCTAATTTTAGCTATCTTATTCTTGGATTAAATTAGCTTTTGTTTGCATTTCATACTATGAGTAGCTAGTTTAGTCTAGGGATTTGGATTGTGTGATTGAATATTGCTTGTGTGATGATCTTATCTCTATATCTTGGATCTATGAGTTTGTGTTGATGGATTATCTATTCTTGTCTATTGATTGTTGTTTTGATGAGATCTTGTTTGGATTTGGCCAATCTAGATGAGAGATTGAGCTCTTGACTCTTTCATGTCTTTGATTAGAGTTAGGATTTGAAGCTTGACACAATCATAGTTCCTATGGACTTCTTAAGAATAGTAGGATAATGTGTAGCTTAAGTGTTGAAGGCACTTTGGATGCTTGAAGGCACTCCTAAGTCAAAGAAGCCTTAGTACACAAAGGTGGAAAAAGACTAAGACAACACACTCTTGAATAGACAATATCCTAGCAATCCTAATCCTTGACCTTAGACACTCCACTATGCAATATTCATGAACACTATCCAATCCCTACCCCTTTTTACATATTCTCACTCACTTTTACTTTACTATTCTCTTGCACTCAAACCAACCAAATGAACTACTCTTACTCACAATCCACCCTTCACCACACTCGAGTCCTATGCATGATCCAATCAAGTAAACTCCCGAACGTTTGACACACCTCCACGTCCCTCCTTCGAGACCGACACTCGGGGAGTCACAGACTTTCCGTTTTATCATACAAATATCTTTTGACATTTCACCCTATGCACGCAAGAGTTGTCACTGCTGTACCTGAGGAAGAAGAGGTAAAAAATGTTGTGTTTGCTATGAATTCTGTTAGTGTCGCTGGCCCTGACGGGTTTAATGGGGCATTCTATAAGGCTTGTTGGAATATTGTTAAAGGGGATGTGGTTGATATGGTCAGGAGTTCACCAGGTCTATTATCCACACCTCCATTGTCTTGTTGCCTAAAAATGCCAATCCGGAGATTTTTGCTGATTATAGGCCCATTAGCTTATGCAATTTTAGCAGTAAGATTGTTACTAAGCTAATGGTTGTCAGATTGGCTTCTGTCCTCCCTAGGTTATTGTCGCCTCACCAGAGTGGTTTTGTTTCGGGGCGGTCTATCACTGATAATATTTTACTTGCTTCTGAGATGTGTCATGGTATAAAGCTAGGAAATCAGGATATAGTGCTGAAGCTGGACATGACTAAGGCTTATGATCGGGTTTCTTGGTTTTTTCTTGTTTCTGTGATGCGTAGAATGGGTTTTTGTGAAGTCTGGATTGACCTGGTCTATCGTGCTGTTTCTAATGTCTGGTATTCTGTTTTTGTAAATGGGGTTAAGGAGGGTTTCTTTACCTCGTCTCGTGGTCTGAGGTAGGGAGACCCTCTTTCCCCCAGTCTTTTTATCATTGCTGCAAAAGTTCTGTCCATGTTCATTGCTCGAGTCCATTTGGACGAAAGTGTCCCTAGATTCTCGCAGCCTACTAGTACTCCTCATATTCATCACTTAGCGTATGCGGATGATGTTATTATTTTTAGTACTGGTAGGCAAGGGGCTATTTGCAGGGTGATTAGGGTATTAAAAGAGCATGAGGACATTTCGGGTCAGATGGTTAGCTTCCCTAAGAGTGCTTTCTATATGCATCCTCGTACGTCAAACAGTGTTATTCATAGGATTAGAGATGTGACTAGGTGCATTCATAAGCCTTTCCCGTTTACATATCTTGGGTGCCCTATTTATGTTGGTCGGAAAAGGTGTGTTTATTTCTCATCTGTGGTGGACAAGGTGAAGGCTAAGTGCCTTGGGTGGCAACGTAGGTTGCTATCTAAAGGCGGGAAGGCGGTATTAATTTCTTCTATTTTGCAGGCTATTCCCTTACATCTTTTTGCAGCTTGTGCTCCTCCTAAACAGGTTATCCGGGACCTAGAACGATGTTTTGCAGGCTTCTTTTGGAGGCAAGCAGGGGGTGCTCGTTACAATTGGGCGTCATGGAAAACGCTAGCCCTTCCTAAAAAGGAGGGTGGTGTGGGGTTCCTTGATCTAGACCTGATGGTACGAGCGTCTAGTGTGAAGCTATGGTGGAATTTTTGCACAGTTTATTCTCTGTGGGGAAATTTCATGAGAGCTAAGTACTGCAGTCGTGTTCATCCGGTGGCAAAGCTTTTGTAGTCTTCCGATTCGCATACTTGGAAACGCATGATTAGCGTTAGGGATGAGGTGGAGGCGGTCTTGGGTTGGCGGTTGACTCATGGAGATGTTAATCTCTGGTGGGACAACTAGTCAGGACTTGGTCCGCTAGGGCGCCTTTACCACTTCCCTAGCGTTGAGTACTCTGGTGATTTACTGTCCGACTTTATTCAAGACGGGGATTTGGATTTGTCTGCCTATGATGACCTTTTGCCAGTGGGTTTGGAGGCGGACACGTCCCGATTGGGTCAGATGACTTTTGATATACCCATTTGGCGGGTAGCTTTAGATGGTAAGTTTTCTTTCTCCTCTGCAAAATCTCTGTTAAAAGCTGAACCGGTGAACATTGATCCTCTTTTGAGTAATTGCTGGCACAAGCACCTGCTCTTTAAGGTGTCTTTCTTGGCCTGGCGGGTGCTTCGCGGGCGTTTGCCCACGGACGACGCTATGGCCAAGTTTGGACACGTTATAGTTTCTAGGTGCTGGTGTTGCCAATCCCTTGTTAGGGAAACTATTGATCACATTTTCTATACAGGGGATACAGCAAAGGCTGTGTGGCGGTTTTTTATGCGGTCACTGGGCCTTCACTTTAGTCATCATGGTCTCTGGACCTTGTTGGCAGGGTGGAGGCGGGTGGTTGCTCGTAATCTTCTTGTTTCCTTTGTTGTTGGCNTTTTTATCATTGCTGCAAAAGTTCTGTCCATGTTCATTGCTCGAGTCCATTTGGACGAAAGTGTCCCTAGATTCTCGCAGCCTACTAGTACTCCTCATATTCATCACTTAGCGTATGCGGATGATGTTATTATTTTTAGTACTGGTAGGCAAGGGGCTATTTGCAGGGTGATTAGGGTATTAAAAGAGCATGAGGACATTTCGGGTCAGATGGTTAGCTTCCCTAAGAGTGCTTTCTATATGCATCCTCGTACGTCAAACAGTGTTATTCATAGGATTAGAGATGTGACTAGGTGCATTCATAAGCCTTTCCCGTTTACATATCTTGGGTGCCCTATTTATGTTGGTCGGAAAAGGTGTGTTTATTTCTCATCTGTGGTGGACAAGGTGAAGGCTAAGTGCCTTGGGTGGCAACGTAGGTTGCTATCTAAAGGCGGGAAGGCGGTATTAATTTCTTCTATTTTGCAGGCTATTCCCTTACATCTTTTTGCAGCTTGTGCTCCTCCTAAACAGGTTATCCGGGACCTAGAACGATGTTTTGCAGGCTTCTTTTGGAGGCAAGCAGGGGGTGCTCGTTACAATTGGGCGTCATGGAAAACGCTAGCCCTTCCTAAAAAGGAGGGTGGTGTGGGGTTCCTTGATCTAGACCTGATGGTACGAGCGTCTAGTGTGAAGCTATGGTGGAATTTTTGCACAGTTTATTCTCTGTGGGGAAATTTCATGAGAGCTAAGTACTGCAGTCGTGTTCATCCGGTGGCAAAGCTTTTGTAGTCTTCCGATTCGCATACTTGGAAACGCATGATTAGCGTTAGGGATGAGGTGGAGGCGGTCTTGGGTTGGCGGTTGACTCATGGAGATGTTAATCTCTGGTGGGACAACTAGTCAGGACTTGGTCCGCTAGGGCGCCTTTACCACTTCCCTAGCGTTGAGTACTCTGGTGATTTACTGTCCGACTTTATTCAAGACGGGGATTTGGATTTGTCTGCCTATGATGACCTTTTGCCAGTGGGTTTGGAGGCGGACACGTCCCGATTGGGTCAGATGACTTTTGATATACCCATTTGGCGGGTAGCTTTAGATGGTAAGTTTTCTTTCTCCTCTGCAAAATCTCTGTTAAAAGCTGAACCGGTGAACATTGATCCTCTTTTGAGTAATTGCTGGCACAAGCACCTGCTCTTTAAGGTGTCTTTCTTGGCCTGGCGGGTGCTTCGCGGGCGTTTGCCCACGGACGACGCTATGGCCAAGTTTGGACACGTTATAGTTTCTAGGTGCTGGTGTTGCCAATCCCTTGTTAGGGAAACTATTGATCACATTTTCTATACAGGGGATACAGCAAAGGCTGTGTGGCGGTTTTTTATGCGGTCACTGGGCCTTCACTTTAGTCATCATGGTCTCTGGACCTTGTTGGCAGGGTGGAGGCGGGTGGTTGCTCGTAATCTTCTTGTTTCCTTTGTTGTTGGGCGGGTGGTTGCTCGTAATCTTCTTGTTTCCTTTGTTGTTGGCAGGGTGGTTGCTCGTAATCTTCTTGTTTCCTTTGTTGTTGGCAGGTTACCTTATCTTATCCTTTGGGAGTTGTGGAAACACAGAAATGCATGCATGCATGGTAGGGGATCGCCCAGTGTGCCGCGGGTGGTGTATGGTGTGGATAAGAGGATGGCGGAGTGTCTCTTTCGGCGGTGGCCAATGGAGCACATTCTGTCGCCGAGTTGGTCTGTCATTCTGTCCTACATGGACTCACATGAGCCTCGGTGCGTAGTTCGTGCAATTAGATGGGATCCTCCACCAGATGGTTCTTTAAAGGTCAATATGTCATACTCTGAGTCTTTGGGTGGGACTGCTGCCTTGGTGCGTAACCGGGGGGTGGGTTTTGCTATGGCTTGGCCATGTCAGCAGTTGATGGGTTTCGGGATATTTTCCGAGTATTGTTCCGCTGTCTTGAATGGTGTTTAGCCCAGGGATTTACATCTTTGGTCTTAGAGTCTGCGTTGTCTGAGCTTAAGGGTTATGTTGATACCTCTATTCCTATTCCTTGGTCCTTAGATTCTGATGTGTCACGACTCTGTTTTCTTTGTTCCTGTGCCTCTGTGTCTGTTGTTCAATGTCTGCCGCAGGGTAATCTACCTGTGACTGCCTTAGCAGATTGGGTTCGGGGTAAAGATGGGGAGTTCAGGTTTCATAGTCTGTCTGACCTACCTCCGAGGGTGCGGTCATTGATTATTCATGATGATGTCCCCTCTGTTTTCTTTGAGGATTATGATCTACCGTGATCTGATTTTGATAAATGCATGAGATGCCTTATAAAAAAAAAAAAGAAAAAAAAAAGAGAAAACGTGCAAAAAGAAAAATGAGAAAAAGAGAAAAAGTGAAATAAGAAAAATTAGAAAAAAGAAAGAAAAACAACGAAAAAAAAAAGGAAAAAAAAATGAGAAAATGATGAAAAGGGAAAAAAGAAAATACCGAAAGAAAGTTGCTTCTGTTGTTTGCTTGGTTTGGAGGCGATGATGGCTTGGCTTTAAGCTAAGTTTAGCCTCAACAACGCAGGTGTCAGCGGTAGAAGAGACACCCTAGTCCGAGCTGAACGGTGGTCGGGCAGGATTTTTTCAAATCCATTGACCTAGTCAGGCTTGCTCCTGGCCAATAGTAGCTGAACCCCTTCTGGGTTCCGGGTGGGGTTGGATATACTTGGGGTGTGTACCTTTTCTTTAGTGTCTCATTCTTTTTCTGAACATTATTTATCCATTCATTCAGTAAGTCTTTGTTTTCTGCTAGCTACTTTATTTTATTTTATTTTTTTAGAGGTGTGCATTCTTTGTTCATTTTATGCCTCTTTTTTTTCTTTTGAACAGACCATGCCTCAACGTCGGTGCTTGTGGTAAGAAGTTGCACCCTGACCCGGGCTGAACGGTGGCCGGGTAGGAATTGTTCAAATCCGTTGGCGGTTAGTCTAGGTTTGCTGCTTGCCCATAGTAGCTAATCCCGTTGGTGTTTCTGGTTCTTAACTGCTTTCTGGTTTTTGCCGTTTGCTGGCCTGCGTGCCGATGTATTTTTTAGGCCTGCGTGCCACTTTTAGTTTATGATGGACTTTTCTGATTATTTGTTATGATTTCATCTTGTTTTCTGAGTGGCCTCTGTGCCTATTGAATTGGTGGGTCCGGGTGCCTTGTGCTGTGCTTGGTATGCATTACAACTGTTTGAAACAGGTATTATGTTTCCGGATGCGGCAGGACGGCGCATGGTGCTTAGCTGATACGCAGGGTGCTTGGTTTAGTGCTTTGTTCTGATTTTGGTGTGTTTGGCAGCTGTTTAGTGCTTCTGTCTCCTTGGATAGCTCCTAAAACAGTCGTTATGCTACCGAAATTTCGACACCGTACTTGAAGACTTGGGCTGCTCACAAGCTTCTGGCATTTATTCATTTCAATATTTCTTATTTATGTTTGGGCTATAATTAGCTTGAGCAATTATTTTTAAGTTTTCATTCTTTAGACCTGGGCTTCTTTTTTTGGTCTTGGGTCCATTCTTTAATTTATTATTTCATTAGTTTAGATTGGGTCATTTCTTATGTCCCTATTTGATTAATGGTCACTTTTGGGCCATCTCTTGTAAAACATTTTATTTTGGTTTTAATAAATTTTATTTTGTTGAAAAAAAAAACCCTAAAGGATAAACCCTAAATGTTAAGCCCTATAGTATTCGAATGAGTAATTCCATCTGAAACTTAAATATATACGGAAAGAAAGTGTTGTATTCATAAAAAGGAACTGCAGTGTTCGTGAAAGGAAACTGTAGTGTTTACCAATAGATACTGTAAGGTTTGCTATAAAATAGAGAAAGTTTTTTCAAATATCATTGACTGATTGCACTATCACTTTGTTTATACTGCAGTTACATTTGTTAAATACTGCAGTTTCAGTTGAATTACCCCACAGTTTCATTAGGATTATAACAAAAAGAAAATTATATCAAACACGAATTACATTTTATGTATACCAAATTTCATATAAACAACATTATACTAACACCTGAACTACAGAGAAACTTCATTATGTAATAAAAAAAACAAAACAAAAAAAAAAAGCACAGTTAGTTAAAAAATCAGTATCATTTTATGTGTGCTATAGTTTCATTTCACCTATACTATACTTTCATTTGAATTAAACTAAACCAACTTTGAGGTACTGCCACTAGACGGATGGACGAAATACACACTGCCCACCATACTAGAAACAGATTCTTGCACAAAGGACTATACTACTGCCTTTGTATTCAACTCAACATACTTCACATAACACTTTCGCCCTCTTGCATGATTATACTTCTTTTCCATTATGCTAATCAACCGTTTGTTGCGTTCACCTTTTGGCCTACTACGTGATGGATTTTGTATAACATCATGTGTGGGTTGTTCACCATCTTCATAGAAAATATGACCAATTCTAGATTCAATCTTCCTCTTGGCATTCTCAAATGCATCTTCACATGCTTCCCAAGCTTTACAATTGTCTTAGCTAGATAAAACCAACAGCTGAAACTTCCTACCCATTTGTATAACCCAAACTGATGAAGCAACACAAAAAACACTCTCTACTGTTCTGTCTTCAAGAACCTTTTTCGTCCATCTTTTAAGAATATACTTATCAGGGATTGTTGCAACACAATGAATATTTAAAATGCGAAGAGAATCAGAGCACAGAATACCCATCTCTGAAAACAGCTTGGAATTACATGATATATCGAAGTCCTTAACACTAAAACAAGCCTCATGACGAATCAAATCAACATCAGGATGCCAAACATGATATTTAATTACCTCGCCACTGACCCCCACCGAATCTTGATGGCATGAAGAACCTTTCAAGAACTGTTCCTCTATCTCAATTGTGTAAACTTCTCTAGCATGCGAAAGTAACTTCACATAATTCATAGCCATTGAGGGCACACCTTGAGAACAACGAACATCTTCACCACTCTCCCTACTCCTCCACTCAGAAACCACACTAACAAACGAATTATAAAAATCGCACAACCCAACTGTTTTTGAAACTCTTTTAGAAATTGAATGATTAGTAGACTCATTCTTTTGCGAGGATAAAATATCACTAGAGAAATACTCTTTGCTAAACGCAGGACACCACTTCTCCCTAATATTATATAGTCTATCTAACCAAACATTCTTATGACAATTATATTCAGTCACCATCTTGAAAAAATATAACATAAAACATAAATTATTGTAGAAGAAAAAAAAAGATAAAACATAAAGTTCATACGCACTACTGAGTTGGATACCATATTTCGAAGTAGAGGGGGTGTGGGGTATGCCGAATAAATCTAGCTGAGCTCTACAAACAAATAGGATCTACAATTACGGAACAAAAACAAACTGAAAACACAATAATAAATAAATAAATAAAGACTGACATAATATCGTTTTATCAAACCACTAGTATCATTTTCTTATAACAGTACTATCATTTTATAAACAAAGCAAAATCATACAATATACAGTAAAAAAATGAAAACACAAAGACTGACATAGTATCATTTTATTAGACCAGCAGTTTCATTCACTCAAGCCTGCACTATCATTTTATAAATAAAGCAAAATTATTCCAACTACAGTAGAAAACTGCATACTATCATTTAATCAAACCAATAGTATCATTTCACCAAAACAACATTATCATTTTATAGACAAAGCAAAATGTGGTGATGAAAGTTGCAAAGAATACCTATCCTAGTAAAATTCAAATTCAGCTTCTGTATCACTATACTTTAACAGAAAATTAAATAACTCTATGAAACCCTTTTGATTTCTCAATCCTTTGATGTGCTTCTTTGAATTCTCCCCAATGTCCCAAATACATAGCCTATGTTTTGAATTCGGAAAGACTTGCGTGATTACAGCAGCCATGGCAGCACACTGATTAGTCATTATTGTTTGTTGCTGCCTACCATCCATTGACTGTAGAAATGTTTTGAACAACCATATAAACGATTTTATCCTCTCATTCAATAAAAAACAACAACCAAACATGACATTCATGCAGTGGTGATTCACACCTACAAATGGACCACAAATCATATCATACCTATTGGTACGGTATGTTGTATCATGTACCACCAAATCACCAAACAACCAATAATCCGATTTCATTTGTGCATCCTTCAATAAAAACTACACAACCTTGCATCATCATCAACTTCGAAATAAAAAAAGAAATAAGACTCATTCAATTATCTGTTCCTAAAACTCTCAATCAAACTGTTAGAGTCAGTCACATCTAAATGCTTCATCGAATCTAACAACATTGTGTTGTAAGCATTCCTAGTAGTAAATCCAACAAACAGTGAACCTCCGGACTGATGTTTTAAAAACCGAATACCATCGGATAACGGGACTCTACTCCTTTTCATGTATTTTAGGTATGTCAATTGATCAACAGAAACATTCCTATGCGACCTAAGCATATAACTTTCAAATGGCGGACACAACTCATGATTGTGCTCCTTTACATGTTTCGTAACAACCCACTTCCCACTTGAATCTACATCGAATTGACACATTGCATTACATCCACTCCGAGTATCTATCTTTGAATAACACTTATTAGCACTCTCTATCTTACTTTGAACCCAGCCTTAGAACAATGTAACTTTTTCATCTTCACAGTCCGACTTCCAGCAACATAATAATGTTTTCCCTTCCTAACACTAAATCCCATTAGAAGTGCATAATCATTATACATATCAAATGCTTCTTCAACTGAAGCAACAAAAAGTCTCACCAATTCTTGATTAACTGTGATTTATTAAAATGAACCTTTAGTAATTATACACTAACACTATCATACTAATTAAAAGAAATCGATTGACACTAGAGACATATTGATTTGATACTACAGTTTTCTTCAAAAGATAATAATGTAGACTGTAAATGTAACTAAGTATGATGCTTATAAACAAAAAATACAAATTCAAACTCAATGAACAAACTAAACATAAAAACCTGGAATAGATGAATCCTCCTCAATGACATATGTAGCAATACCACCACCTCTAGTAGAAGAAGGATTACAACCATCTGTACAAACAAAAAAAAATCAAAGGAAAAAAAATAAAAAAACACAACTCATGCAATAATATATATTATCAACTGACACTACAACGAAACTAAAATGATACTATAGAGTTGACAAAATGAAACTACAACGATATTAAAGTGAAACTAATGTCAAACATTGTCCATAGAAATTCACGTGCTCTACAACGGATACTATAGTGTCCCATAACTGACACTATAGTATCTCATAACTGACACTACTTCAAAATAAAATTGATACTGACTATCGTGATCCTGAAACAAACGCAGAATTCAAATAAACACACAGACACGATTATAACCTGGAATATCATCATGATCACCCTCAAAACTTGAAGGAACATTAGATACAATCAGTGAATTCGATTCAACGCCAATCGGATGATTATATTCAACTGCAACGCATACACATTTCAATCTATAAAACAAGAATAATCATTGAATACCATTACGAAACAAATATATAACCTAGAAATTTAAAATTATACAACCAAACGAGTAAACAAGAAACAAACTAGGGGATAATGAACTATGATCTTCAACAATCAACGAATTCAAATACTCAGCAATAAAATTGCTTCTACCTCATGTTTCGCCCATAATTTGCAAAAATCGCGATGCACAAATGTAATCTCCTCTCTGTGTGAACAAAGAAAAACGCAAACGGATGTGAAAAAGAAAGGTGAAGGATGAAAATTGACTGTCTGTGATAGTTAACGGCGACGTCTAAATCGCGCCATTAGATTACAACAAAACGGCGTTGTTTCCTTGCTTGGTCCATGCATAATGCTTTGTGGACCATGGTCCATGGTATAATTTGCGTACTATGAATATGTTAAAATGTATTAAAATAAAATATAAAATTTAACATATTTGTCAAATAATTAGCCGAATAGTTAAGCATCAAAGATTATAAATCGGGAACCTTGAAAATCATTTTCTTGCATTTTTTTAAAATTAGGTTAAGTTTTTTTTTTCATTTAATTAATCTTGTTTTAATTATTTAAAACAAGATTCAATATTTCAATTTTGTTTTTGCATTATTCAAATGATTTAGGTCATTATGGTATTAAAATTTCTTTTTGTATGTATTTCTATAATGGTACAATTGTAAATTTCTTTAATTACAAATGTTGTACAATTATTTTTTTATCAGACAAAATTGTTCTTACATTATTGTCATATCTGCACGACCTAACTACAAAGTTGTTAATAATAAATACAACTACACCAGGACTCTACACTAGGACTCTAAAACGGTAGGACCATTTTTCAAAGAATTGACAATGTTGATAACTCACTGGCTCCAATTGAACAAGTTTACACATCATTCTCAGGATTTTATTAATGCATGAAAACTTCTAAAGAAATTTCTAAGTTAATTTTTACTATATCATTATAACAATATCTATTGTAACCATATATTTTGAATTATTTATTACCATCCTCTATTGACAACAATTGTAACAATTGTCATTGACAAGCTCCCAAAACAATTTATCTCAACAACGAATGGAAATAAAAAAAAAATTAATGACTTCATTGTTGTGGATGAAAAGTAAGTATCTCACTTTATTGCTCTTATTAAATTAAACAAATTAGTAGCTAAAAAAATACATATGCATTTAATTAATTTAGAATTAGATGTGTACTCAAAAATTTAGAATTAGATGTCTATAATGACTTTATTCAAAAAATTTATTCATTATAAAAAATTAAAAAAGAAATATAATTTCATTAGTTATATTATCTTTATTTTCTATAATTCAAAGATTCGTTACTTTTAAATTCATTAATTAATTATATTCACTATATTGTCAATTGTCTTCTTTTTACACTATCTTGTAATTAAATATCAAAGTTATAATACAAAATATGTTTTATATTTATTTACCAATTATGTTATACAAATATAATAAATATTAATATTTTGTTCAATATTTTCACATGATAATCTACGACACACATCTCACAACACATGAAACATGTAGGAAAAAGATTACCACGACCAAATATCAACAGACGCTTACAAAATCAAGAGTTCATAGTACAACTAAGATCTCAGTCATATACATAACAAGGCAAATCGACAGCTTCCTACAACATAATCTCATTGCATGATGTTGTCCTCTATGCTACCACCAATAACCAAATTACACATGACACACTACCAAAAAAAAAAAAGAAGAGGACAAGTACTGAAAACGAAAACAATGACAATGCTACTTAAAAGAGAAATTCAAACAAAAAATGGTATTTTTATTTAGACTATCGTTTTTAGACTAAGTATTTAGACTAGTGTTATTACAAAGTTGCAAACATAATTTTAGTGATAATTATAATCAATCACTCCTATATTATCTTGCATTCATATATTTTTAATTACCGATTTAAATAAACAAATTCAACACTCAATTACGTATCCATGAACATCTCCTATATAATCTTGCATTGATATACTTTGAAGTACTTATTTAAAAAAAATAATCATTTGGCATTATCTCATTCGCACATAGCGCGTGAAAAAACTAGTTAAAAAGATGTATTTGGGTTTTTTAAATGGCACACATATTGATATTTTTCCTAGTTTTTAAAGTAAATGTACAAGTACATAAAGTCATTACTTTAGGTATATAAATTTAGTCCATAAAAGTCAGTGTGGTAGATATATAAATTCACTACTATTGGTGTCATTTTTATCTACCTAAGTTCTGTATTTACCATATTATTTATATGTATCTGTGTCCATCATACAATTTGAAATTAATATTAAAAAATGAGTGACAATATTACATCATTAATAATTTAGGAGTGACATTATTAATTAGTATATTTATGAGAGGCATTACAATTTTTTTTTTCAAACTAATATGACAAAGTGTCAAAGTAATAACTAAATAACTTTTTTACATAGTAATATTACGTTAGAAAGTCATTAATTATTAAATAATAAGTTGAGTAAAACAGGGGAGAATAATTCATAAAATCATAATATCTTAATTGTTAAATAATAAATTGAGTAAAACAGTTGAAAATAATCCATAAAATTATAATAATATATGTTTACAAATAATCATAATCTACAAATTGGAGTCCCCGGTCCCCCCGACCTTCCAACCTTTTTTAAAGGCACAACCACTTTCCAATGTCCGTTTCTTCTCTCCTGCACTTTTGGTTCTGTCATCCACCAAGCAAGCCACTTCGCTTCAGAAATGCTAGCCGGAATCTTCCTCTTCCAAACACTCTCTTGTATATACAAATAGAATCTAAATGAGGTGTAAGAAACATCTTTCCGACTTGAGTAGCGTCGTCGGCGTTTGCGCTACTTGTCTTCGTGAAAAGCTATTCCTTCTCATCGAGGCCCAATCCCATCTTCACCGGAGTTCCAACGCCGCTCCCGCCCCGCGTATTGTTTTTCCTCAGTCCGTTTCGCCTTATGCCTCTCGCCGGGAATCTGATACCGCCGCCACCTGGCGCCTCAGCCGCCATGGCTTGGCGGATCAGAGATTCCATGCTACTCCACAAGTCGGCCCAACTAGAGAACTAATTTCCAATAAGAAGGATAAGAAGAAGAAGAATTTTAGGTTTTCCTTGTTCCATCATATGTTTAGGTCTAAATCGGGTGATCTGGATTCGGATTCGGATGATCGGTGTAACACTATGCCGTCGTCGTCTCCTTCGTGGTTCTCCACAATTCTCGCAGGTCGTCGGGGGAAGAAAACCCGGTCGCTTTCGTTAGACGAAGCTACGATCGGAGTGAGGCAGAGAACTCTCCGGAATTGCGACAGAGGAATGTCGCCGGCTAGGTACTCCGATGACGACAACGAAGAGGATTACCAGGGCGGATCGAGCGGGCAATCGTCGCCAGCATGGAAACAGACACCGAGAAGGACTCCGGCGTATCAGAGAGGCGGCGGCGGTGGCAAAGCTGGTCTCAGCCGGAACGCGTTTTGTTTGAGTCCATTAGTGTGGGCCAGCCCTAACCAACGCTGGAACCAGAAGGGGATGCCGCCGGAGATAGTGTATCCCGGCGAGATTAGATCTCCAGCGAAGTCCCGCTTCCATAATGCGACGTCGTTCTGCAAGAACAGGTCGAGAAAACTTGCGGATTTCGGAAGGTCCCGTCACAACCACTGATGGGCGTTGACATTTGACCCATTCCGACGATTACGACAACGACAGCGACCGTCATTCAACCTTCTCAAAGTACTACTTTACCCTTCGTATATATTGCCCTTTTCATTTCTCATTTCACATTTTCCTATACAATTAACAATTCTACCTCAAATTCAAAAATAAACTAAAGAAAGTGCTATACCGCTATTTGAATTTGATATTTGTATCAAGTATTGTATTAAACAATATTGTTTGTGAAAGTTTTTATAATTTTTTTTCTATATTTATTGGTATTTTTTTAATCACGTGACAGATCTACTAATATAGTTATTAATAAAAAATAAAAATAAAAATTATATAAGAGTTAATATTGTTAAGATTCTAACTTGAATATATAAAATGTGTTAGTGTAATTATGTAAATTGATAATTTATTCATTTTAATTTATTTAGTGTACAATGATAAAATATTTTTAAAATTACTATCTTTATTTTGTTCACTTGACATTGATCATAGAATATTCTTTTAACTTATTATTATTCTTAACATCTATTTATTACCAATTATTGTTTCAACAATTTTATAATAATAATAATAATAATAAATATTTTGTTATTATTATTATTATAATATTATTATTATTGTTGTTGTTGACCCTATTTGGTAAATGACTGTTAGCTGATTGGGTTAGAGGATATGGCTAGTTGATAACACTAGCTGATTGTAGAAATGTGCTTGGTAAATTAGTTGTTAATTAGTTGATAATTGTTTGGTATAATTTCTTTTCTCAAAAAGCTAATTGAAAAAGTTGTTTTGAACAACTTTTTGAATTTTAACATTTTGGAGTTACCAAAAACGGATTAACCAAACACTTATATTGATTTTTTAACTAAGTCAAACAGTTATTAGTGATCAAATAAGCCAAAATTGATTGATAGACTAACTATTTTATCAAATAGGGACATTGTCATTTTTTCTTTGAATATCTAAACACAGGAAAAATTCAGAAATTGACTTGCAGAAGTCATTTTTTGTGTTCCCAAATGGACCCTTAGTCTCTAACTATGGTGGCATTCTCATATTTCGCAAATTATATCATGGACTATTGTCCACCTTGCATGGTAGACAATGGTCCAAAATAACGTTATTTTATATTAAACTTTAACTAGTGTATCATATTTAATAACATTATTTTATACTATGTTTATAATATTTGTTATATATGTTAATAAACTTAAACCTTAATGTATATAAACACTAAATTGCATGTACATCCTATGTATTTCCCACCACTCTGTAATAGGTTCATAATGTTGATTTTATATGTTAATAAAAACAAAGTTTAATATACATAAACGTTAAGCTACAAGCGATTCATGTTTAAAAATATTAATCTTGTAATATGTACAGTTATAATGTTTGTTGTATATGGTTATAATTTTAAATCTTAATGTACATAAACATTAAACAACATATGCTGATGTACATCATATTTATTTCTATTCCCTATATAATATATACGTAATATTACTTTTATATGTTTAAAAAAATAAAGTTTAATGTACATAAAATTACATTAATTGTATTAATATTTGTACATAAACATTAAGCTACATGTATATCATATCTATTTTCATTTACTATGTAGTGAATTCATAAAACTCTTTATATATGTCCATAAAAAAAAGCTTAATGTGTATGTCTATAAACATTACGATAAAGTAATGACTTTATGCACTTATAGATTTATTTTTAAAAATATTGATGAGTGTTATTTAAATGATCTAAATTATATGGTTTTAATAATATATTTTTAAATTTTATTTCTATTTGTAATAAAAAAAAATAGAGAGGAAAAGCAATTTTTAAGTGAAAAAAAAAAACGCATTTAAAGAGAAAAAATAGAGATACCTTGGGTGCATGTTGCTACATACACCTAGGTGTTTTTAATTTGACAACATTGTTAGAATAAGTTTGTTGTACTCGTCGACCTTTAGCTCCTAACCGATGAATGGTGAATTGCAGGGATGTATAAACTACTATAACAGAGACTGGAGACAAGGAGAAGGGAAAACATTCTTATTCATCATCATATTCATTAGAACATATGAATACAATATATATAATACTAGTAATAAACACCAACATTAATCATAACCGTTATATAAGTTACAACCGTTGCAATGCCTTTAATAATGGCCACAAATAATATTATTTATAACACTCCTCCTTGGACATTATTTGACAATGATTTTGCCTCGTTAAAAACTTGCTAGGAAAGCTCTGTGGGAAAAACCTAGACAAGAAAAGAGTACAAGGTATATGAATTGTATATTCAAACACTTTCATGCCTCTCTAAAAATTTTACTAGGAAAATCACGTGGGAAAAACCTAGTTGAAGAAAATATTGTATTGGTTGCCTCATTAAAACCTTAACTTAAAGAAAACCAAGTAGGTAAAACTTAGTTAAGAAAAAGAGTACAACCATAATCTTCTGGATTTAATCTTCAGGATTATTAGAGTTATTAGTCATCTGGACTAATAATTTGTGTACCGGGATGTTGTTGCTCCCCCTGAAGACAACAACGTTCCTGATTGCCTCGTTAAAAATCTTAATTTAAGAAAACCTTGTGGGAAAAACTTAGTTAAGGGAAAAAGAGTACAATCATAAGCCTTCAAGACATAATCTTCAGGATTTCGGGGTTCGTCTATTTAAGTATTTATTTGTAACTTTCTCCCCGTTTATTATATCATACTCAGTTAATTGCTTTACTATTCCAAGTTTAAGTAAAGCCTTTGTATTTCAACAACAAACACAATGTAATGTTTATTGTTGTGAATTATAAATTCATCAAGGATACATTAAAGTTTAGCAACTCTACGCTCATTCACAATTCAATAAAGAACACTTATGGTACATATTATCGCTTCTAAATGAGAGTAATAATTCCATTCGTAATCCTTTAAAGAATTCATAATGACACACAATTCCTTCGTCAAAAGGAGAATTACTCAGTCAATTATGATTTGTGTTAGGTCGATTATATAAAGACCATATCGTCCAATGACCCATTATCATGTGGTCATGACAATTATTAGCTGCATATATGAGTTTATTCTATCAATTATCTTGTATAGCGGAACTTAATGTCGCCGTACGTGGAAGGTTTTGATTAAAATCAATCAATGGTATCTACGTGAACCCATTATAAACACTTGCTATTATATCATCTCATCATTTTCATTTCTCTTTCGTACAAACACACATTTGTAATGAACATGGTTAACATTCAATGGTGTACGTTTTATCAAGAGAATCTGTTTTAGCTAGTCGAGCTATGCCTTAATTGCTACTTTAAATATTAAATAATGAGGATGCATCTGACACCTCACCTAGATCCAGTTTATTTAAATGAGCAATTATATAGGCGTGTGTTGTCGACAACTATAATATATAAATTTCTCCCATAAAAAATTATGAAAATTTCTAAAGTAATCCTATTATATTGTTGACATTTCCCATAGTTTATTAAAATCTGGTCATTCCGCATTCTTAGTATTTTGTTTTTTCGGTGCACCTTACTAGGATTTTTGTCATCTGGACAAATGTCTTCAGGACATAATTCTTTTAAGACAAGAGTGATAATGCTTCTTTACTAGATCTAGTATTATGTTTCATATCTCTTAAACCGATAGATCTCCTATACTCCTATACTTCTTCTGGCGTTAAGAGTATCGAGATAAATATTATTTGGTACAATTTGGGGATTATATATGGATTATAGCATCATCAACATTAAGTTTCACTTGACCCCTATCTGGTTTCTTCTATTTCTAAACAGTGGCGTGTCGGACACCATGATCAGCAAACATCATCTCTCGAGCTGCTCGCCAATTTGTAAGAAAAGAAGAGGCCACATTTACTATGGACACAGCTGAAGCAGCCTTCTCATTCCATATTTTATCATTTCGATTGTGCCAAAGCATTTTCTTTAAAATTTTATGTTGTAGCACTGCATGTTGACTTGAGAGGCGGTAGATTACCTAAAGCAAAAACTGCAAAATGCTCAAAGAACGTGTAGATTTGTATAGCGTGTAAGCTATACATTTTACCAAATCGGCCATTTTATACATTTTACCTAACCATTTGTAAAACGGGAAGGTAATAAAAAAAACTGAATCGAACATGATTTTTTTTTTACTTGAACTAGATATTGTCACGTGCGATACACGGTCTAAATTTATATAATTAAATATAAAGTATTTAAAAATTAGTATTATTATGGACATTAAAAAAACAATTAAAAAATAACATTTAATTTGAAATAGTTAAATAAGATATCTTAACCAACATTGTAGAATAAAATTTATGGGTGTCAAATATTCATTCACATTAATAACGATTCAATATTGATATTAATATTTAGTAATAAGACTATTACAATTTATTTTGTGATACTAATATTTATTAATAAGATCATTACAATTTATTTTGGATTACAAAAGCTATACCAACAGGAGTGACATGTTTACTATTTTAAATTAACACTCAAAGAGTGTTTTTTTAAGAAACCAATATAATACCACAATTAGCTCATTGTAGTTATTTTATAACTTCATTTTTTAGTTTTTATTTTTTCATTGCAAATAAACTTTAGTCATTATAAACTTTCTATAACTTAATGAAAATTAGCGTGAAAAACTAAACATATATATATATATATATATATATATATATATATATTTTGGAAAAATAATGTTCTAATTTCTTTTATGACAACATGTATAATATATAATTTTCTAATATTATAACAAATAAAGTCTAAAATGAGCGAGAAAATAATATTTTTGTTTTAATATATATAGATGAGAAGATGCCAATTTCTTTTCTTATTTTTCGTTATTTTTATTTTAATATGAATCTTGTATCTCTTGTTGTTATGAAGATATTTGTGCTTAGTATATTGCTCCCTAATAATTAGAATTTGACTTGTATTTATTTGTATATTTTGTATACTTACATTTATTATATATT
Organism: Ipomoea triloba; assembly: GCF_003576645.1. Classification (NCBI taxonomy): domain Eukaryota; kingdom Viridiplantae; phylum Streptophyta; class Magnoliopsida; order Solanales; family Convolvulaceae; genus Ipomoea; species Ipomoea triloba. The sequence continues at coordinate 15,520,494 of NC_044924.1, read as the reverse complement.
CTATCATTTTTATTATGGTCATGTATTTTTTATATTATGGTCATGTATACATAAATAAGTAATAACTTTATTTGGTAAACTTTATATATATACATGTACCGAATTTAAGGTATTTATTTAAATATGATTTAATTTTGTTAAGTATTGTAATCTTATGTTTGACTTATTTCAAATTTCAAGCTAATTTTTTTTTATCTAAAATGAGCGGGAAAATGGCACTCTTGTTTTAATATATATATATATATATATATATATATATATATATATATATATATATATATATGTATGTATGTATGTATAGATTCCGATTTTATATATGTTAAATAAAATATTTAAATTTTATACTTCTAATTTAATTTTATGACAAATGAGATTATATACACTTATTTCAAAATATTCTAGGTAAGGGGTGATATACCTTTTCTTCCAAGAAAGCTAGCTAATCTTTTATAAGGGTGTGTTTTGCAATTGTATAAATTCTTTTAGAAACTAGGGAAAAGGTACAAATAGGACACTGAACTGTTTGAGGGAAATCAATTAAGTTATTGAACTCGAATAAGCTTCAACTTCATCTCTGAACCTAAAAAAAGAAAAAGAGTCATTAGCATTATTTTTAGCAGGTTAACAACAAGTTTGTGCTGATTATATATTTTATTATTATTATCTTACTAAACATTTGACCCTAAAAAATTCTACTAAGCAATTAACATTTCCCCTTATTGAGGTGTCATCATGTAATTAGTTGTTAAATTTATTTATTAGTTAGTGGTGGGTAGGCCAAATATTTTTTTTTAAGGGTCAAATGCTTAGTAGGATAATAATAATAAAAAATAGAAAAAAAATTACACATGACATCCTAATCAGCACAAACTTGTTGTTAACCTACTACAAATGTTAATTGCTCTTTTCTTTTTCCAGGTGCATAGATAAATTTGGAGCTTATTTGAGTTCGGTAGCTTAATTGCTATCCCCAAATAATTCAATGGCCTATTTGTACCATTTCCCTAGAAATTATATAACAAAAAGTTAGAATTTTAAGTGATAATTATTAAATATCATCGTCTTACTCAAAATCCTAAAGTAGTACCAACTATCTGGTCATACACCATCATACTAAAGAAATCACTTCATCATGAACTCATAATAATAGGTTAAAAGCAATTGTCTAAATATCGCAACTTAAAAAAGTGTAATTAAGTTCTCTTAAAAAAAATGTAATTAAGTCGTTTCCAAAAAAAAAAAGAAAAAAAAAAAGAAGAAAGTGTAATGAAGTTTTTGCTGGGCTCTCAATTTTGTACAATAAAGTTATACTTTACACTATTGGCATAGATAACTCAACTGATTGCAGAGATTAAATTTTTTCACAAGAATCAAGAATTGAATTTCACCAACACTCGTGTGCGTGAAAGGAACCTCTCAAATTGAGGGAGGATTCCTTTCAAAATGAGGGAATTTCTTGTACGTAGTGAGCAAAAGTCTAGCATTCAATAATTTTTTATTTAAAATTGGCTGACATTTTTGTTTTCTTTTTTCAAGGCTATATTTTTAAATGGATTATTACCCTCCTATGGATATTGAAAATTAAATGCACAAATTTTGCCAGGATTGAATTTTAATCGCATGAAATTAAAAGTTCAAAATATTAATTATAACCCCGAAATGGTACTAAGTGGGTTGAGTATGGTTCTTGTCGTAGAGGGTAGGGGTGGGCAATATGGTTCGGTTTATCCGAACCGAATCGAATCGAATCTAATCGAACCGATCCGAACTACTAATACAAAACCGAACAGTTCGGGATTCTTGTAAACTGAACGGTTCGGTTAAAAACTGAATTGAACCGAACTTTGTTAGTTTTTAATAATAATCTATACTATATATAAAAACAATATCCTCCTTCTAAATTTTCCCGCCCAAACTTAGTGGCATTTTAGTAAAATCATTTATTTTATTCATTTATTAATTTATTAATTATCCATATATATTTATTCATAAAATAGTTCAATTGCTAAAATTAAAACATACTAATTTCATTCACCTATAATATTATTATGGTAATATAATAATATGGTAATATGTTAATATTGTTAATATTAATTGGTGATATATTGGTAATCTACATATATATATATATATATATATATATATAATATTAATAATTAATAATAATAATAATACTAGAAGTGTTTGGAAACCTTTTCTCACCCAAACTCAGGGGCATTTTTGTAATCTCAATCATTTTGACAAATTTATGGAAATAATAATAATAATAATAATAATATAATACAATATTAATAATAATAATAATTAATAATAATAATAATAATAATAATATTGATTTAACTTCTATGCATATTTGTGCCTTAATTGACACCTAATTGATAGAAAATGAAAAAGGAAACGGAATAATAATAATAATAATAATAATAATAATAATAATAATAATAATAATAATATAACTTCTATGCATATTTGTGTCTTAATTGACACCTAATTGATAGAAATGAAAAAGGAAACGGAAATAACTAATTGACTATAAATAAAAAAAGATCCCTAATTGATTGAAAATGAAAATGAAAACAGAAATTAATTGTTAATACTAAAAAAAGATCCTTACACCAGGCCTATAAAATGATAGGATCAAACTTGGGCTTGCCTTCCCTGCGCACTACTCAAGAGATTCAAGAATTGGATTTTTCTCTCTAAGGTTTTTCCAATAATGGTGGATCACTATCGTCATTCCCGGTCTAGGTCGCCGTCGCCATTAACATTTCCATTGGTCTGTATTCTCTCTCGACTTTCTTTCTAATTTCTAAGTTTCCCACATGTATGCATATGTTTATTAGCACATCTGATCTTCCGTGTGCAGGAATTTCAAAATCGAATATAAACTGTGCCATAAAGTTGGACAAAGCTCATGTGTATCCAACTTGGGGATGGAGTTTTGAACAACAATATCTTCGTAAATTCTCTCCCGTGTATTTTTTTCAATTCTTATTTCAAATTTATTCATACACATATATAATTTGGTTGTGTGCATGCAAGAACTGTTTTCATATAATTGTTCTTTGAATTCGTCCACACTCAAGTATGACTACCAAACCAACTTTATATACATATATATCTTATTAAGTTGTTCAATCGGTTTGTTATAAATACGTACATGTAATTGTGGCAAGAAATTGCAAAAGTGATTTTTTATATTCCTCACATGCTATGAAAGTCCTAAGAAATTATTAGAATCTAACCATGAATGGGAGACCAATGAAGATTGAAGTTGTAGAGGTTTAATTTTCAATTCCCCAATTTAAGATGACTCTTTGTATGTAAGAGATAATAATTCAATATTCATAAGGAATGTTAAATGTCAATACGTACGTAGATCAATTTATGTCTTTGTTCTGATCAATTTCACAGCATGCATTATACCTAATTGTACTACGGCATAAGACAAATTAAACACACACACACATATATATAGTTAATGGTTGGCTCCACGTTTTATACTAGCAACGTACAAGTCTCAGAGCACAAGAAAAGGGAGTGACAAATTGTTTTAAATTGGAGTGCAAAATGAAATTAACTTACCAAGAAACAAACTAATAATAATAATAAGGTTACTAATAAAAAGAAAAATTCTAAAAAAATTCTCATTTTGTACTTTCCCGTCCAACCACTTCTGTCCAAACAATAGAAAATGAAAATTTATTAAGGAAACAATAGAAAAGGAAATAAAAAAAGGGTTCATAATTTACTGATTAATACTTATAATATTAGCAGTAAAAAAGGAAAAATGAGAAAACCATGAAACGGAATAATAATAATAATGTTTTCAAAATAATAATAATAATAATAATAATAATGATAATAATAATAATCTCTCTCTTGCTTAGCCATGTTTCCCCCCAAAATTTAGGGGCATTTTTGTAAAAACTAAACTCATAATTTTTTTCATAATTAATTTAGTAAAAACCATTGATTTTCTGACTAGCCATATATATTTTCATAATATGATAAAATAGTAAATAAAAATAAAAATAACATCTAATAAAAATTAATCATATGATTTTTTTTTGAAAGAAATCATATGATTAATATATATAAAATAATATTTGCATAATAATATGAATAATTTACAATTAAAATTTAAATTAGATGTATTAACAAATAAAAATAATTATAAATTAATTTTCTCTTAAATAATTATTACTTTACTATGTTGTTTATGTTTATTGGTTATAATGTTATTTATAAACAAGAAATTGCAAACTTTATTTGCAAAGTTACGGTCAAATAATGATTTTAGTTTCCAATTGTAGACAAACAAGTCATATATTATTCAATTAATTGAGTAATACTTTTGCACTAATCTTATAAGCAAATAAATGTACACGCTCAATATTAGAATTTTTATAATTTCATTTTTATTTTTATTATTTTAATATATAATAAAAAAAATTATCCATGCATTGCACGGGTAATTGTTTAATTATTTGCTCTAATTCAAGCAAGAAAAGCATTAAAAAACATAATCGATCAAACCAATTTCATCAATTGCGCTATATAATATTCGATGTTATAATTTATATAATTGTATATATCGATCCAAATATTATTAAAATATTATAATAAATCCATTCCGTGTAGCGCACGGGCGAAAAATAATTAATTTAGTGTAATTGACTAATAATAATTGCCTAATAATTATTATGATAATTAAGCTAAATATTGGTCGTTGAATTTATTTCCCTAAAAAAATTTATCCGTGAATCGCATGGGTAATTGGACAATTATTTGCTCTAATTCAAGCAAAGAAAACATTAGAAAACATAAGCAATCCAACCAATTTCATCAATTGCGCTATATACTATTCGATGCTATAATTTATATAATTGTATATTGACCCAAATATTCTTAAAATATTATAACAAATTCATTCCGTGCAACGCACGGGCAAAAATACTAGTAATAATAATAATAATAATAATAATAATAATAATAATAGTAATAGTAATAGTAAAGAAGTAAATCTAAATCTCTTGATGCTTGCTCCATCGTTTAATTCCTATTTTCAATGATATCTCTCTTAAATTCTTTATTTGATTTCTTTATTTTGCGCTTTCGTTCCTTGTTGCAATTGCTCTTTACCTTACAATTAGTACTTATTAGTATGGTTGGACTTTGAATTGATATTTTTTCATATAATGTATGTTTAGATTTTGGATATGGATAATGTGATAGTATGTTTGGAAAATTAGGAAATGTTGAAATTTGGGGACTTAAATCGAACCGAATTAAATCCGATCTGAAAGCGAACCGTTTCAAACCGAACCGAAACCGAACTAAACTCTAATGTTAAATTGAATGGTTTAAATTTTTTAAAACCGAAACCGAAACCGAAATCGAAGAAAACCGAACCGAACCCCGAAACGTCCACCCTAGTACAAGGTCTTTCCAATGCAGTTTATCTCTCCGCAAGAGTGAGATTTACTCCGTGTACACGTTTTAGATAGTAATTGTGAATTTTTCTAGTCACACAAACACATATATAATAATTTTCAAAAAAAAAAACACACATATATAATACTTTTCATTGAAATACCTAATTGTATTTCTAGTAAAATTTTATTGTATATTAAGGTACACATTACATTTGATTATATTGAATACAAAATTGAAGTGAGTTGTTAAGTACTCCGTATATAAATTTAAAAATTCTGTTATGTTATGTTTTGATGAAGACATAGCTTTTGCTTTTGATGAAGTAGTAGTTGTACCATACTTTGACTATCACTTGCCTTCTCAGATTCAGGGAATCTTGGTTGATAAGGAATCTCCAATTTGTAATATACATTTAACAGACAGAAATCATTGGCTAATTAATGATTGAACTTAGAAGGAAAACAAAAGACTTAGATTACAAGGACAGCTTTTAGGAGGCATAAATAAATTCCCACTTTCAATACCATCTTTTATATTATTTTTCTCCTTTGGTATCACATAAAAATTTTCATCGATTTTAATTTGACTATTCAAGTAACACAATATGTTTTTTTTCTATTTCTTTTTAAATTAATATGACATGTTTTGATTGTTGATGATCAAAGTAGTGAAATCTTAATAGTTGAGAGACCAAATCGGGTATTAGATCTTATTTCTATTATAGTTAGCATTGATTGTAATGGGTTCCTATACTACCTAGTCCTAAAGGGAACTCCCTACCCTGTCTTAATGCCCCTAGGATATAGTTAGTACCTTATGGGTTGTTTGGTTGGATGTAGTTGCAATTCAATTACAACATAATTCTTTGGCTACCCGAATTACAGTGTTTGATTGGAGAGAATGCAATTCCCTCCATTTGTGGAATTGGAATTCTTGTACACCTCTCCCTAGGAATTGTAATTCGAAGCAATGAGCATAGGGGAAAAAAAAAACTAAGAAAATGAGTCTTTGCCCTTGATGATGATGATGATGATTAGAACGGGAATAGAATTGTTCATTCATTGCAACATGCTTCTAATGTCTTAGGTAGGATTTGTGGATAGCAATTATTGGACTTCAAGTGAGGTTCAAATCAATACCGTTGCCATTTTAGGTCTTAACGGCCTATCATAGGTTAATAGATGCCAAAGGCACCTATATTTAAGGGTTTCTAAGGGGTTGTTTCATGCTCAATTGCTAGCCTTTGTGATTAATTTATAGTCATAATTGCTCTAATATGCTAATAGTGCTAATATGTTGCAAAACTCTATCATATATTGCACTTTAGTGATTTTGAAGGGTTTAAGCTTGAGAGAAGGCATGTGGACTTGACCAAGAGCAAACAATGAAGAAGCACAATTGATCCTGTCAACAGAAGGATCCACGATCGTGGATTGGATCGTGGATGGGGAACAGAAAGTTTCACATCCCGATCCACGATCGTGGATGAAAAAGTGGGCTAAGTAAGTGATCAATCCATGAGCGATCCACGCTCGTGGATCAGGTGTAGCACGGAATTTTGAATGAAGATGCTTTGGAGGGAAGCTATTTAAGCTAGGATTAGATATTTTTAGAGGGAGTTCCAAGAGTTAGACATAATTCTCCTAGATTTTCAGCACTTTGAACATAGATTCTCTCTTGTACTTTCTCTCTCTAGACACTCATTTTTACTTTGAAGATCTCTTTGGAAGACAATTATATTGTGGATTCTACTTTCAATTCAACATGTAATCTACTTTCTTGCTCTTAATTTCTACTTCAATTGCTTTTCTATTTGGTGAATCTATGTTAATGTTGATTTCAATTTGTAGAATGAGTGGCTAGGTTTTCAATTAGGAATTGAGTTGTGATTTTAGTTATGATGCTAGTGTGAACTTCAATTCTACATTAGGTTATTGATATGCATTGGATTAATAAAATGTTCTTGTCATCTTTGATGAATTGTATGCTTCCTTTGAGAATGACAACCTCGAGGATTGTCTAATGCATTGATTCTAATCAAGAGATTGCTAGAATCAATGTAGCTCCAAATCATTGACGTTTTCTTGCTTTAGAATATAAAAGGACTAGGTAGGAAAAGAGGTGAAGGCAAACTGTTTGTTAAAATGTTTCTTTGGTCTTTGGTCACCTAGAAAGTGTTCCAAACCAAGACGATGCCTAGTAGACCGGTAGGTGAAAGGTAATAGCAAAGCCTTTCAAGAATATCATCCTTGCAATGCAATCAACCTAAGGCATAAGAACACTAGAAGCATCATGACTAGATAACAACTCATTCCTAAGCTTTTCCTTATTTGAATTCAAACATTTGTTTTTGATCTTGATACTACAACATGCAACCATTGTACTTGACTCTAGTGACCTTTTATATGATGAGTATGGCTCTTTATTCCTTGATCTAAGCACATCTTAACACTTCCAAATTTGCCTTCATTTGAGAATGATATACTCGGGGTACTCCCCAAATCTTTTGATTGCCAACACAAAAAGCATAAATCAAAATGGCGTCGATGTCAGGGGAAGGCATATGATAGTTGTTAATTTGTCTTTGAATTAAGGAATAGTTCCATATATTTGATACTTGTGTCACTTTTTACTTCTTTATTTTTTTGTTCTTTATCTTTTTGTTGCTAACCTCCCTTCAAACTATTTTTAGTTGGGGAGGCAAAATTGTCTTCTTTCAATCTTTGTAGGTTAGATGCAAATGAGGGCCAAGGGAAACCAATGCCTAATCCCTTTCAACCCGGAAATCAATAGAGCTACAAAGAGGAGAACCAAACACATTCCCACTCATCAACCAAGTAAAGACATGGCATTTACTAGTGCAAGTAATAGGGGAGGATCCCATGGGAGAGGGATTCCTCCACATACTCCACCCCACAACCATGCACCTCCACCGGGCATAGGAGTTCAAGGAAGACCCCAAGTCCCCCTTGAACAAAGACATGAGGAGGATCCACACATTGAAATGGACGGGCATCCGGATTCTATCTGGGTAGAAGAATTTTTTGATGTATCCAATGAACAAAGGGGGAGAACCATAGCGGAGTACATGACTCCGGACTTTTCCATGCATAATTCCATCTATGTGCCCACCTTAGAGAACTTAAATTTCCACATGCATCCACTGGTGCTAAATCTTGTTCAAACCAATCCCTTTAGTGCATTACCTTCGGAGGATCCTCATGTACACATCACCTAGTTTGTGAGAGCTTGTGCTATGTTCTGGCAAGAGGGCGTGTCGGATGAGATTGTTAGACTGAAGTTGTTTCCTTTCTTCGTCATTGGAGAGGCATTAAGATGGTTGGATAATCAAGATGACAACCATTTTCGCTCTTGGGGTCAATTATACAAAGAGTTTATGAACGAATTCTTCCCTTTGACAAAAACAATGAAAGTTCTTAAACAAGTACAAGAATTCAAGCAAAGTCCCCTTGAGAGCTTATGTGAAGCTTGGAGGAGGTTTAAGTCATTAAAGCGTCAATGCCCACCCAACCTTCTCCACCATTGGGACGTGATTAGATCATTTTATGGAGGTCTCGAGGATGAGGGGAAAGTGCTCCTTGACTCCTCATCCCATGGAGCTTTTGTTTCATCGTCACCGGTTAATGAGGGAGAGCTTATAGAGAGGATTTCTTCAAATACCACTTTTTGGTACAACAAGCGGTATAGTAGGGCCGGGATGTATGAGGTAAAGGAAAATGTTGCTAATGATGCCCACTACAAGAAAAATTGCAAATCGCGACGGAATAGTTTCCGTCGCAATATAGCGACGGATATTGCGATGGAATAGTTTCTGTTGCAAATTAACGATGGAATTCGTGACAGAAATTAATTCCGTCGCGATTTTTGGCCCAAAGTGAAAATTAAACCCGCGAAATCATGGCGGCAACATATTCACGATGGAATTTGCGATGGATGTAAGTTACGTCGTCTATTTATCGACGAAAAAGGCGACGGATTTACTTTCCGTCACGAAATAGCGATGGAAATTACGACGGATTTGGTTCCGTCGCAAAAGGAAGGAATTTTTTGTAAATAAATAAATATTGCGACAGAATTCACGATGGAATTTATTCCGTCGCAATTGTGTTTTTTATTTTTACTTCAAAACCGTCATTTTGTTTTTCTTATAATAATAAATTATAATTATGAACATTAAAAATTAAACCCCAGCCCTAATTCAGCCTTCCCTCCCCTAGCCCCAATTCAGCCTTCGCACCCCCCAACCCCCTGCCCTCCAAGTCGAAGACCAGTGGCTTCTCCGACGGCAGTACGCTCTCTCGCCCCACTTCTACCCCCTTCCCCTCTTTCTCTATTGACACTTGAACACACACAGAGAGATATTTGTACACTATGGACTAGTTGATTTTGTGTGTCTCCATCCGTAGATTTGTATCTGCGACGAAGCCGATGACGCAGCTAGCCCCTCCCTGCAGGCGTTGGATTGACGAGGCCGACGACGAAGCTGTTGGATTGACGATACACTGGCAGAGGACGCTAGTAGTCGGCGTTTTTCTGGCATCCGGCGGCACCTGGTAAGAAAAAAATATAAATATTTGTTGGTCCCGATAGGGTGGTGAAAAGTTTAGAGGGGGGGGGGGGGCTGAATAGACTTTTCTAACAATTAAAAACTTTATAACACTTTAACAACAGAGATTTCAAGTGAATAAATTCAACTTGAAATGTGCAGCGGAATATCGTACGGTAAAGTGTTATAAAATAAAACTACGTAAAACTAAAGAGATACTTGACATGCAACATGTTGGAATATCTTAGAATAGCTCAAAGAATATGTATACAAAGTTTGAAACACATGCGAACGTGGGAACACACAAACCTAGATGATATGATCAACATAGTACGTAAAGGGTTAGTGAGTCAAATATGTAAATAATGTAAAGTTCTGTAAAGTAAATAGAGGCAAAGATTTATAGTGGTTCAGAGGTGGTGTAATCCTCCTAATCCACTCTTCTCCTTTACTCCAAGGAGGGAATTCCATTATCTCGTTCACTCAGATACAAATAGTGAAACACCAGTGCTACACAAGCACTTCTCGAGTGTCTCGCACAAATCTACACTCAACCACGAGCTCCTCGCACAAAGCTAAGCACCTGAGCGCCTCGCACAAAACTAAGCTCCCGAGCGCCTCGCACAAAGCTACACTCCAACCAAGTGTCTCGCACAAAGCTACACTTAGTTCACCAGAGTGTCTCGCACATAGCTACACTCCTTTCTACACTCAGTAGAGATACAAATGTTGTTGAAAGAAATAAAGATTTCTTTTCTAAGACTTGAATTCTCTCGTGTATAGCTCAATATCTCAACACTTTGTATTTTTCGTTGTGGGTCCGATGCAACTGTAATTGCCTCTTTATTTCGTTTTCCTCTGTGTTTATCTTCAAGTCTTCTTGGGCTTTTTATAATTCAAAGAGTTATTTGCCCGTTATGAACATTCAAATTTTGAACGTTTACTTGATCTGATTGGTCATTCCAGTTTGATCTTGATGGCCATACCTCCTCATTTAATAACCATACCGTTGATCTGATAACTTGCCCATTTGATCTGAAAAGATCTCTATTTTGATCTGCATATTTAATGTTTCTGGTAATTTTGAAAAATTACCTCTGCAAACAGCTCACCAAAGTCTTCTAATTCGGCTTAATTGATCCTTGAAACTTGTATCCTCCAATTGTTGGCTTGTTGTCTTGACAGCCTAATATTGTGGACTTTGTATCCTTCAGAGCTTGATATTTTTGACTTTGTTGCATTCCTGATTTGATCTTGGGCAAGTTGATCTTTCAAAATATTTTCCAGGTGGTTCTTGCTTGAGTATAAACAATGATCTTCAAAGAATCACCACCTTCAGATTTCTTCTGGTTCGTGGCATCACGTACTGGTCCTTGTAAATAAATATGAAGAATGCAAAAATGGCTAAGTGTAAGTTCCACTATGAATTGCTCCAAAGCTTGCTACATGAGGCTCTTCACGTGTGTAAGAAGGCAGTGTGAATCATGTGCACATAGTCTAGCCAAAGTTCCTCCCAAAGTTACTCCTTTGTTGACTATTGACTTTGACTTCCTCCATGAGTTGCTCCATTGACTAAAAAAAATAGCTCCAAAAGTTTTGGCCGTATGACTTGCTATCAAACTTCCTCTTTAGGATTAAAATGTAGCAACTTCAATTCCTCAAGTCTTTAACCATTGCTCCGTTTCAACTCATTCGGTTATACTCATCAAGATAATATATTTGATCCTTCTTTGCATTGTGTAGCGTAGGGTGTAGAGATAGTAGATCTTAATCTTCCTTTCGCTTTTGATTTGACTAGCTCTATGGAGCTTGACTTGCTCCACAACTAGCTCCATAGCCCAAAAGTTTGACTTCTTCTTTTGGAGCTGGATTGTGACACAACTTACTCCACTTCTTGGTCTTTAAAGCTAAAATGTTCTCCATATGATTCAACCTTGTGCCTTCTAGCAATAATAACCTCGGTCTTGTCCATTGGATCACATACACTCATGTATATAGTGGAAGCAAATGATTTACAAGACTCATGACAAAATGAACTCTATAAAACAATAATTCAAACCAATCTAATGTCATGACTTGTCTTCCGGGTCTATTCTCTACACTCTAAAAAATAAAATAGGGGATTTCTAAAAATACAAATTGGCTCATCAAAACTATTACAATTTTATTCCTAACAATATTATTTATTTATTTATGTTATTATTTACTCTTTTGAATTTGTATAAATGTTACGGGGTATTATTTATTTGAATTTGTGGGCAGATTCATCTAGGACTCTAGGTAGCAGATTTTTCTTCGGCTATGAAATATTATTTATTTATTTATGTTATTATTTACTATAAACTCTTGAGGATCCTGGCTTGATACAGTGAAAGTGATGTTGCAAGCTTTTGCTTGTTCTTGATCGTTGAATTGTCATGTTTTCACAAGCTAATCAATCTGCTCATAAAGGACTTGTTATGCAGTTTGATGCCATGAATCATGAGATCAAAAGACTTCAATCTATTGTGGAAAAGCTCGAAGCAAAATCTAAACCATGTATGGCCCTTACTCTCTATTGCAATGTATATTTGTGGTGGACCCCATGATACAATGATTTGCACATCTCCTTCCACTTGCTCGCAAGTGGAGGCGGTGGACTATCCTAGGGGAAATGCTTACAATTATGGAGGTGGAAATCAAGGATGGAAGCAAGGTGAAGGTTGGAATCAAGGGGGGTACCAAGGGAGGCCCCAAGCGAATCAAGGTAGCAAACACACCTATCGACTGATTGGTGATAAGGGTCAAATTGCATATGGCCCATAAAATCAAGGAGGAGGACAAGTGTCTCACTACCGACCACCATTTGCTTCCCACTTGGACCACCCCAACCAAAGGAATGACGTGAGAGAATTGGATGAAAGGCTCTCCAAAGCTATTCTTGAACTAAAAAATGATAGAGTCTTGCTTAAACAAGAGATAACCCAAGATATTCGTCAAGAGATGGAAACCATGTGCCAAGAGCCTAAATCTACCATGAAAAACATTAAGACTCAAGTTGCTCAAATGTTCTGGATGATGTCAAAATGGCAATGAGGCACGTTGCCAAGCACTACGAAAAACATCCTAAGGAGAGAGTAAATGTCGTTTCCATTTGGGTGAGAGCCTTGGGAGAAAGGATGCTATGGAGTGGATTGTGAAACCACCTCTTGTGGTTTGTATGCTAAGGGAGATGAGGAGACCACCTCTTGTGGTTCTCAAGGAAAGGGAGATGAAGTGACCACCTCTTGTGGTCTTGAAAGCATCAAGGAGGGAAAGGTCACCTCTTGTGATCTCAATGCTAAAGAGAAGGATAAGGTGCTTCCAAAGCACCACTCAAATACCCCTCCCACAAAAAAGAACACATGGGCAAGAAAATGTATATTTAATGCTTTTCTTCAAAAGTTTCGTTGTGATGCTCAATTGAGAAAAATGTTAGAAAGTGATGATGAGGAAATTGAGGAATTTTCTTGTGTAGCCAAAGAGATTTCGGCTCTAATTAGCATGGGGTGCCCCATCAAAAAGGGTGACCTTGGGGCTTTTGTGGTTCTACGTTCTATCAAGGACATGGAATTTGACAATGCTCTTGCTGATCTTGGAGCCTCAATTAATTTGATGCCCTCTTGTGTTTTTGATAAGTTGAAATTTCCATACTTGAGCCCTACCCGACTCACCATCCATTTAGCCAATGGGACCATTCGGTACCCGAAAAGCATAGCTGATGATGTGTTGGTGAAGGTTGGAGAATTTGTTGTTCAAGTTGATTTTGTAGTTTGTGAGATGGAGAAAGATGAGCTTATTGGCCCGTTAATACTTGGGAGGCCTTTCTTGGCTACTTGTCATGCTATCATCGATATTGGCACGGGCGAGATAACTCTTCGGTTTGATCAGAATAAGGCCAAAGTCAAATGACCACTCTTGTTAAAGACGGTGTTTGCACTTCTAAGAAAATGGTAAAGGTGAAAACCAAGACCTAGCCCTCATCGTACGCTCAACAAATTTAGACAAGAAATAGTTAAAGGCCTCTAGGCGGCTGGTCAGTCTTTACCCATCCAATGGATTGGTTGGAGGCTACATGTCCAGGATTACTTTTAGTATTTTTAGGTTACGCTCAACCCCTCGTTGTGTAACCATGTAACTAATTAAGGAATTTTCCTCCTCTTTACAGAACTCTCGTTGCTCTACACCTAATCTCCAATAGGGTGGACACTTCTTTCTTTATGAACTCCCATCGCTCCGCAACGAACTACCTTTTTTGTTGTACAACCAGGAAAGTCACGGGTCAATAGACAGACGGTGGGTGATGATCGATCGGTCGACTCCTGGCATGTCTTTCGGCCCTTATGCGAATTAGACCTTGTATTTTCCGGGAGTTTGGAGGATGACCACTCTTATCTCATTAGGTAATCCTGTTCCCAACCTAACAAACCTTTCTGGCCAGGAAGCTTCTAAGACCACTTCTTCCAACTCTACCGCCGGCTTTGATCTTTCTATAAACTCCTCTAATTTAGCCTACACACAAATAGCATGGACTTGCAAATCCCGTTCGCTTATCTAGCGACAGTCTAGGAGATAGTAGGAGCTTGCCAACAGTCGATCACTTCTGGCAATCCCCACACCTTCTAGTGTTCAAATCTTCCATATGTCCTTAGTGAACAGACTAGTGGATAGAAGTGATTGGGCAGTCTGTCGGTTGTTCCAACCCTCCACCTTTCGTTGCATATCTCGAACTTCCTTTGCCAACTTAGCAACCTCCTGAGCTTGGGCTCCTCAGGCGAGTTCTGACGACTCACCACTACTTTCAACCGCTTCTTTCGGGGAGTCAACTAACCTCTATGTTATCCACCCGTTGGGCTTTACCATCTTGTAAGGGTAGCTTCTCGGGCGGCTTCTTCTCGTCATCGAGGATTAGGCTACTTGTCACTATGCACTAATAAACCTATCGTGGGAATTTCGGCATTCTGGTATGATTTGGTGACTTTGAGAGCCAGTCAATCCAAAACTAAGCATTTTTCCCTATTTTCCTTGTCTGCCAGCAGACCTAATTCCCACTCATGCACCCCCTAGGGATCGATCCTGATTGACTAACCTCTGTTGTTACTCCTTGCTAGCGGGGGGAAAGGGGAACCGTTGCTTCCTGCACATAGTTTTGTCTTAACAATTCTAGAACATGCTTCACTACCTCAGCCACAGTTGGGCGAATTCCTTCTAGATCGGCTGGCATGAGCTCGATCATTGGAATCGTAGATAACCGAGAATTATTTCTAAGGGATCACCATCCCTTCCTCCTTTAGACCATGCTTGGGAGTTGGGTCTGCTTAGCATATTGCGTAGATCTCGAGTCAATCACCCAGAGCGAGCTCTTTGTCTTGTGACAGCCATGATCGGTTGTCAGAATTTTTATTTTCGTTTTAGAGGAACGAACATAAAATTTTCGTATCGATCCCCACAAACAGTGCTAATGTTGCATTTTGTATTACTGATAATTACTTGTCTTTTTCCCCATGTATGGGGGATTATTTATACAAGTGAACTTAGTGTCTTAAAATGGATAAATTCCTACATTGCCTCATAATGGGAACCCTTGTTGCATTAGGAGTAGGCGACCTAGTCCTATTAGACTATGAATGGGCCCAAGGTGTTTTTTGTCCATGTTGGGCCATTGGCCATTGAACTCTTACCTTATGGTCTGGTTTGACTACTACTTGGACTTCATCATCCATGCGCCCCGGCCTTGAGTTTACCTGTACGACCGACTGCCAAAAGAGCGGTCCGACCGGTCAACGCCCTAGCACCCTATCCATCACAAAGTTTGAGTCAAAATTTACTTTCATGACTTTCATCATATTCAATGATATTCTCTTCGTCCTACATAATGGTATAAGGAAACTAACTTTTTTTTTTATAATTCAATTTTTTTGTAATATATAATTTAGTGTTATTTAAAAAATTGTATATATTTAAAATTTATATTAAAATGAGAATAAAGAAAAGTTGAATTTAAAAATTCTAATAAATTGTTAAATAAAAAGAAGGAATAAAGAAAAGTTGGGTTGACACTTTGAGTAATGGATAGTATATAGATCATAAAAAATTGGATAAAGGAAATATTAATTTAATAATGTAATATTTCTATTATGTTTTGGTATTAGCATATGAATGTTACTAAATATTACATTGCTATTTGTTAACTTCATGTAATAGTAAATTAAAACATATTAATCCAAATGTATATAAATACTAGTTTTTCTTATGCGCGATGCGCAAAAAAATAGGTGCCCAATATTAGTATTTTATATTAAAATTTTAAATTTATTTAAATTTTAATATAGTAAATAATAATAATCATAATAATAATGTAAAATATTTTTATAAATTGGATATTTATATTTTGAAAAATAACTAACATATAACTCTAATATTTAATGTGTATATTTTATTATTATTATTGAAGAAGATAAGAAAATATATGGTGGATGCATGTACATAGTAACAATAGTGGAAAAGATAACGGAAGTTATAACAGTAGGAGTATATTTGTCCAAAATATTATGTAGTACAACTTTTATAGTATAATGTACACAAAAAAACTTAACAGAAAAAACAGACATAAATGAGGGGTATAACCTTCATTCACATTTATTATGTTTTTAGATTAGATATTATAATAAATATTTAATTTATCGATCAAAATTATACTTCAAATTTAAACAATAAATATTAGTTTATCATTAAAGACCTCAATGTTATTTACTCTTTACTAAATGCTACAAAAAGAACAATCATAATCACATAACTCTTTCAATCATATATAATCATAACAATAACTATTCTTTTTAATTTTTCATTTTACTATTTTAGATGTTGAAAGTAAATAAATGATTGAGTCAAGAGAAATATAAACTACAATCATAATGATTATTGTTGAAAGACTTTAGAAATAGTTTTTCATATGTGATTTTGTTCGGTAAGTTATAGAAATTTATAAATAAATTAATAATAATCATCAATCTTATGAGGTTGTCGAATTGGTAAGAGCCTTGAAAACAGAATCTGTAGCCTTGAGTTTAAATTTTAATAGGGATTGGAAATATAAATTTGATTTATAAATTTTAAGTTAAAATAGGGGCAGTTTTGGCAATAAATAATCACATATTATATTTATTGGAGTAAATTAAAGTAGCCGTGAAGCAGGGTGTTTATCCCTTAATATGTGGTGGCCAGTCAATCACTTTCAGATGAATGATTAATTTATGGGCATTTGATTGTGGAGTTTGGCATTTCAGAAATCACAATGATTATGATTGCTGTTTTTGAACAAATCAAATTGACAATATTTCTGCAATTAGGTTGGTACGTCTCCCCTTGTTGGATTATAATGTTATCCTTGAGGATTATTGTACTTGTCTCATAAATTAGTTCAACCATATTGGAAATGAAATGTTGGAAATCCACATCAGATTTCTCTCTCACATGGCAGTCCAATATATGACCCCGTCCTAATTAATGATGTCCGAAACTTATAGTTGGTCAGACCATATTTCTATTTAAAAAAAAAAAAAAAAACAAAACAAAACAAAACAAAACAAAAGAGTGGAAGAGATTTTAGGCCTTAGAAACAGTTCAACTGATCAATCAATTCAAAATAAGTTTGTAAGTTTTGTTTTGCTATAGCCGCATGGTACAATCTTCAAATGGATATAAGTGTTTACAAGCATTTGAAGACCTAAATTTTAGCTGATATAATAAATGTTGGCCATCTTTTGGCACTTATCAAGTTTTATATAGTCAAATAGATTATCGATATTATGTTTTTCATTTAGAAAACTATTTTTAAAAGTTCTTCAGTTTTTTATAATACGGGAGCAATTTTCAAAATTGAAAATTGTGCTAGTTAACATGTTTTCTATTTTTTATTCTCTATTCTCCAATTCTTCAGTTTTTCAAAACAATTTAAAAAATTAGCTAGCAAACGGACCCTAAACTTTTTTAATATTTTAAAAATTATTCATATTACATAAGAATATTATATAAAATAATTTGTGTAACGTAACAATTTGAATTCTGATTCGAATTATAAAACTAGAACTCAATTAAACTTTACAAATTTGAAGTAATTGTAGTCATTAAAGTTAAACCAAGTACAAATTTGAAAACATTGAAATAACTAAAATTAAAAAAATTAAATATTTGAAGACACTAAAATCATTAAAAGCTAAGAAATTACAAATTCAAGTTCACAAATTACATAAATAATCAAATACATTTATTAATTTATTTCATCTCTGTAATGTTTTCCTAATATTATTGTTAGTAGTAAATTACCCGTGGCGATGCACGGATAAAATTTATTTATTATATATTTAGATAATAAAATTAAAAATGAAATTATAAACAATTCTAATATTTGAAAGTGTACATTTATTTGATTTTAAAATTAGTACAAAAGTAAAAATCAATTAATTGAATAATATATGACTCGTTTGTCTGCAATTATTTTTGAAAGATTGATATGTAATATGATTTATATAATTATATTATTAGTAAAATAAATATGGAAAAATGGGAAAACAATTTAATTGTAATTATTATAAAAATAAATCCAACGACCCATGTTGAACTTAACTACCATAATCTATACTATTAATAAAAACAATATCCCCAACTTTAACTTCCCGCCCAAAACACTCCTATACTATTAAGGTTTGCATAATATTGTAAAATATGGCAATACAATTCCTATTCGTAATATAATTGTACATTTAAATATGGTAATACAATTTCTAATAAAATATATATTCTTTCCTACGTGCATATTCGTAATACAATTCTAGATTAAAATGACTAATCGTAGTAATACAGTACATATTTTTCCCTGCAATGCAATCTATACTATTAATAAAAACAATATCCTCAACTTTAACTTTCCGCCAAAAAAACTCTTATACTATTAAGGTTTTTTGTAATATTGTAAAATATGGCAATACAATTTTTATTCGTAATACAATTGTACATTAAAATATTTTAATATAATTTCTAATAAAATATATTCTTCCCTACATTCCTATTCGTAATACAATTCTAGCTTAAAATTACTAATCGTAATAATACAGTACATATATTTTCCTGCAATGCAAACTATACTATTAATAAAAGTAATATTCTCAACTTTAACTTTTCGCCCAAAACACTCCTATACTACTAAGGTTTGCGTAATATTCTAAAATATGGAAATACAATTTCTATTCGTAATACAATTGTACATTAAAATATGATAATGCAATTTCTAATAAAATATATTCTTCCTTACGTTCCTATTCGTAATACAATTCTAGATTAAAATAACTAATCATAATAATACAGTATATATATTTCCCTTCAATGCAATCTATACTATTAATATAAACAATATCGTCAACTTTAACTTTCCGCCCAAAACACTCATATACTATTATTAAGTTTTGCGTAATATTGTAAAATATAACAATACAATTTCTATTCGTAATACAGTTGTACATTAAAATATGGTAATACAATTCCTAATAAAATATTTTCTTCCCTACGTTCCTATTCGTAATACAATTCTAGATTAAAATTACTAGAATGATAATTTATTTTGTTCCCATAGTATTATAACTTAACTATATATATATATATATATATATATATATATATATATATATATACAAACAATCCAACGGCCCATGTTTAATTGTAATTATACAAATATCTCTTAATTATTAGCTTAATTACCATAATAATTATTAGTCAATAATACTAATATCTGTGCAATTAATTTTTTAATTATCATAAAAATTATTAGGTAATTATACTTTCATACCTTATGTGTGTATATGTGTGTGTGTGTGTATGTGTGTGTGTAATTAATTAATTAATCGTAATTATAAAATAATTCAACGACCCATGTTTAATTGTAATTATACAATTATTATTGTAATTGTTAGCTTAATTATCATAATAATTATTAGTCAACTATACTAATATATGTGCAATTAATTTTTTAATTACTGTAATAATTATTAGATAATATTATTGTAATTGTTAGCTTAATTATCATAATAATTATTAGCCAACTATACTAATATATGTGCAATTAATTTTTTAATTATTGTAATAATTATTAGATAATTATACTAATATTATGTAAATATTCTATAATAATTTAAGTATATCACGTAATTATGTGCCTAAGTGATTATGACTATCACGTAATTATGTGCCTACGCGATTTACATGTTTACTGTTCGTATCAAGAGCCATTAAAAATCTCTGCCTAGCTTTCAATTACATTTTTTTCTTTAAAATATACATGTGAGACCACAAAATATTTTTCACCTAAACTCCTATTTATCAAGTTTCAAAATGAAACCATAAATATAATTCAAGTCCTATGATTATTTTACCAAATGAGTATGCAAATTAAATATTTTAAATCATCTATTTTGAACGAGTTAGTACAAAATAATTATATAATTATGTATGGTTTTAAAAGCCCTATTTAGAGGATAAATTTATTCATTAAAGTCTATCTGAGACGAACCTCTAAACCTGATAGCCTTGGTTTAAACCCAAACTTGATTTCAGAATGAACCTATTATATTCCTATATCAATCCTATTATATTTTATCTAAACCTTATCCAATTTTTAGCCTAAAATAATCATTTAAGAGTTTAAATTTGCAAAAAACCCAATTGCCACTCCCTAACCGTGTAACACCAATTCCTAGGGTTTTGTGCCTATTTAAAGGGGCACTATTCCATTGCTTGCCTCAATCCCTCCCTTGCCTCTCTTCATCCTTGCAGAGATCAACACCAAGAAACACTAAGGCATTGTAAGATCTTCATCCATCATCTTCAATTTCCATTGTTTAGCATCCCTTTCATCTTCTTCCTTCCATGCTATGCTTCTCTATATGAATATTCATGTGTTCTTTGTATGTGTTTGTATGTTGAATGTATGTGCTTGTCTTTTTTGGGGACGTTGGGAGAGGAAGATAGAGGCCACCATTGAACAAAGGCGGAGGGATTCGTGCTTGTAGGCTAAGAAGCTTGAGGTGTAACCAATGGACTCCCAAACTTAGTATTTATCTCTGTGAAATATGTGTTGTATGTTGGTATATTGCATTCCTTCGTTTATTGATCATATATGATGAAATGTGTGGTGTTTTGTGTTCATTTTGATGTGGGATTGATGCTTTTGTGATATAATGTTGTTTGGAGGATATGGAAGTGTTCTATCGTCTGTAAATGGAGTTTTTCAGACAAGAAGTCGAAGAAGACAGGGTGAGAGGAGGCCACTACTTCTGCTCTGTCTCGCTCATGGGACTACCGACAGGCACTCGGGGCCTGCGGGCTAGCCCCGTGAAAGGTGGTAGACGTAGCGTAATAGGGCTTGAAGCTTTACCACCCAATGCTGTGGTGGAAAGGTCGAGGACAATGTTTCATTTAAAGTGTGGAAAGGTCGCACTTCGTGCTTTTATATTTTGAAAATCCTAGCCTATTGAATGATGTTTGATTGATGGTAGTGTAGGTGAGGGGAGAGTGTGTTATTGTTTATGTCAACCTAGAAACATGGTTGAATGATGTACCAAATTTTTGCTTTGTTGAATATTCCTAGAAATTGCTCTTTTAACACCAAGTGAGGAGTTGCATAGGAACCAATTAGGGTTATATCTTTGTGTGCTTGCATGATGTTTACCTTTTATTTTGCATGGACCTAAGTCAAGGAACTCTCGAAGTGGGAGTGTCCACATTCTAGCTTGAGAAAGATAAGCAAGGCGAGGCCCGGAATTGAGAATCTCGGTATGACATGGGGCAAAAGGTGAGCCTTTGGTAAGATTGAGAGTTAATCCCATAATCCTTAGAAAAACGCATAAGGGGTAGTCAAGGAGGAGAAAAAGAAAAGAGCTAAAGGTTCAAAAGATTGGCCACCCTTTGAGAGGTAACAAACGAGAAAAGCCTTCTTGCTAGAATTTGGGGCAACCATGCACCGTCTTTGAAAAAGCGTAGAGCTCTACGTAAAGTCGGTTGTCCCAATGACGTTATATTAGGAGATGAGAAAATAAGAGAAAAGGTGAGCCACCCCGATAGGATTCGTGCACCCATTGCACAGTCTTTGAAAAAGCATGGAACTCCACGTGAAGTCGAGTAGCTCGAAGATGTTATCCTAGGGGGTTGATAAAAAAGAGAGCCCGCTAAGCCATTGCGAGGAGTGGCCCATGTCATTATCTTCACTTTATGTTTACGCGTTGGGTCTTGCAGTTTTTGGATGGAATTTGGTTATTGTGTGCACATCATTCTCACTAATGGGTTCGGCTTGAGACTGTGACACCCCAACCTTTCACAAGCCGAGATAGCTACACTTTAACACAAAAGCTGCCTATCTCAACTATCAAACATAACATAGCGGAAGCGATTTATAACCTAAGGGGGTATCATGCCACATCTAGGTAAGAAAAACACGGCCTAGATGCACAGGCTAACCAAAACTGAACTTCATAAATATAAATCCTCAAATATTGTNTAATGGGTTCGGCTTGAGACTGTGACACCCCAACCTTTCACAAGCCGAGATAGCTACACTTTAACACAAAAGCTGCCTATCTCAACTATCAAACATAACATAGCGGAAGCGATTTATAACCTAAGGGGGTATCATGCCACATCTAGGTAAGAAAAACACGGCCTAGATGCACAGGCTAACCAAAACTGAACTTCATAAATATAAATCCTCAAATATTGTCAAAACAACCAAAATCTAAACAAGAGTATATAGAATCTCAACATAGGCACATAGGCCGAAAACATAAAGTCTAAACATCACAAACTAGTCTAAGCCGCCTCATAATGATAAGCTCTAACGCGCTCTCGCTTAGACTTATTCCATACCTGGAAAACATGTAAGAAACCGTTAGTAAAAGACTGCTAAGCAACCACCATTCACACCCGCAAGGACATACATATATATATAGTAAGTTTGTAAATAGGTTTACGCACCCATATAGAATATATACACCAACGAACTGTTCAGTATTTAAAATCGGGTACTCAACAACAACAAGCTGAATAAAGGATAAACCAAGACTTTCCAAGTAATACCAATATTCAACATAATTTCACAAGACAACAAGTCTATAACAGAATATCATCCGAATCAAGAATTTAATAGAATACTCATAAGAAACAACCAAACCAGAATATATCCAAGAATAACCAATAACCAACGAGATACGGTACAACTCAAGAATCAAGTAAGAGACCAAACAGACCTCAACCTAAGGATAAGCACCAACCCTTACCCTCCAACCAACATACTATTCCTCATACCAATCATGAAACCCAAACTCAGTTCACAAAGGCAAATAAGGCCTAAACACAGAGGCAAATGGTACCCAAATACACAGAGGCAAATGGTGCCCAAATACACAGAGGCAAATAGTGCCCAAATACACAGAGGCAAGTCATGCCCAAATACACAGAGGCAAATGGTGCCCAAATACACAGAGGCAAATGGTGCCCAAATACACAGAGGCAAATAGTGCCCAAATACACAGAGGCAAATCATGCCCACGATTAATTCACCCTCAATAACCCCAAATATACTCAAAGATCCACTACTCCATATCCAACCTCAGGCTCAACCCAAGAACCAACCACTCACAGTGTTCATCTCAGATTATGAACACAACCAACTCCTAGGGAATACAATCAAGGATTCAACTAACCAATAGACTCCTATAATGAACCAAGAGAGGTGAATAAATACTCCAAAAACATGGTAAAATACTCAGCAGAATATCCCAACAACATTCAGAGACAAAGGTGAAACAACCAGACCAAAAGATCACAAACATTTTACTAGAACTGAAACATCGTTACACTTGGCGGAACGCCGTAACGGAACCACCACCTCCGCCACCCCCTTCCGTAAGAAGGAGACGGAGTTCCCTGACGGAACTCTCTCCTCTGCCACTCCTCACCGCCTCACACTTGCGGAAGGCTCCAACGGAACACATTATACCGTTAGGGTCCTCCGTAAGTGTGATCCAACCCCTCCCAGACCAGATCAGACAGAATACGCAAAGTTCATTCCAGAATACCAAAAATAGGATCAGATTGTTCAGATTACAACTCTTAGAAGCCAAATAAACATGGAATCCATACCAACAAATGTTCATAAACATCAAGATGCAAAGGATCAAGAACACAAGTTCATAAATCCATCAAGATAGCTTCACAGACAACAAAAATAGGCTAAGCAGCAAAGAATTTCTCGGGATTCCAATACACCAAATAATATCATAGATTGAGAGTGTAAAAATAGGTTTTAGTGGACATGATGGTTACCTCTTGAAGCACACTTCACCCAAGGAACCCTCAAACCTCCTTACAAAGCTTCACCTCCACCTTGATCATCTTTTTCCCAAAAGATCCCCAAAAGAACAACATAAGAACTTGTATAAAGATTATGAAAATAACATGATTCAAGGTATATTCCTAAAGATAGACACTTACCCAAGCCTTATCCAAGGTATATTCCTAAAGATAGACACTTACCCAAGCCTTATCAATGGTATATTCCTAAAGATAGACACTTACCCAAGCCTTATCAATCCTAAAAGAGCAATCTTGGTCTTGAATCTTGAAGTTATCAATCCTAAAAGAGCAATCTTGGTCTTGAATCTTGAAGATATCAATCCTAAAAGAGCAATCTTGGTCTTGAATCTTGAAGATGAAAGTGTAGGATTTACTTAGGGTTCTTTAGAGGTGAAAGGAGTAGGATGAATTACATTTGCAGGAAAGTGAAAAGAGAAATAGGGTTGTAAGTACAAGACTTTTATATTAGTAGGGAAAGATCATTACATATATCATGTATGTATCAATTAGGGTAAGACATGAAATAATGGGCCCTTACAAAATGGGTCTCAAATTATTTATTATACTACTAGTTAGTAGGAAATTAATCCTTCAAGAATAAATACATTGGGCCATCATAAAAATGCTCTTACTTATAGGAATTGTAAGGATCCAATTTGAACAAATCCCTTACAAGAATTAAATCAAGAATTGGGCCTTAGAATAAATAATTAATTCCGGATTCAAGAATTATATATATATGTATGTATATATATATATATATATATATATATATATATATATATATATATATATCAATTGGAAAGATTAAGCCCAATTAAATCAAATAAATTTACCCGGTGGAAATAATTACCGGTCTCAAGGCTTGAACGAAATTACGGGGTACTACAGAGACCCTTGAAAAATAGAAGGTGAACCAAAACTTGGTTATGCATGCTTGGTTTGTGTGTTGAGAGCCGCCCGTTGAGCTTATTCATTTACCTTTTGAAAAAGGGTTTTTGCTTCCTTTGATATTCTTCAAAATCATAAAACGGGCACATTGTTGTCATTGTTGTTTTATGCCATGAAGGATTTCCCCATCTCTGTTTTCTTACACAACTATCTTGATCGACCATTCGATGGGTGGTGCGTGCTATCTAGAGCTATCTTTTAGCACTTATGAACCTTACAGTGGCTAATGACTTGCTTAAGGGCAAGCAAGGCCAAAGTGTGGAAACTTTTGATAAGTGTCAAAAGATGCTTAATTTGGAGGTTTGTTTCGCATAAATTTTGTATTCTTTGAGCACGAAATGATTAGTAAATGAAGTAATTTTGGGAAAAATGCATTTTGGTGATTGCATATGTCTAGTAGGACATATGGTGCTATAATTTGCAGGATTTCGGAGCTAAATCGAAAGATTCAGAGCAAAATTACGGAGAAAGGGAAAGGGTCCAAATCACGCGCATGCCACTAGCGTGATCTAGTGTGTGATTGTGTTCTGATTCTAAATCATGCTTCTATCACTAGCGTGACCCTAGGCGTGATTACACTCTGGTTCCAAATTATGTTGCTGTCACAAGTGTGATCCTAGGCGTGATCGTGTTCTGAACCCATACCACATTGTTGTCACTTAGCATGGCACCGGCGTGATTGTGTATTAATTCCAAATCACGTTGGCATCACGCGCGTGACTTCAAATCACGTTGCGGCGACTTTGCACGGGATGGCGAGATCTGACCTTATAAATTGAAGAAAGGTGCGAAAATTAGGCATTCTTGGAGATTCTCTTCCAACTTTACTCCAATTCCACTCCATTGCCAACCTAGCCATTTCCATGTAATTTCGTTTTAGAGAGAGAAAGAGCCCTAGAGGGAGTAGATTAGCAAGAAACTTTCTTGATCTTGGAGCATTACTCCAAAGCTTGTAAGAATTGGATGCAATTTGGAGATTGAAGTTGGTAATCTTTAATTTCTCTTATTTTATCTTGTTTTACCATTTTGGGATTACTCTTTAATTGCTCTTGTTGCTAGCTTGATTCTTTAAATTGCAATTTCCAATTTTATAATGAGGAATGGTTAGGCTATCTAGGAATTGGGGTGATTATCTTGTGAATATGCATTTGTGATTCAATTTGTTGTAGAGACTAGGGTTGTGTCTTTGAGGTCCAAGAACTCTTGTTGTGAACATGGTCTTGTATTATCCTTGCTTTGTTGATGTCCACAACGAGTGAGGAGGTTGAGAGAGAGGGATGGGCAAGAAATTACCATTTTTCGTAGTCTTGTGTGTTGACTTTCCCCGTCCTTCAATCCGAGAGGGCAAGGCTTGGGACTCTGGGAGGAGGCATAAGCAAAGTGTGCGATAAAATGCCTTAGTCAATTGCTTTGGTCTAAGAGACTAAGCACGTAATGGCTTAGTAATTGCTAGGCGTCTCCCAAGAGTTAGACCGCAGATAGCACACCCCGAGTCCACTGTAGTTGCTCGAATGCATAGGATCAAGGACCTCACTCCAATTCCCCATGTTACTTGTATTTCTTTAGCTTGTATTATATTTGATCTTCCACCCCCAATTGTGAATATGTTTTCTTGCTCCATAGTCGTCTCTTGATAAAATTCGTTCCCAGATTGCATCGCACTTTACTCGCTCCAATTTACCTTGCTCTGAGAACGATACTCAGGGAGTCAATCTCCGTTTACACTAACTTCCACCACACCACCCACTCGCACCACATCATTACACTTTCTATAAATTCACCACAAGAATGCTACGTCAAAATGGCGCCATTGCCGGGCAAAGAAAACAGTGACAAGTAAAGAGCCATTCAATGCTATCTCTTGAAGAATTTTGCCAAGAAATATAGTTTGTGCATTGTATCTTTGTTGTTTTTCTTTTGCCTTGTACATACTCATTCATTGTTGTAGATTTAGAACTAGAACATATATATTTGTTTTTGAAATAGTATATTGTTACAAGCAACTACTTCTAGTTGCGAAGTGCTTGTTGTGATATTCGTGTAGATACCATCCTCCAAGATGTACCCATGGAGCCCACACCATTATGACAATGGAGGCCATTATGGGTATACACCCCCGAGAGGAGTCACATGGAGACCCCCCACATGGCATTCCTCATGAACCACCCCTATACAGCCCCCCTCATATGAACTCATTCCCTCCACGTACTCCCACCCCCACCCTATCAACTTGAGAAAGTACATGCTACCTACTTATACACGCCTCAATATACATACCCATCCAAATACCAACTTCACCCAACCACACCTTGGCAATATGAGGACAAAGAAATTCATCACCAATACACCTATCCCCATTGGGAAGAACCATGCTATGCCATCCAACCACTATTCTCTCCCGATGAAGAATATGATTGCCTAGAATGAAATGTCCAAGAGTTCATTCAAGAAGCCAAGAATGATATGGCCAATCTCAAAGCCTAGGTCAAGAAGGAAATCAACGAGGAAATGGCTGCATACCGAGAAGAGACATTGCAACTATTGAGGAAAATGGAAACTACCATAGCATTGATGATTGAAGATGTCACAAGAATAAATCAAATGGAAGTCCAAGCCATCACCCTACGAAGTGGAAATGCACTCTTGGAGGTAAAGAACAATCCCATTAACCCACCAAGAGATGATTCCCCCATTACACCAAATAATGCTCAATCATCAAACAAGGAAAATCCTGAAGACAATGAAAAGGAAGGAGAACTAACACAAAGAAACCAACCCTCCAAGAAGGGAAAGGAGGTGGTGAATGACCAACCCCCGACCCAAAAGCCGAGAGTCCCATTTCCCCAAAGGTTCAGGAATGACATTTACAATGCAAAATATGGGAAATTTCTCCAAGGTTACAACAATTGCACATTGATATGCCATTTGTTAACCCACTCGGGGAGATGGCCCGTTATGCAAAATTCCTCAAGGAGCTGTTGTTAAATATGAAGAAGTAGGAGGAAACGACCACCATTTTTCTTAGAGAGGAGTGTTCAGCGCTTGTGCATAAGGAGATGCTGCAAAAGCTCAAAAACCCTAGAAGCTTTACGATCCCTTACAACATTGGTGAGTCCAACTTTAATAAAGCTTTAGTCAATTTGGGTGCAAGTATTAACTTGATGCCTTATGGTCTTTATAAGAAATTAAACTTGGGCACCCTTAACCCAACTGGGATTTGCATCCAGTTGGCCGATAGGTCCTTCAAATACGCTCGCGGTATTGTGGAGAACGTGTTGGTAAGGGTGGACAAATTTATATTTCTAGTCGATTTTATCATTTTGGATATGGATCCTGACGTGGAAGTCCCACTCATACTAGGGATGCCATTCTTGGCCACCTCTAGGGCATTGATTGACGTCGGGAGCGGGAAACTGGTTATTCGTGTTGGTGACGAATCGGCCAGTTTTGATGTCTCCAAATTGACAAAATACCCTTCAGAAGGTGACGATGCATGCTTTCAAATAGATAGTATGCATAGTGGCGTGGACTACTTAGTTGAACTTTCTTGTGATAGTGATGTGGTCTTTGATCTTGAAGGCCCAAAAGGCAACAATGATAGTAAAGTTAAAAATAATGAACATATTTTGAATGAGATACATGTGAATATAAACCTTGTTAATCAATTTCTTAAGATATGCGATGAATTTTGTGATGACATATCATGCGATAATATGAAACTGATTGGTGAAGAAAAGGATGAAGGGGACGAAATTGATAGGGTTATCTTTGATGAGAGCTGTGGGGAGAGTGAAGATGAGATAGATATGAGAAAAGACAGTAGGGATAAAGGAGATAGGGAAAATGAAACTATGGGAGAAGAGGAAAACGTAAAAGGAAAAGAGAAAGAGGGTGAGCTGAAACTACTACCAGGTCATCTCGAATATGGCTATCTAAGGGAAAACAAAACGAAGCCGGTAGTAATTACATCGAATCTAAGTGAAGAGTAGAAGGAGAGATTAGTGAGAGCATTGAACGAAAACAGAGAAGCCATTGGATGGAAATTAACAGATCTAAAAGGGATCAACCCAGTAATCTGCACACATAAAATACTGCTCGAAAAGGGGGCTAAACTAGTTGCACAACCACAATGGAAGTTAAATCCAAATACCTATGAAGTTATGAAGAACGAGGTTATAAACTTGATGGATGTAGGAATGATTTACCCAATATCAGACAGCGCTTGGGTAAGCCCCACGCATGTAGTGCCAAAGGAGGAATCACTATGATAGAAAACGAGAAAAAAGAGCTAATCCCCACAAGGAAAGTCACTGGCTAGAGAGTCTATATTGACTACCGGAAGCTTAATGATACGACTCGCAAAGACCACTTCCCACTACCTATCATAGATTAGATGGTTGAGCTAGTGGGCGGGTATGGTTACTATTATTTCCTAGACGACATGAGCGGTTACTTTCAGATTCCAGTTGCCTTGGAAGATTAGGAGAAGACAACGTTCACATGCCTATTCGGCACACTTGCATATAGAAGAATGCACTTCGGTCTTTGTAATGCCCCTGCCACTTTCATGGGGTGCATGATATCTATTTTTTAGGACTATATCGAAGACTTAATGGAGGTATTCATGGATGACTTCACAATATTTGGAAATACTTTTGATGAATGCCTAGGAAATCTAGAGAAGGTTCTAAAGGGGTGCTAGGAAGTCAATCTAGCTTTATCATGGGAAAACTGCTATTATATGGTTGATGAGGGGATTGTCCTAGGGCATAAGGTGTCGCAGAAAGGCATTGAGGTAGATTGAGCCAAAATCACTGTGATTGAAAGCTTGCCACCACCTTATTCAGTGACTACACTTCGAAGCTTCGTAGGGCACATTGGATTCTACAGACGATTCACAAAGGATTTCTCGAAAATAGCCAAGCCTCTCACTAAGCTGCTTGAAAAGGATAAGAAATTTGAAATGGCTAGCGAATGTGTGGATGCATTCAACAACTTAAAGAAGAGATTGATTAGTGCAACTATTTTGATAGGACCCGACTGGGATAAGCCGTTTGAACTAATGTGCGATGCCAGGAATTTTGAAGTTGGGGCTGTGCTAGGGCAGAAAAAGGAAAAGGTGTTTCAAGCTTATAATACCAGCGAGAAAGAATTGCTAGCTACTGTTTTTGCTCTGGACAAATTTCGAGCATATCTGTTGATGTCAAAGGTAGTAGTGCACATGGACTATGCAGCAATTAAGACTCTATGTATTTGACTCAGATTATGACTCCATATTCTAGGCTTCCTGTGATTCCCCTATTCTAGTCCTCTTGGGATTCTCTCATTATATATATACATATATATATATATATATATATATATATATATATATATATATATCAATGTAATTTGTATATTTGGATAATCTCATTCAATACAATTCATACGGTTTTCATTTGGTATCAGTTAGCTAGGGTTCATGATAATTATTATTTATTATAATTGTTGCCGATTCAACACAATCTGCTTGTGAGGCAAGCTCATGTTGGAGTGGACACATCACAACATCACGCCTAAACACCAAAGTGAAATTCGGTGTTGAGAATTCGGTGTTGAGAATTCAGTGATGGGGTTCCAAAAAACAATTTGTATTAGAAATTCTTGCTAAGCTTTAATCTATGTTGCAATTCACAATTTTGGGACATGAGGTTGAAGTCCAGAAGCAACATTTAAATCCAAGAAGTTTCAATTTGTGAGATGGAGCAAATCCGATTTAATCCAAAGCATTCGTGGAAATCTCTACCCAGATATTGGAATTAAAGTCGCCGATTGTTGCACTGCCTCGATATCGTAGAATAATACTCAGCCGCCAACTCATTAACACAAATGGCAGAGCGCCATCATCAGCACCCTCAACATAGCAGCTAGAGTCACGACAGAAACGACTTTAATGTTTAGTGTCAACTTTGTGATGGCTTCGGTCACATGGCAGCCAACTATTTTCTACGCTTTAAAAAATGATGTCTCGTTTCTTATAGTTTCGATCACATGGCATACAAATGTTTTTGCCGCTTTGATGTTCAGTGTCAACTTTGTAGTGGCTTTGGTCACGTGGCAACCAAGTGTGTTTTACGCTTTGAAAAACTGTCTCATTTATTTTAGTTTCGGACACATGGCAGCCAATTGTTTTTTCCATCGTTCAGGGACTTCCAATCCTTAGGCTAATTTGGTGGTTCAGAATAGTTTGGGTGCCTCATCAAATTCTTAAACTTGGTTACCGGACACTGGAGCTACACATCATGCAACTCCGGACATAGCTGCCCTTTCTACCTTAGAGAAGTACACTGGTAATGACACTTTACGTGTTGGTGATGGTATGTGCCTGTCTATTAGTCGTGTTGGCCATGCTACTTTTGATACCCCATCTAGGTCTCTTAAGTTATCTAATATTCTCCATGTTCCTGGTTTGTCAACATCTTTATTGTCTGTTCAAAAGTTTGCATTAGATAATAAAGTGTTTTTTGAGTTTCATCCCTTCTTTTTTGTTCTATAGGATATCACCACCAAGGAAATTCTTCTGCAGGGTAGTAGCTCTAGGGCGCTCTATACTCTTCCTATTCCAGTTTCATCTTCTTCTGCCTTTCTATCAGCTCGTGCTTCTGCGTCTATTTGGAAAAACCGCCTAGGTCTTCCTCATCATCGTGTCCTTATGCGTTCTTTAGTCATGTTCAGTTTAGGGGTGTTCAAAATTTCGGTTAACCGTATTAACCGACCAAACCGAGCTTTTTCGGTTAACCATAACCGAACCGAAAAAATTCGGTTCGGTGAACGGTTGAAGGAATTCTATAATTTCGGTTAACGGTTAATTCGGTTCGAAACAGCCGGTTAACCGAATTAACCGAACGGTTAACCGAATATATATATATATATATATATATACATATATATATATATATATATAATATGCCAAATCCCTAATTTCATTCTTCATAATTCAGCCGCCCAGCCCCCAGCCCCTCTCTGTTTCTCACTCTCTCCCGCACTCTATGTCTCTCTCAATCCTCGCCCACCAGCCACCGCCAGTCCGACAGTCCGCCACCGCCCCTCTGTAGTCTCTACTCTCATTCTCATCTGATTCTTCACCCTCAATCACCGTCTCCCTTCCCGAACAGTCGAGCAGAAGAATCGCCACGAAGATCTGCTCCGCTGCTCCACGATTCTTCACCATTGCGTCCATCCACGATTCCAAGCTCCAAGTCCAGATCTGCTATTGTGCTCCAAGATCATGTAATGATTTAACAATCAATTCTCAAGTGTGCTTTGATTACCACATTCTTCTTAGTGTATTAATGGTGTTCAGTTTCTATGAATTTCAGTATATGGAAAGATGTAGACGAAGTCACGACTCACAACTCAGATTCACAAATTTGCACCCTCACTCTTGTGTATTTATGTATATTATTTATTTGCCCAGTGTATAAAATTTTCAAGAAAAACTTCTTTCAAAGCAGTAATTGTCTGTGCGTAATTTAAAAAATTTCAAATTTGATTTAAAACTTCGGTTAATCGGTTAACTGACCGATTAACCGAAAAAAATTCGATTTGGTTAATTCGGAAATAGAAACTTCGGTTCGGTTAACGGTTAAAAGGTTTGACAAGTTCGGTTAATTCGGTTTTGGTAGTTCGGTTCGGTTAACCGATCGGTTAACCGAATGAACACCCCTAGTTCAGTTAGTGGGTCTAGAAATAATATTCATGATAATTCTAGTTTGTGTAATGCGTGTCAATTGGGAAAATCTACGCGGTTTCCTTTACCATGTATTGAGTCGTCTAGTTTCACTTGATTTAATATACACTGATATTTGGGGTCCAGCTTCTCTATTGTCTACAAATGGCTATTGTTATTTTGTCATTTTTGTTGATGATTACTCTCGCTACACTTGGTTTTTTCCCATGAAACTGAAACCTGATAAATTTTGTATCCTTGTTGAGAGATCCTTTAATCGAAAAATAAAATCCATTTAGTCTGATTTGGGAGCTTAATACAGAAAACTACATCAATATTTTGTTCAGCTAGGGATCTATCATAGACAATGTTGTGTGTATACTCATGAACAGAATGGTCGTGTTGAAAGAAAACACAGACATATAGTTGAAACTGGTCTAGCACTCCTAGCTTATGCCTCCGTTCCATCTAAGTTATGGGATTATGTGTTTGAGACTGCGGTATATTTAATCATTAAAATGTCATCCTCTGAGTTAAATAACTCCAGCCCTCATCTTATGCTACATAAATCCCCTCCTTCCTATTCCTTTCTTCGTGTCTTTGGTTTTCTGTGTTATCCTCACTTAAGGCCCTATAATTGTCATAAAATGGACTATAGGTCCTCTCCTTGTGTTTTTCTAGGTTACCCAGAGTGTTTTAGATAGTATAGGTGTATGGACTTACAGACTAATAAAATCTATATATGCAGGCATATCAGATTTGATGAAGAGGTTTTTCCTTTTGCTACTAAATCTCCCTTGCAGGTGGTGCCGCACACTTGCGATACACCATGGGCTAAACATGTGATGAAGTCTAACATTCCTGCCACACCATCACCATCCGTATCTCCTCCAGCTGCTCCTCGCCCACGTGGCAGATTTGTCTGGCCATCAGCTCGCACTCACGCCATGACTACTCGGAGCTAGTCTTAAGCTCCCCATACAACTCTAACTGCTCAGGTTTGTATACATTCAGCCCTGTGGTCAAACCCACTATCGTCATATTATTATTGCCTTTAGCTATATCCTCTGGTTGGGTTGTTAGACAGCTTGATGTCCATAATGCCTTTCTAAATGGCAATTTGTCTGAAACTATGTATATGAAGCAACCCCCTGGTTATATTTATGCTCAGTATCCCACCCATGTTTGTTTGCTTAAACGATCGTTGTATGGCTTAAAACAAGCTCCTAGAGCTAGGTTTCATCCTTTTTACTTTCTGTTGGTTTTCAAGCATCCAAAATAGATGTGTCTTTGATTTATTACTCACAAGATTCTGCTTATATGTACCCATTGTTGCAAAAATCCCCCGCTTAGGTGCGTCTAAGCGCTAAGCGCCCCTAGACCGAGGCGAATTTCTCCCTAAGCGCCCGCCTAGCGCCTAACTTAACCGACTGGGCAGAGTTAACCCGGGCGAGTCGGCCTTGTTAATATATATATATATATATATATATATATATATATATATATATATATATATATATATATATATATATAT
>NC_044924.1:15400990-15484852 GCF_003576645.1 Ipomoea triloba | reverse complement strand
TATATATATATATATATATATATATATATATATATATATATATATATATATATATATATATATATATATATTATGACATACACTCACACACATGCATCATTTTTTTTATAGGTCGCCGCCTAGGTACCGCCTAGATCGCCGCCTAGGCCGCCGCCTAGACCGCTTAGGCGCTAAGCGCTAGTCTATCGCCTGACTAGCGCCTAGTGCCAACTACAACCATGCGTGTGCCTCTTAGTCTATGTTGATAACATACTTGTGATGGGGAGTGATCCAGATCTTGTAATTCATTTATTATCAAAGTTGTCTACTGCTTTTAAGATTAGGGATCTTGGTAGACTTGGTTTATTTCTTGGTATTGAGACAGTTAAATGTGACGATGGGATACTACTTTCACAAAAGAGATATGTGCTAAAATGACATAAAGCAAAGCATTATCTACTCCTATTTCCATTTCAAAATCCATTCCTTTCAGTGCAGACTTGTATGAGGATCCTACTCAATATAGGTGTTTGGTAGGGGCACTACAATAACTGACTGTCACGCATCCGGATCTATCCTCTGCAGTCAACCATCTGTGTCAACATATGCATGCTACTACAGTTTCACATTGGGAACAACTGAAACGAGTATTGAGGTATGTTAAGGGAACTATCACTTAGGGTCTACGAATAAGAAAGTTAGTATCTAGAGATTTGCATGCTTTTTCTGATTCTGATTGGGCTAGCTGTCCTGAAGACAGAAAGTCAAGTAATTGTTATGTTGTGTTTCTTGGGTCCAATCTTGTGCCTTGGGTCTTTAAGAAACAAAGAATTGTTGCTAGATCTTCTACCGATGCTGAGTACAAAGCACTAGCAGATGTTTGTGCTGAAGTAATTTGGATTTTGTCTTTACTACATGAGATCAATGTCCCCAATATTTCTGTTCCCAAGTTATGGTTTGACAATCTTGGTGCTACATACATGTCTGCAAATCTGATTTTTTATGCGCATACCAAACATGTTGAGATTGATTATCACTTTGTTAGAGATAGAGTTGCTTCAGGAGATATTCAAGTCAACTTTATTTCAACCAAAGATCAACTTGCTGATATCTTTACTAAATCTTTGCCTAGTCCTAGATTTTCTTTTCTTAGAGACAACCTACAGGTTACTAGCTTACCTTATGCTTCAGGGAGAGTATTAGGACTCTATGTATTTGAGTCAGATTATGACTCCCTATTTTAGGCTTCCTGTGATTCCTCTACTCTAGTCTTTTTGGGATTCTCTCATTATATATTCATGTAATCTGTATCATTGGATAATCTCATTTAATGCAATTCATATAGTTCTCATCAATCCGGTAACTTAATGACAAAACAAGAAGCTAAACTTATTAGTAGGAGGAACCTTGACCTCCCGTCTCATTCAATGCAATTCATACGGTTCTCATCAATCTGGTAACTTATTGCTATAGGAATTTGATGTTTCAATAGTGGATAGGAAAGGAGCGGAAAATGTAGCAGCGAATCATCTATCTAGACTTGAAAACAATAAGGCAGTCGAAACTGAAGGAGAAACCGAAGAGTGTTTTCCCAAGGAAAGCTGTTTGGAGTGTCTCTAACACCATGGTATGCCGACATAGCCAACATTATTAGTAGGAGGAACCTTGATTTCTCATCTCATTCGAAGATGTATTCCGGAACAAGAAGGGTGCGTGGTTTTAGGAGAGTACCACAAGGGAAGTTACGGGGGCCACCACTCAGCCAATCATACAACAAGGAAAGTATTGGACGTAGGTTTCTACTTGTCGAGTATATTCTATGTTGGAGAAAATCCTCTCTAACAATCGGAAATACAAGAAATTGGAAAACGAAAATAAAACAGATTACAAGGAAAATAATCCACGTAGGATTAAACAATTACAAATCAAGAAGATACCACGCTGGGTTGAGTAGCCTTGGAAGTTGACGGGTGAACTGTATGGACTTCGGGGTAGTTGGAAGCACGAGTCGTGTTGTCACTATCCTTAAAACCTTATTTGCCGCTTCCCGGGGTGCTGGAACGTTGCGGCCTAGGCTTCCCAGGATAAAACGTGCTACGATCCGCCGTTTGAGCACACAAACTTGGACCCGGCGAACTAAACCGTGGGATGAACGCAGATGGCTTGAAGGAAATATGAGCAGGGTTTTGAGGGAGAAAACAGCGTATTCGTGTATTCTTGGTGTGTGTTTTTCAAACCTGCTGCTCACAACGAATATATAGTGAAGGATGGGATCATTGCATTAAATCTAGCATTTAATTCCCATTCGTAACCTCCACCCACTAGCAACCTATTTACACCCANTCAAATGGGTCTACTTTGAGAATCAATTTCTCATTCACCCATTATCCATTTTGAGCGTATAATATATCAATCTCTTCGTCTAAGAACGAAGAACCCGAATC
The DNA here is from genome assembly GCF_003576645.1 of Ipomoea triloba. Taxonomy (NCBI): domain Eukaryota; kingdom Viridiplantae; phylum Streptophyta; class Magnoliopsida; order Solanales; family Convolvulaceae; genus Ipomoea; species Ipomoea triloba. The sequence continues at coordinate 15,482,429 of NC_044924.1, read as the reverse complement.
CACTTTGACCCGACCCAAAATCGGGAGTGGACCCACAAATATTTATACCACAAAATGGCCACTTAAAAGTGGACCCACAAATATTTATACCACAAAATGGCCACTTAAAATGCCATCCACAAATATTTATACCACAAAATGGCCACTTAAAATGCCATTTTAGTGCAATTTTCCAACAATCCCCCACATTAAAATGCCATTTTAGTGCAATTTTCCAACAATCCCCCACATGAATGAAAATGTGATTTTCAAGGGTATTTTGAAAACGGAAACAACTGCGTTCAACAGTTGATTCCTGCATAGCAAAGGTAGGTGTAACCCTTTGAACCTTGCCTCGTGAGATCTATGTACTCTACTGAACCCTTTGAACCTTGCCTCGTGAGATCTATGTACTCTACTGGCTGCTTTGAACCTTGCCTCGTGAGATCTATGTACTCTACTGGCTGTACGGTAGAACGCGATGTCTTTGAACCGACTGCCGTTTGTGTAGACATTGACAAACCTCACACAAGAACCTTCCAACCACGTTTTGTTCTCATGACTGTGCCCATTTTGGTCGTGGGTCACCGTTCCTGGTTCTGCAAGAGTTTCTAAAGAATTAAGCCCCTTCAATTCTCCTTTGAAGCGACCCTCACTTCTTTCTCACATAGGTGATTCTTTCTCGAGTTTCCCGCAACTCAACATATGTCCATTTGACATTGCATACACAGCATATGTCAGATGACAATCGAATCATTAAAGCACTAGTGTGCTAGCCTCGATCGGGAGTCACTGTTTTAACGAGGAGTGGTGGGGAGTCCGGGGACCCCCACAGTGACACGTTATTCCATAATTAAGTTGTCCCATTGAACCTAGGTGCCAGCTAGGTTGGGTATCCACTATGGAATTTTTAGTCCAAGGGCTTTAGACCCATTCCTCGTGCCAACTTCTCGACAACTTCTTTGCTCAACCCTTTGGTTAGCGGATCCGCTATATTGTCTATTGACCTCACGAAGTCAATCTAGACAACACTAGTTGCGAGGAGTTGTTTAATGGTATTATGTCTACGACGCATATGTCTAGACTTACCATTATAAATCTGACTCCGTACTCTCCCAATTGTTGCTTGACTATCACAATGCACACAAATTGGAGGTACAGGTCTTTCCCAACTTGGAATATCTTCCAAAAAATGGCGTAGCCATTCAGCCTCTTCACAGCATTTGTCCAAGGCAATCATTTCTGATTCCATTGTGGACCTAGCTATTACTGTTTGCTTGGAAGATTTCCATGCAACGGCTGCACCGGCTAGTGTAAACACATAACCACTCGTGGATTTAGAATCCTTTATGTCAGATATCCAGCTAGCATCGCTATACCCTTCAAGTACAGCAGGATATCTTACATAGTGCAGTCCGAGATCACGAGTATACCTCAAGTATCTCATGACCCTCACTATTGCCTTCCAGTGAATCACACTAGGATTGCTAGTATACCTGCTAAGTTTACTAACAGCAAAGGCAATATCCGGCCTTGTACAACTCATAAGATACATCAAACTACCAATTACCCAAGCATATTCTACTTGAGAAATACACTCTCCGTGGTTCTTGGTTAATTGAACATTTGTATCGAATGGTGTATTAGCCAATTGATTATCATCCTTGTTAAACTTTTCAAGGATTTTATCAACATAATGAGATTGGCTCAACACAAGACCATCAGGTCTTTTAATGATTTTAATCCCGAGGATTAAATCAGCCAAACCCATATCCTTCATGTCAAATCTTGCATTTAACATGTTCCGCAAAGCGTTTTCACATCCATTTGATGAACTTCCAAATTCCGCAAAGCGGCTATGGCAAGGATAATCCTAATGGAGTTTATTCTCGTCACAGGAGAATACGTATCGAAGTAATCAAGGCCTTCTCGTTGCCTGTAACCCTTGATTACAAGTCTAGCCTTATACTTCTCGATGGAACCATCTGGTTTCATTTTCCTTTTAAAGACCCACTTGGATCCTAAAGGTTTACAACCTGGAGGAAGATCAACAAGTTCCCAAGTGTGATTCTATAGGATAGAATCCACTTCACTTTTGATCGCTTCCTTCCACATTGGACCCTCCGTAGAAGTCACAGCTTCTTTATAAGTCCGAGGTTCGTTTTCAATCAAACAAGAGAGAAAATCTGGTTCATTTTCTATCAAACAAGTTAGAGTATTCGAATCATACTCTAACAAGTAAGTTAGAAAATCGGGACCATATGATTTTTCAACTCTCGCCCGTTTACTACGTCTCGGCTCAAGCTCGGGTTCTTCCTCAGAGTACCCGACGCCATTGTCCATAGCAACATCAACCTCTCGAAGTGATGTACCTGGTCCGTCCATCTCTCGAAGTGACATAGTCGGTCCATCAANAAATGGCCACTTAAAATGCCATTTTAGTGCAATTTTCCAACAATCCCCCACATGAATGAAAATGTGATTTTCAAGGGTATTTTGAAAACGGAAACAACTGCGTTCAACAGTTGATTCCTGCATAGCAAAGGTAGGTGTAACCCTTTGAACCTTGCCTCGTGAGATCTATGTACTCTACTGGCTGTACGGTAGAACGCGATGTCTTTGAACCGACTGCCGTTTGTGTAGACATTGACAAACCTCACACAAGAACCTTCCAACCACGTTTTGTTCTCATGACTGTGCCCATTTTGGTCGTGGGTCACCGTTCCTGGTTCTGCAAGAGTTTCTAAAGAATTAAGCCCCTTCAATTCTCCTTTGAAGCGACCCTCACTTCTTTCTCACATAGGTGATTCTTTCTCGAGTTTCCCGCAACTCAACATATGTCCATTTGACATTGCATACACAGCATATGTCAGATGACAATCGAATCATTAAAGCACTAGTGTGCTAGCCTCGATCGGGAGTCACTGTTTTAACGAGGAGTGGTGGGGAGTCCGGGGACCCCCACAGTGACACGTTATTCCATAATTAAGTTGTCCCATTGAACCTAGGTGCCAGCTAGGTTGGGTATCCACTATGGAATTTTTAGTCCAAGGGCTTTAGACCCATTCCTCGTGCCAACTTCTCGACAACTTCTTTGCTCAACCCTTTGGTTAGCGGATCCGCTATATTGTCTATTGACCTCACGAAGTCAATCTAGACAACACTAGTTGCGAGGAGTTGTTTAATGGTATTATGTCTACGACGCATATGTCTAGACTTACCATTATAAATCTGACTCCGTACTCTCCCAATTGTTGCTTGACTATCACAATGCACACAAATTGGAGGTACAGGTCTTTCCCAACTTGGAATATCTTCCAAAAAATGGCGTAGCCATTCAGCCTCTTCACAGCATTTGTCCAAGGCAATCATTTCTGATTCCATTGTGGACCTAGCTATTACTGTTTGCTTGGAAGATTTCCATGCAACGGCTGCACCGGCTAGTGTAAACACATAACCACTCGTGGATTTAGAATCCTTTATGTCAGATATCCAGCTAGCATCGCTATACCCTTCAAGTACAGCAGGATATCTTACATAGTGCAGTCCGAGATCACGAGTATACCTCAAGTATCTCATGACCCTCACTATTGCCTTCCAGTGAATCACACTAGGATTGCTAGTATACCTGCTAAGTTTACTAACAGCAAAGGCAATATCCGGCCTTGTACAACTCATAAGATACATCAAACTACCAATTACCCAAGCATATTCTACTTGAGAAATACACTCTCCGTGGTTCTTGGTTAATTGAACATTTGTATCGAATGGTGTATTAGCCAATTGATTATCATCCTTGTTAAACTTTTCAAGGATTTTATCAACATAATGAGATTGGCTCAACACAAGACCATCAGGTCTTTTAATGATTTTAATCCCGAGGATTAAATCAGCCAAACCCATATCCTTCATGTCAAATCTTGCATTTAACATGTTCCGCAAAGCGTTTTCACATCCATTTGATGAACTTCCAAATTCCGCAAAGCGGCTATGGCAAGGATAATCCTAATGGAGTTTATTCTCGTCACAGGAGAATACGTATCGAAGTAATCAAGGCCTTCTCGTTGCCTGTAACCCTTGATTACAAGTCTAGCCTTATACTTCTCGATGGAACCATCTGGTTTCATTTTCCTTTTAAAGACCCACTTGGATCCTAAAGGTTTACAACCTGGAGGAAGATCAACAAGTTCCCAAGTGTGATTCTATAGGATAGAATCCACTTCACTTTTGATCGCTTCCTTCCACATTGGACCCTCCGTAGAAGTCACAGCTTCTTTATAAGTCCGAGGTTCGTTTTCAATCAAACAAGAGAGAAAATCTGGTTCATTTTCTATCAAACAAGTTAGAGTATTCGAATCATACTCTAACAAGTAAGTTAGAAAATCGGGACCATATGATTTTTCAACTCTCGCCCGTTTACTACGTCTCGGCTCAAGCTCGGGTTCTTCCTCAGAGTACCCGACGCCATTGTCCATAGCAACATCAACCTCTCGAAGTGATGTACCTGGTCCGTCCATCTCTCGAAGTGACATAGTCGGTCCATCAACCTCTCGAAGTAACATACTTGGTATGTTGACCTCTCGAAGTGACGTACTTGGTTTGTCGACCTCTCGAAGAGACGTACTAGGTCTCTGGACCTCTCGAAGTGACGTACTAGGTCTCTCGACCTCTCGAAGTGACGTACTTGGTCTTTCATTAGACCTACAAGGAAATACATTTTCAAAGAAACTTGCATTCCTTGATTCAATTATAGTGTTCTTATGTACGTCCGGATTATGGGATTCGCGTACTAAAAACCGATAAGCACTACTATTGTGTGCATATCCAATAAAGATACAATCCACCGTCTTTGGACCTATCTTTATTTTCTTTGGTGTTGGAACCAAAACTTTGGCAAGACACCCCCACACTTTGAGGTATTGGTAGGAAGGTTTCCTACCTTTCCACAGCTCATAAGGAGTCTTATCGAGCTTCTTGTTAGGTACCTTATTCAAAAGGTAGTTACTTGTCAAAATCGCCTCACCCCACATGCTTTGAGGTAGGCCCGAACTTATAAGCATCGCATTCATCATCTCTTTCAATGTACGATTCTTACGTTCGGCAACACCATTCGATTGAGGTGTATAAGGTGCAGTACACTCATGTATTATTCCAACACTCACACAGAAGTCACCGAGAGGTACTTCGTACTCACCACCTCTATCGCTTCTAACCTTTTTAATCTTTCGATTAAGTTGGTTTTCCACTTCATCCTTATAAAGAATGAATTTTTCCTTGGCTTCGTCTTTGCTCTTTAGCAAATACACATAGCAAAATCGTGTGCAATCATCGATAAACGTGATAAAATACTTATTACCACCTCTCGTTTGAATCGATCTAAAACCGCACAAATCGCTATGTACCAAAGTTAGTGGCTCAGTCTCCCTTTCAACCGATTTGAAGGGAGTTTTCGTTAGTTTTGCCTCAACACAAATTTCACATTTATTTGTATTAACTTGAAAATTAGGGATATGGTTCATGCTAATTAATCTACGCATAGAATTGAAATTAACATGACCTAGTCTACCATGCCACAAATTGGAAGACTCAAGCAAGTAAACGGAATTAACTTTGCTTTTATTGATAATCGGCATTACATTGAGCTTAAAAAGCCCGTCAGTTACATAACCCTTACCAACAAACATCCCTAACTTTGACAAAACTACTTTGTCCGATTCAAAGACCATCTTGAATCCATGCTTGTTCAACAACGAGCCAGAAACAAGATTCTTCCTAAGGTCCGGAACATACAGCACATTGTTCAATGTCAGTTCCTTCCCGGAAGTCATCTTCAAAATCACCTTGCCCACGCCCTCCACAGCGGACTGAGCAGAATTTCCCATCCAGACCTTCTCGCCCTCAACGGCCTCAAAGGTGTTGAACATCTCCCGGTTGCAGCATAGATGTTTCGTTGCACCGGTGTCGATGAACCACTCGCGCGGGTTGGAGCCCACCAGGTTCACCTCCGTGACCATAGCCGAAAGGCTAATTTCCGCCACTTTTTGGCTCATATCACCAACCATATTGGCTTCAGAACCCTTGTTCTTTTTCTTTGGAGCCTTGTACTCCATCGACTTGTGGCCCATCTTGCCACAATTGTAGCATTTCCCTTGGAACTTGCCCTTGGAAACACCACCTTTCGGACCCAGCTTTTTCTTGCCCTTCTTGGCCTTCTTGGAGCTTTGCCCGTGCTCCACCACGTTGGCTTTGGCACCTCCCACGAGAGGTCCTCTTCCATCACTGGTCCTGTTTCCTTCCTCGACTTGGAGTCGCTGGATCAGGTCCTCCAGGCTCATCTCCTTCCGCTTGTGCTTCAAGTAGTTTTTGAAGTCCTTCCATCCCGGAGGCAGCAAGTGGATCATGGATGCTACTTGGAAGGCTTCACTAATCGGCATGCCCTCGTCACGAATCTCGTCAAAGAGTAATTGCAACTCTTCAACTTGACTCAGCACGGTTTTTGAATCCACCATCTTGAAATCAAATAACCTGCCAACAACAAATTTCTTGGCCCCGGCATCCTCGCTTCGGTACTTGTGGTCCAAAGCTTCCCATAGTGCCTTAGCTGTGCCAATTTTACGATAGACATCGTAAAGGGAGTCAACTAACCCATTCAGAATGTAGTTGCGGCAAAGGAAGTCAGAATCCTTCCAAAGCCCAACTGCCATTACTGACTGAGGGTCTTGTTCCTTCACCACTGGAACCGTCTCGGTCAAGAACCTTGACAAGCCGAGAGTAGCGAGGTAAAACAGCATCTTTTGCTGCCACCTCTTGAAAAAGGCTCCCGAAAACTTATCCGACTTTTAAGCCGAACCACTTAGTACCGTAGGTACCCTCATCGTGGGGATATACCCCTCCGAACTGACACCCCCTTGTGAACCTACGTTCACTGGTGCCTAGGATTGTGCAACATTGTTGCCATTCCCCCCGCTGTTGTTTTCGACAACATTAGGATTTTCATCCCCAAGGTTGGCTACTGGCAACACGTTTTCCATTTCTTTTCAGAAATCCGAAAGTCAAAAGGAGTAGAAGAAGATATAAGGTTTTAAGATTCTATGATGCTTAGAACTGTGTGAGGAACTGTGATCGTTGTCAGCATGTTGGGAACGTCGCAAAGCGTGATGAAATGCCTCAAACGTACATCTTGGCATGCGAGGGGACTTCGTGGGACCCTTCCCAGACTCTAAGGGATTTCAGTACATTTTAGTGGGAATAGACTACGTCTCAAAATGGGTAGAAATTGAAGCATGTAGAACGAATGATGCCCGGAGCATAGTTAAGTTCCTAAAAAAATACTTTTCACAAGATTTGGAGTCCCGAGGGTAACCATAAGTGATAGGTGGACCCATTTTCAAAATTTCCCGATGGCCAAGATTCTCGAAAGACAAAGGGTTCAACACAGAAGAGGTGTGCATTATCACCCACAAACTAGCGGTCAAGTGGAAAATGCGAATCGAGTCATCAAGGCCATATTGGAAAAAATGGTATCCAGGCACAGGCAAGATTGGGCCGATAAGTTCAATGATGCCTTGTGGGATTTTCGGACCACTTACAAAGCACTGATCAGGACCACACCGTACCGGCTAGTCTATAGAAAATCATGTCACCTTCTAGTTGAGATCGAGCATAGAGCGTTTTGGGCATTAAATAAATTAAATTAAGATTTACAATTGGCTGGGAAGAAAAGGTTATGGCAACTTGGTGAGCTAGATGAATGGAGAACGCTTGCGTATGAGACCTCCAAATCTTATAAGGAAAGGACAAAGGAATACCATGACCTACATGTGAAAAGCGGGAAAGAGTTTAAAGTTGTTGATCATTTACTATTGTATAACTCAAGATTAACACTCTTTCCAGGGAAACTCAAATCGAGATGGTCTGGGCCGTTCAAAGTAGTTAAGGTTTATCCATACGGAGGATTGGATATATCACACCCAGAAAAAAAAAGAGTTTTCAAAGTCAATGGGCAACAAGTGAAGAAATATCATGGTATTGATCAAATAGAGAAAGTCATGTGCATTATGGCCTTGGAGAATTATTGAGATCATAATGAAATTCGCCGGGCTAAAGACGTTAAACGTAGCGCTTCTTGGGAGGCAACCCAAGGTTTTTGTTTTTGATATTTTTCATTTTTGTGTAGGTACTCATGGAAGCATGGAATAAAGAAAGTGGAAGCTAAGAAAGAAAGTGGAAGCTAAGAGTGGATCCCTAACAAGGAAGAGGGAAGAATTCTTACACCTTGCACTTTAATTTGAGAACCTTTGTGCACTTCTAAAGTGTGAAAAGGTCATATTTTGTGATGTTGTGCAATATATCTCCCCTACACATTGAATCTAGAGTGTGGAAAGGGACGTTTACTTTATTTTGAGTCGTGATTCTTTTCCACCTAGTCCTTACAATAAACATCGATGATGATGTTTCATTTAAAGTGTGAAAAGGTCGCACTTCGTGCTTTTATATTTTTGAAAATCTTGACCTATTGAATGGTGTTCGATTGATGGTTGTATAGGTGAGGGGAGAGTGTGTTAGTGTTTATGTCATCCTACAAACATGGTTGAATGATGTGCCAAATTTTTGCTTTGTTGAATATTTTTGGAGATTGCTCTTTTAACACCAAGTGAGGAGTTGCATAGGAACCAATTATGGTTATATCTTTGTGTGCTTGCATGATGTTCACCTTATATTTTGCGTGGACCTAAGTCAATGAATTCTCGAAGTGGGAGTGTGCACATTTTAGCTTGAGAAAGATAAGTAAGGTGAGACCCGAAATTGAGAATCTCGGTATGACATGGGGTAAAACACTGCTAGAAATGTTCAAATTTCCGACCACCTAAAAGTGGTCGGAAAATGCCTAAATTCGGTCGGAAACCATTGTTCCGACCACTTGGGGTATTTAGAAAAACCTTCATAGCTATTTCCGACCACCACATGATGTGCTCGGAAATAGCATCCTCAATTATTACGTGATCGGAAAAAATTGGTCGTCAGTTTAGAAAGTGTTGTGCGTAGTTTTCCAAACAGCCGACCCATGAAATTAAAAAAATTCCGACCACTTTTGGTGGTTGGAAAGTAACCCCATAAAACAAAACAAAAAAAAAACATTTTTTTATATTTCATTGGCTACATTAATGCTTTTCAAATCCATTGCTAGGCCCTTTAAATCCTCTATAGAGTAGCAAACAAGATAAAGTAGTGCGATTATCTATCTCTTTGCATCCAGGTAGGCCCCTACTCATGCCCAGTTTTGTTTCATTTCCATATCCTGGAATAGAGACAGGCAAAGAAAGACAAAGCATTATTTCTCTTTTTATATGCAATAAACTTTATTCAGAAAATAAATGCACCTAGCAGCTACTTATGCAGATTTACAAATAAGTCAGATTCGCAGACCAGAATGTCAATCTAGCAAATTTGTCGTTCAAAATATTTCAAATGATTCCAATCACCTTGTCAACCAAAATAAAGAATATAAAAATGTAATCTCTATGGCAACTAAGAAAGTTGATTATCTTTTTGCTAAATGAGTACAAGTCTTATGAAAAATTATTATTAGGGATACGCCTTCAAAATTTACACAAATGAAATTGGCACCCTCAATTCAAGAAAAATAAAAATGAAAAGAAAAAGCTCCAATTGGTTGTGCTCCAACTATAAATAATAGAGCAATTGGAACAAATAGCAGGTGGCTAGCATCAATAGACATTCTTAGATAGAAACATACCAGTATAAACAGCAACCCCACAAAGCCCATTATGTGTTCCTTAAGTAGCATGATTAAAGTATTATATTGTTTGTAGTCAAGGGACATTTTTCATTATCAAGAAATAGAGGAAACAATATCAAATTTGCATCAAATCTGTTGATATCTTTATCTAGGCTGAGACACTCAATCACATCCTAAAAAAGAAAGATGCAATTGAAAACATACATACATGTATAATATATAGATACACACACACACACAAGAGACCTATATATATTAACTGAGTTTTGCATATGCTAATGCATATTTTCTTTATTATAAATAGTATACTTGCCTTAATTTTATGCAATAATTCTGAATCAAGTCCAATACAAGCAGGGGTCACTACCCTTGTCTTGAGATCAGTTTCACCATCAAGTACAGATGTCTGCAAAAGTTAGTTGAATTACAATGATTCAAACTGAGCACTACGTTTTCCATCTGTTGTTACTCTGTTACAGTTGTCCATCCATCAGGCCACATCCTGTCACGCCAAACACCTGGTGCACATGTTAACATGAGAAACACAGTGTTATGTACCAAACAATATCACACACCACTAGAGTAATTTAAGCAACTAACCTGCATTGATCATAGGTTCAATGGTTAGGTCTAGCTAACCTTCATTATACCAACTGCTTTATTTCCCGATTGCATAACGGGGAATATTTTGTGCACAAGCTAGGCCGATATCTAAGAAAATAACATGTTAACGACACCAAAAGAGCTACTTCCCTGTTATTGATCAAATAAAAAACAATGCAGAATTCTTAGGATAGAGTAAACGGGCAAGTCTCAATTTCTCAATCCAAATGAACCCCATGCAAAAAAACTGAAGGCAAAATAGAGGTTATTCGTTTTACATCCTAACACCTTCAAACCATTCTTCACATAGCTTGAATACAAGCAAGTTGCAGTCTTTAAAGCAATAATGGACAACCCCCATGTTCATATTATGTCTCCTTAATAGTTAAAACATAGGCCAAGATGTTTTTCACACAGAAGGTTTTATACTTAGATAATATGAATTCCTTTGTGATGGAACTTGAACATAAATCCAAAAAGACAACATCCAATCAACCATCTAGAATAATTTTACAACAGAAAGAGGTATAAAGTATAGAATATAACACTAAAGATATTAATCTATCCTGCAGATAGATGAACTATTCAAAGTGTTTTTGAGTTTCAAGAGAATTTTACCTGTGGTTTTAAGAAATTGTTTGTAGGTTAGGACAAATCCAAGATCAGAGGAACGCCGTCGAAGCTCACCATCGCCAGCTTGTGCTAATGCTCCGAAGCTCACCGTCGTTTCACTCTCTTCTTCAGCAACTTCAATTCCCTTCTCCACCGTTGATAATCCATTCTCTGCAGCCTTAATCCCCTTTTATGCTGCTTATATTCCCTTGATAAAAGGAAATAGGGATTTGGGATTAGGGTTTAAGATTTAGAGAAAAATGGAATAGAACTAACCTATATCAGATAAGGCACAGTTGACGAGTAATAGCAACGACGTCGAAGACGACGAAAAACAAGCAAACAGCGATGAGCGACAGCGACGGTGATGAGCGGCTACGAAGGTGAAGACAGTGGGCGCTGCTATGGGCAAAAATCTCTTTTGACCAAGCTCTATTGTGGGCAACGAAGTTGATGGAGGTATGGTGATAGAGTTGCAACGAGAAATCCGACGGAGTCTGAGTAGCGGGTGCAGCGGTGATGGAGTCTGAGCAGCGGGTGTGGCGGCGATGGAGTCTGAGTGGGGAACGCTTTTTTTTAAAGTCTCTCTCTCTCTATATATATATATATCTGTGTGTGTGTGTGTGTGTAATTTTCGACCTCCAAATATGGTCGGAAAAAAAGACTAATTTTAAAGTTTAAACAGGCTGAAAAATTTCCGACCACCCTGTAAATAGTGGTCGGAAATTCTGACCACCATAGTTCTTCGATGGAAAAGTTTAAAAAAATCACTTTTTGCGATCAAATTTTTATGTGGTTGGAAATGAGGTCGGAAAATCGACATTTTCCAGCAGTGAAAGGTGAGCCTTTGATAAGATTGAGAGTTAATCCCCTAATCCTTAGAAAATGACATGAGGGGTAGTTAAGGAGAAGAAAAAGAAAAGAGCCAAAGTTTCAAAAGATTGGTCACCCTTTGAGAGGTAAGAAACGAGGAAAGCCTTCTTGCTAGGATTTGGGGAAACCATTGCACCATCTTTGAAAAAGCGTAGAGCTCTAAGTAAAGTCGATTGTCCCAATTACGTTATGCTAGGATATGAGAAAATAAGAGAGGAGGTGAGCCACCCCGCTATGATTTAGGCACCCATTACACAGTCTTCCAAAAAGCGTGGAACTCCACGTGAAGTCGGGTAGCTTGAAGACGTTATCCTAGGGGGTTGAGTAAAAAAGAGTCTACTAAGCCATTGTGGGGAGCGGTGATAAGTGCCAAAAGTGTAGTATTTGAGAGGTAAAATTGGTCCTTGTTCAAGAGTACTTTGGTTTATATTGAGTAGAAAAGATGAAAAATGGGCACATATATCATATGTTGTTGCATGGTCAAGAAGAGGATGCACATTGTGATGTTTTGTAGGGATTAGGGGCGAAGATGGATGGAAAGAAGGAGAAAAGCTCAAGAGTTGCACTCAAGAGGAGTCCACGACATGATCCATGAGCGTGGTTTAGCTCTTGGACGAAGGGCAGAAAGTAACCTAAAGAACAGCGCGTAAGTGGAATTTTCCACGACCCAATCCACGATCGTGGATGGGGTCATTTAATCTAGGTGCAGAAAGTTTAAATAGTAGTTCTTCTAGCTGAAAACAAACCATGTTCTTATCTTGTTCTTAGCGTAGTTCATGACTTTAGAGCTATAGAGAGAGATAGGAGAGCATTCTAGAGAGAAGGAGTAGTAATCGTAGATATCTTGAGCAATTGAAAACTCTATGTTGGATTTGGATTCAATTTCGGTATTGCATTTTAATTTCAGTTTGATTTTACATTCAATTGTTTTTATTCTTGATTGGGAATTGAAGTAGGGTTTGTTGAAGCCACATGATGATGTGTGACTAATTAGATAAGGATTGGATTGGATTTCCCTAAGTTCTTGCATTCTAATTCCTCAATTGATCAAAAAGAGTTGAATTGATGCCTTATGAACCGCTATGTTGCATGCATTCTCCATCATGATCCTAATGTGTTGTAGGCCTCAATAGATTAGGATTCTTAGGTTGCTAATTTGACAAGAGATTGTGAGTTTGCAATAGCCTAGCTTGTGTGCAATTCCCACCCTACGATTCGAAAAGACTAGGTCTGAAAGAAGCGGTAGACAAAGTGTTTGTGAAAATGCCCTAGCCGATTGAGGATTTAAAAGTCCAAGTTCTACACAACTTGGTTTTGTGCCTTTTATCTTCCTTAGATTTCATAATGTGTTGAATCAACTCTACCTCTAGAACAATGAATTCAAGCTTGGGAAAGCTAATCCAATCCTAGTTACTTTTCATTGCTAGTCTTGTGTAAATTGCTCCTTGGTTCGAAACGTGTTCACTACAATGACTCTTGTCACCTCTTGCTTGTGACCACTAGTCTATGTATCCCTAGTAACAATTTCTAAATCTCTCCAATTTGTCATCCTTGTGAGACGGTATCAACCCGAGAACACATTCTAAATTTCATCTTTGACAAGATTTCTATTTGTCAAATGGCGACGTTGCTGGGGATGACAAACAGTGTAGATTTGGTTACTTTTTCTTAGGATACCTTGGCAATGAGCTAATTGTTTTCATTTTGTTTTGCTTTACTTTTGTTGCACTTACATTCTCACCTTTAAATCACACACACACTTTGTTCATTCTAACCTCTCAAGGAGCCATTTCCTTGAGTGTCATTCTATTGTTCTTTTAAGCTTGTGTAGGTAAAAATGGATCTTAGGGATCACCAACATTCAAACATGGAGCTACCTCTATACTGGTGTCCACCCGGTCATGGAGATTCATGGAACCATGGGCCACTTCAACCCTACTAACATATCCCATATTATCCCCCTGACACTTACCATCACCTTTCTCTATACCATTACCCACCACCTCCACCTCCCCCATATTACTATGAAAGAGGGCTTATGCTATGCACCATTACAGGCCCCCTCCCCACCTCATTCCTACCCAAATGAACCCCTACAACCACATCACACATGGCCCTATGAAGCAAGAAAATCGTACCAAACTTGCCATGTTCACTGTGCTCAGTCCACGAGCCAGTCCACGAACGTGGATAGGATGTGGATGGGAAACAGAAACGTCCACGCCCTAGTCCATAATCGTGGATAAGGATCAGCATGGTCCACCTCCATATGCAGCTCCAAATCATCCTTATCATCATGACATGGAGCATGAGCACCTTGAGAAGGGAATTCAAGACTTCAATAGGGAATCTAAGGAAGAAACCGTGAACCTTATAGCCTCCTTGAAGAAGGAAGTGTTAGAAGAGGTACAAAACCTTACACATAGGCACTCCAACCACTCAAGGACATGGAGTCCAACATCACCACAATGTTGGCAAGCATCTCATTAAAGTTTGAATCCGATGCTAATGCAATCACATTGAGAAGTGGAAAGGCACTTCCGAAGGCTACTCCAATTCAAAATGACAAGATAATCAATGAGGAGCCAAGGAAGGAAGTTGACCCTCCAAAACAAATGAAGGGACATCAAGCACAGATAAGGAGGAAGAAGAGCCTCCAAAGGCAACCCAAGCCTCCAAAAAGGGAAAGGAGGTCGTGCAAGATCAATCCCCTATTCCAAAGGCACGACTTCCCTTCCCACAAAGATTCTGAATAGACATTGCCAATGCTAAGTATTAGAAATTTCTTCAAATATTGAGACAATTTCATATTGACATGCTGTTCGTGGACGCGTTAGGAGAGATGCCAAGGTATGCCAAGTTTTTAAAAGATCTTCTTTCCAATAAGAAAAGATTGGAGGAGTCGGCTACGACCATTCTTGAGGAAGAATGCTCCGCTATAGTGCATAGGGATATGCCTCAGAAACTCAAAGATTCGAGGAGTTTCACAGTCTCATGTAATATAGGGGAGACTTTTATCTCAGTTTGATGATACCAACCATCCGAGGAGACCCCTAACTTTTATCTTGTCTTTAGAATAGGTTTATGCTTTGTATCTTAGTCTTACAGGATAACCGAATCCTTAATAACTTCTTATCATTAAGGATCCAAGTCTTATATACCGAAGACTTAAAGACTCCAACCGAAGAGTTGAAGTACCGAAGAATTGAAGATCTGAAGTGATGAAGACTTGAGGAACTGAAGACTAGGATCATAGGTCGAAACATGGAAGGGCCAAGCTTTTATGACCGAGAAATCAAAAGCATGATTGTCTCGAGGAGATTAAGAGGAATGATAAGGTCAACCATTCTCTCGCACAACCAAGGCAAAGACATTCTCTGATAAGTTGTCTTATCTACTGCCTTGAGAATGGGTATAACTGAATGTCATTTTGGGTCCTATGCAACGATCCCAAGGAGCATTTAATGATTGTCACCTTTTTAGGGACAAAAGACAATTTGTCCTTGCACAAAAGTGGACAAACGGCTAGAAAGTACTGACATTCTGAAAAAGATGAAAATACTACCCATTGGATATTACACACTGGATAATAGGTTTTGAATTTCATTTTCCCTCCAACGGATCTGAAATTCCACCTATAAATACCCTTGTCCCATCACACTTTGACAAGGTTGAAAAACGCGAAATATTGTCTAGCAAGTGAAAAACTCTCAGTGTGATATTCATAAGCTTACAAGTGATATTCAGATTTTATTAGAAATTCTTGTGTGATTAAGAAGATCATCAAGGAATCTAATCACAAGGATTTCAAGTTGGAGAATCATCACAACCTTTCAACCATCTCTACAAGTGAAGTAGAAAGAGGCGGAGTAAACTTGGAAGAAGTTGAAAAACCTACAACAACAAGGCTGCCGGGCTAAGTGATCAAAGGAGCTTGTTATAAAGGAGTTTGTACTATTACGGGGAATATAGTGCAAACCTTCACGTGTTGTGAAGAAGAGTGGAGTAGGCTTAGTTAACAGCCAAACCACTATAAAAATCTCTCTCTCTCTCTCTCTTTATTTACTCTTACGTATTGCATTGCATATCCCACTCTAACGAAATAATCTTTTCAAGAAAAACCTAAGTGCAAAGTTGAAATTAAAATTTGATATAATCTTTCCGCTGCGTTATAACTCTTTGATAGAAAAAGTTTTCAAAACCCCATGTGAGTCTATTCAACCCCCCCCCCCTTCTAGACTCACATTGTTACCACCGGGACCAATAGACATAGACCTCGATGTTGAGATGCCCCTAATCTTAGGTAGGCCATTTTTGGCAACCGCAAGGGAACTAATAGACGTCGCGGAAGGCAAACTCGCCATCCGCATGGGAGACGAGTCGGCTAGTTTCAATGTGACAAAATTGATAAAATATCCATTGGAAGGGGATGAATGCTTTTACATTGAGTCAATGCATGAAGATGTTGATTATCTATGTGAGTTACCTTCTTTGGAAAGATATGATTTTGATTGGGAGTGTTCAAAAGATAACAATAAGCATAGTGAGAATGCTTTTGAACATGAATTGCATGCCTTACATTTGTCGTTAAATCATGAAATATCTTGTTTGGATTCTTGTGAAGAGTTGCATAATAATCATTGTCTTGAACATGTGAATTTGCTTGGTGAAGTTGAGGAGGAAAAGGGTGGATGTTATGGGTTGTCTTTGATGAATATGAGGGAGGAGGGGTTACTAAAGAAGAACAAAAAAATGAGGGTGGTGATATGAATGAGAGGGAGCAAAAGGAAGGAGGCAGTGAGGATAAAATGCAAGAGAAAACATATGGTGATCTTAAGTCGTTGCCTAAACATCTTGAATATGCATATTTGGGGAGTGAGAAAACCCATATGGTGGTAATCTTGGCCGACCTCACAAGGGAGCAAAATGAAAATCTTGTTGATATGTTGAGGGTGAATAAGGAGGCCATCGAATGGAAACTCACCGATTTGAAAGGGATTAGTTCGGCCATATGCACCCACAATATTTTGTTGGAAGAAGGATATAAACTAGTAGCCCAACCCTAAAGGAGGCTCAATCTAAACACATTTGAAGTTGTGAAGAATGAGGTTATAAAGTTGCTAGATGTGGGTATGATCTACCCAATCTTCGATAGTGTATGGGTCAGCCCAACCCATGTAGTACTGAAGAAAAAGGGATCATGATAATTGAAAATGACAAGAAGGAGTTGATACCCACAAGGAAGGTGACGGGTTGGAGGGTATGTATAGACTACCGAAGATTGAATGAAGCCACCCACAAAGATCACTTTCCATTACCATTCGTGGACCAAATGGTTGAGAGGGTTAGTGACTATGGGTTCTATTGTTTCCTTGATGGGATGAGCGGCTATTTTCAAATCTCGGTGGCGTTGGAGGACCAAGAAAAAACTACTTTTACGTGCCTATTCGGGACATTTGTGTATCGCCAAATGCCTTTTGGATTGTGCAATGGACCGACCACATTTATGAGGTGTATGATTGCAATATTTGAGGATTTCATAGGGGATTTCATGGAAGTCTTCATGGATGACTTCACCATTTTTGGGAACACATTTGAAGATTGTTTGAGGAATTTGGAAAAAGTGTTGTGAATGTGTTAGTTTAGTGGTGAGGTGTGTAATGTGGGTGGTAAAACGAAGAGTCAAGACTCCCAGAGTCTCGTGTTCTCAAGGATGACAAATTGGAGTCGAAATAGTGTTGGCATTTAGGAGGTTAATAGACTAGACTTACGAGAATCACTAGGGGACATTTGAATCATGGATTGGGGGTTGTAAAAAGTGAGTTTAATGGGAAAAGGTTTAAAAGAACAAGGGGGTTGAGTGCCTTAATTAGCCTATGCAATTGACCGCACTATAGGGATTGTAGAAACGATGTTCGGGAATAATCACGGGAGTCCACGGTATCAATACTGAGTGGTGTCACACTCGGACTCTCAATCCTCATTTGGTTGAGGCATTTA
This sequence comes from Ipomoea triloba, assembly GCF_003576645.1. Taxonomy (NCBI): domain Eukaryota; kingdom Viridiplantae; phylum Streptophyta; class Magnoliopsida; order Solanales; family Convolvulaceae; genus Ipomoea; species Ipomoea triloba. Next base: position 15,464,602 of record NC_044924.1, on the reverse strand, counting down.
ATCGAACACCTGGCCTACCACTCCTCCCGGGCCTCATCCTTCCGGATAGAGGGTGGGGATGTGGATGAGTTGGACTCGTGAGAGGCCGCTATCGCGCACACACTCACTTTCACTAAGTCTACTATCTATCCCGGTCGGAAATAGAAGCAAATCATGAAGAACATCAACCACACAAAACTAAAACCCTACTTCATCATTTTCACAAGCAAATGGAAGAATTCAATCATCAATCACAATGGCTAATGTGGGGCAAACAATCCCCTATACTAATCTACTCTAACATAATTCAAATCAAAGATCAAGGCAGTAGAAAATAACAAGGAAAATAACAATGCAATTAATGAAAATAAGAGTAGAATAGAGATACCTAAGCAATCCAATGGATCTATTACATCTTCATTGTCTTGTGCACCAACTCTAGCTAGATCTACCCCTAACTAAGAAATCTAATACTAAGAATTGAAGGGAAATCTAAATTTACCTTAGATGCTACAACCCCAAAGCAAGTAATTTTAGGTGGACATAGGTGCATTTTTCATCACTTTACTAATAAAGCATTAGGGATAAAATTTACAATTTTAGTATAACTTAGCGACAAAAAGTGAGCACGAGATGACGAAAAGTGCAACGCCAATGATAACTTAAGGACGAAAAGTGAGCATGACCAACACTTTTGGACGAATTCTACAATTACCATATAACTTAGGGACGAAAAATGCAATTTTCTCTACTATTTATTTTGAAAATGGGCGTAATTGAAAATAAATTAAGTTTTTGAAAATAATTATACGAGATTAATTTGAATTAAATTTTACGGAGTAACATTAGTCAGACCTCACTTCATTGACTCAGCCGTCCCAGTGGTCACCGTACGAGACTCAGGCACTCAGCAGCTCTGCTTCACTAAGTCACTGTAAATCCAAGGCTCAAGATAAATTTTTATCTTTTACATAGTAAAATTAAAAGGGATTTCATATATTATATGCTGCCTTGCTAAGTAGGATTCTCAAATTATTAGTTGTTTTGATTTAAAAATTATTGACCAAATATTTAATTGTTTTGCCTACCAAAGGTACCAAATATTTATTTGTTTTTAAATTTTCTTTAATTGTTCATTAATATTTCATATAAATTTTTGAGAAATAGTCAAAGGAGTTACTATGTTGTACTAAAACCATTTGCGTCACTTTTATTGCTTATTATTATTACTAGCATTTGCCCCGTGCGATGCACGGGATAAAATTTAAGTAATTTTATTATTTTTTTTAAAATAAAAAACGATAAAATCAAACATTCAGCATGAAAATTTATTATGAAATGTAATTTTCTTTAGCAATATTAAATTGGTTGTTATATTTAACATCATAACTTACTATTAGCATATATTATAAAACATTGTGTTATTAGATACCACATGAGATAATTATGAACATATATTACATTGTAACATAATCGGTATTGGTAATACTAAAAAAAAAAAAAAGATATCACATGAAATATGAAAATTTTATTCAAACTATATACAATAAATTAGGATATCAAACTATATACAATAAAAAAATTAATATATATTTTTTTTTAAGAAAATATAAATGATGTTCCAAAATTAGAAGAGTATGAATACTCATGCCTTTTTGCAACCATTTAATAAAATTGGGTTGTAAGAAAGTTAAAGTTTCTTAAATACAAAAACATCAATGATTATTATGTGAATATGTGGCATTAAAATGATCTACAAAATAACAATTTAAGGTATAAGTTTAGTTTATAATTATTTCGATATTACTTAAAATATAAATATATACAAAAAATAAAAAATTTATTCTACTTTTATTGTTAACACATTCAAAATATGTTCAAATATTTTAATTATTAGTATGACACTTATGTAACGCACACATACTAAAAATTTAAAATATTAAATTATACAATGTTATTAAAAACTATTAATGTTATTAAATTATACATATATATATATATATATATGTGTGTGTGTGTGTGTGTGTGTGTGTGTGTGTGATATGAGCTTGATTCATTCATGTATATATAATTTTGTAATTTCATAATAATGACTTTGATAAGAACAATTATTAATATAGATATTAAAGGTGTGATATTCGTATATACTTGAGCGTGTATGTTTACATATGTTTAAAATAATACCTAAAATAAAAAATTTAATTAACATAATATATATAATAATAAATTCATAAACAAATATACAAACACAACACCATGACAACACTAAAATTACAAAATCACAAATTATAATTTCCAAACATCCGTAAATATTTAATTCTATATATATATATATATATATATATATATATATATATATATATATATATATATATATATATATATATATATATATAAGTATATATATTTTCAAAATTTTGAATAACCGTTTGAATAAATTCGTTTAACCAATAATTTTTGAACAAAATAATAGTTAACCAAAATTTTACAAATCATTTAACCAATAATCGAACTAAAATTTTTCACTTAAAGAATAGTTAACCAAAATTCTTCAATTTAATCGGGCAATCGAACTTTCACCAAACTTATACAGCTCTATAAACAATATATAAGAAATTCAAATATAATCAAACTACTCTAACATAATACAAATAATTAAATTAAATATTTATTTAAATTCAACCTATTAAAGATGCTTTAAAAGATAATTTAAACACATATTAAATGCATAGAAAGAATATTTATCCTATACACCCAAATACAGCCTAACCCTACCCTCTTCTCTGCCGCCTTCGCCCATCGCTTCGCTCTGCGTCTCCGCTTCTTCGATTCTCCTCCCTCGGCTTCTCCGATTCTCACCCTCGGCGTCGCCGCTTCCCCGATTCTCCCCTCTCGGCGTCGCCGCTTCTCTGGTTCTCCCCCTCGGTGCCGCCGCTTCTCCGATACTCCTCCCTCGGCGTCGCCGCTTCTCCGATACTCCTCCCTCGGCGTCGCCGCTTCTCCAATACTCCTCCCTCGGCGTCGCCGCTTCTAACTCGCCGCCTCCGACTCTGCTGGATTATGTTTGGCTGATCAAAGTTGAGGTGAGAAAGTGAGAGAGAAGTTCATGGTGAAGGAAAAATGGTGAACTGTATTATTGAGTCTGGAAAGAAGATACAGTAAGCTTATATATGAAGCAGTCAAGCAACAGAGTTGGTTATAACCGATTGAACAGACTAACAGAATGAAATTACAAATCAAGCCCTTCCTTCGCATGCTCCAATACCCCCCCGTAAGCTAGAGCATGGAGGTCTTCAATGCCCAGCTTAGACGTGAAGTGCTGATACTGAGAAATGGGAAGAGCCTTTGTGAACCCGTCTGCTACCTGGTTAGCTGATGAAACAGACAACAGCTTTACTAAGCCTCGGTTTAGCTTCTCTCGGACTATGTGGCAGTCAATTTCTATATGTTTGGTGCGTTCGTGGAATACGTGATTCTCAGCAATAGCAACCGCAGACTTGTTATCACAGAACAGTGTGGCTGGCATGGTAGACTGAGTCTGTAAATCTGTCAACAAATATGTAAGCCACTGGATTTCGCACACTGTGGCAGCAAGCGCACGATACTCAGCTTCGGAGGAGGATTTTGATACAGTGGCCTGCTTTTTTGATTTCCATGAAATAAGAGATTGCCCAAGGAATACACAGTACCCTGTAATGGACTTCCTTGATTCACTACATGTTGCCCAATCAGAATCTGAGAATGCTTTGAGATTGATAGCTGAGTGTGCAGGGTAGAAAAGACCTCTGCCTGGGGATCCTTTTATATATCGGAGAACACGATGTGCTGCTGCTAAATGTGTGTCAGTGGGAGCATCAACATACTGGCTCAGCTGTTGGATAGCGTAGGTAATATCAGGCCGAGTGGCAGTGAGATACAGGAGCCGGCCAACTAATCTTCTGTATATACCGGCATCTGTCAACGGCGTGCCTTTGCCAGGTGACAACTTCAACCCTTGAACCATAGGGGTTTTCACCGGCTTGCATTCAATGAAACCACATTCTTCTAAAATGTCGAGAGCATACTTGCGCTGACAGAGGTTCAAGCCTCTGTCTGTCATAGTAGCCTCAATGCCCAAAAAATAACCCAACTGACCCAAATCTTTAATTTTGAAAGCATTGTCCAAGAACTGCTTGATGGATGCTATGAGGCCTGGCTTAGCACTGGCAACGATTATGTCGTCGACATAAACTAGCAGAGCAACAAAATTACTTCCACTGCCTTTTGTAAACAGAGATAGGTCTGCCTCAGACTGCCGGAAACCATTTTGGATAAGGGCTTTGGTGAGCTTTGCGTTCCATTGCCTACTAGCCTGCTTAAGGCCATAGAGAAACCTAAGCAGACGACAGACTTGATTGGGCTTTTCGCTTTCAAAACCGGGAGGTAACACCATGTAAACCTCTTCATCTAAATCACCATGCAAGAAGGCATTATTAACATCCAACTGATGAATATGCCAACCTTTTGATACTGCTACACCAAGAAACGTGCGAATAGTAGTCATTCTCGCAACAGGGGAAAAAGTTTCAAGATAATCAATGCCGAGCTGCTGTGTATAACCTTTCGCCACGAGCCTGGCTTTATAGCGTTCAACAGTGCCATCAGCTTTCAATTTTGTGTTGTAGACCCATTTGCATCCTATGGGTATTTTTCCTTGGGGTAGATCAGTTAACTCCCATGTTTTATTGATTTGGAGAGCTTCGATTTCGGCTGCCATAGCTTTCTACCAACAATCAAGCTGGACAGCCTGCTTGTAAGTTCTTGGCTCATTAATGGTCGTGACTGCCATGGCGAATGCTTTGTGTGCTGAATGAAGATTCTCATAACTCACCACCTTGGACAAGAGATGAGGTGAAGTTCTGACCTGAGCAATAGCATCACAGTAATAGTCCTGCAATTTGCTTGGAATATGTCGCTATCTGCTTCACCTCCGAGGCTGATCAACAGGAATGGAATGTATGTCATTATTACTACAAGTATTATCATGTACTGACCGTGATAGACGGCTGTTGATATCACTCCTTAGAGTAGGCTCATGCACGTCAGTCTGGTTGGGAGTTGGTAATGGGATCTCCATCTGTGTTGGAACATCTGATTCCTCATGTTCAATTATAGGAACATTCAATTCTTCACAATCAACTATAGGAACATTGGGTAGTGATGGACTGTTGAGTTCTGATGCTCGATCACTTGTCTTGACGAAAGGAAACTGACTCTCGTAGAATACCACATCTCGTGAAATAAGCACAGACTGATCCTCTATATCATAAACCAAATATCCTTTTGTATCTGCATGTATCCCAATAAAGACACATTTCTTACTGCGGGGAGCTAGTTTATGCCGTGATGGAGACAAATCAACAGCATAACACAGGCAGCCAAAAACTCTGAGACTATTAAGGTCTGGATTCCTGTTGTGAAGCTTAGAATACGGGCTGTGCCCCTCAAGGACCATTGACGGGAGTCTGTTAATGAGATAAACAGCGTGCATGACGCATTATCCCCAGAACTCAAGAGGCAAACCACCTTGAAACCTGAGAGCACGAGCTACGCTCAAGACATGTTGGTGCTTACGTTCAACAACGGCGTTTTGTTGGGGGGTATATGCACATGAACGCTGATGGATTATGCCTTTTGCTGCAAAAAAATCCTTCATATCGAATTCTAGACCATTGCCACTCCTCATCACTTTGATTGCCACACTAAACTATGTTTGAACCATGCTGCAAAATTTCTTATCAACTCTCTTGTTTCGGATTTGTTTTTCATTAGGCGGAGCCAAGTGTATCGAGAATAGTCATCCACTATAGTGAGAAAATACCATTCTCCCCTTAATGTTTTGACTTGGAAAGGTCCCCAAATGTCCAAGTGAATGAGATCAAAGCAGGCATTTGACATAGTATTACTTACTGGGAAGGGGGTCCGTTTTTGCTTTGCAAAATGACAAATGTCACACACCACATTCTTTGAATTAGAAACAGATATGCTATCAAGAAGAGGAATTTTATTCATTGGGTAATGTCCCAAGCGTCGATGCCAGAGATCAACACTAATACAAGGCATAGAAAATCTTTTACAAGGATTGATTACCGGTGGCTCACTGAGCAAACATAGACCCTTCTCCTCTTTAGCAAATCCAATCCTCTTCCCATGGTCCTCCTGAAGTAGACACTGTCCAGAAGTAAACACTAGTGTGTGAGATGAGTGTTGCAAGAGCTTACTAACAGAGACAATGTTAAAGTTGAAGGACGAAATATGCAGAGCGTCTGTTAGCCATAGTCCATTGTTCAATTTTACTGTTCCCATGTGTTCAACAGCAACGCATTCACCATTAGGTAGACTCACCCCAGCTCCCTTAACAGTATGATACTCATCAAAAAATTCAAGTGAACAAATTATATGATCAGTTGCTCCAGAATCAAGGATCCAAGTTGATGGAGATAAAGCAATTGAATTAATATGAATATAATCAGAGAACTTGCCTTCACTGTAGCTATCTGATTTGTTAAACTTTGGAATAAGAGAACGGCTGCAGTAGTAGGAACTTGAGATTGTTCCTTCTGATTGAGAAGTTGCAAAATCTTCTGAACTTGTTCAGACGTGAAGGTGTTCTCGGAGTTCAAAGTAGCAGCTGAGACAGGTTGCTTCCCCCTTAATTTGAATCCAGGTACCCAACCGGGAGGATATCCGTGCTTCTTGTAGCACTTTTCGACTGTGTGGCCAGTCATTCCACAGTAAGTGCACTTAGCATTCCTATTGGCTCCTCCTCCATTCACATTCTTCTGATTATTGTAATAGTTAATAGCAGCGGCAACGACCTCGTCTGCCTTGTTCTGATTGTTTTGAACAGCGTTTGCATGACCGATTTCCACTCCATTCAAGCTGAGATTAGTGAAGTTCAATTGCCTTTCAAATTTCTCTGCCATGACAAAGACCTTGTGCATCTCTGGTAGTGGATCGAGCACCAGAACTCCCGATTTCAGCGAGTTGTAGTCTTCGTTCAGACCTTGTAGGAACCGGACGATTTAATCAATCTCCTGATCCTTTTTGATCTCGTCCATCAGATCACAAGCAAAACGCTGTTCACACTTATAGATCGGCAAAGGTCTGAGAGCGTTCATTTCTTCCCATAGGGTGCGGCATTTAGTGTAGTAATCATTTACAGTAAGGCTCTCCTGTTTTAGTTCGTAAATCTCATTTTGGAGGGAAGATATCTTGTGTGGATCTTGCTGTGAGAATCGTCGTTTCAGATCATTCCAAATGTCTTTTGATTCAACCATATACATGACGCTCTGCGCTATAGAGGAATGCACAGACTTCAGCATCCACGAACGCACGATCAGGTTGCATCGCCTCCACGCCGGATACTGTGCATGAGTTATCTCCGGCGTTGCGATGCTGCCATCAATAAGACTCCACTTGTTTTTTATCTCCAAGGCTGCGCGCATGGAAATGCTCCATGACGCGTAGTTACCGCTGCCGGTAAGAGGAGGGGAAACGAGAATCGTATTTAGATTCTCGTTGATATTGAGGAAGAGAGGATCATCCATATCATCCTGATTGTTGCTTCTCTGCGAAGCCTGATTCCTCTACAGATTAGAACTTGTTCGAACTGGAGAACGAAGAGCAGGCGAAGCTGGACGAGCTCCTTGGTTGGTTTCTCCAGTACCGGAGACCGCAGCTGCGTAACTGGCACGGCGCGGCTCTGATACCATGCTGGATTGTGTTTGGTTGATCAAAGTTGAGGTGAGAAAGTGAGAGAGAAGTTCATGGTGAAGGAAAAATGGTGAACTGTATTATTGAGTCTGGAAAGAAGATACAGTAAGCTTATATATGAAGCAGTCACGCAACAGAGTTGGTTATAACCGACTGAACAGACTAACAGAATGAAATTACAAATCAAGCCCTTCCTTCGCATGCTCCAATAGACTCTCTACCTCGGCGCACTCATCTTCTCTCTCTATCTCGCAGCCTCTCCGGTTTCGGTTCTCCACCCCCAGCACTTTCGAGTTCGAAGCTCCTCTCTCATCACACCTCTGAGGCAATCCATCGAACAGGTGGTATATTTGAACCGTGTTAGTGTAAAGTACGTGTTTCTATACTCCAAACTGCTTGTACGACTTAGAATTAGGGTTAGGATTTCACCTTTCAATTTCTGTTCCATCGCTCTGTTCTCCCTTCATCGCTCTTGCATGCTTTAAACATTATCCTTAGGATTAGGATCAACAGTTTCCATATTTTTTCTCATATTCCTCTTACCTGAAACTGGAATTTGCTATCCATAATTGGACTGTTTTAAAATCATTTTATGTATGTTGATAGGTTTAAGAAAAAATTAATAAATATTTCAATACAGAAACTTTTGGAACTAACAGTATATTATATTTTTTTTGCAAGTTTTCATCATACAATGGTTAAAAAGATTTCAATAAGAGGTTGTTACCATTATTGAAGTAAGTAGAATGTATTAATAGAATTAAAGAAATGAGTTTTCAAAAAAAAAAGAATTAAAGAAATGAAATCAGGTATGGTTTTAGCTTTACCTCTATTTGTAGCTCTGATTTTCCTCTTACAGTCAATGATAAGCCTCGTGAGCATCTTCACTATAAGTGGATTACAGTTTATTATGAATAAAGAATGGAAACATACCAATGGTTTTTCAGGCGTGATTGTTAGAGCTTCTTCCTCTACATCCTACCTTTTTCCGCCTTCTCCTCTGCCGCCGCGGTGAAAATACAGGAACATCTCTGAGTCATTTTTCCTGATGATGAACTCCGACTGGTAGCTGGCTTATTTATAGTGTTGTATGGTATTATAGAAGCTTTATGTATATTTAATGTTGGTCTTGAAAATTGTATAAGTCATTTCAAATTTAAATTTATTTTGTATTGATGTCTTGTAATTATGGTTTTAAGTATACGAAGAGGCAACTTGAATTAGGTAGTAAATAAAATCTGATATTCAAATAACCTTTCAAATTTTGAGATATTTAAATCTCAATGTAATTAATGAGATAGTAAACAAAATCTGATTGCTTTGTTTGTTGCAATAAATGTGAACGTAATAATTCTAGAAATCTATCAAAATGCTTTCACACTTGGGCGGGAAATTTTTGGCTCTCTTCATTTTGCTTTTATATATACTTGTATTGTACCCGTGCGTTGCACGGCTGTGTTTAACTATACTATGTTGCATAACTAATTTGCTTTGGACTCCATGCATGGCAAACGTATATTAAAAGAAAATTATGATTATAAACATTCAACAATTATTAAAAAGTTCATGGTACATATGATTAAATATTATTAAGTATTACACAACAATTAAAAATTCGCAACCTTCTTGGTACACAACATTAATGGTACACAACATTCATACAATGTACCTACTAAACTACTGCAAAAAGAAATTTATACTACATGTTTACAAATTATTGAAAACCTCATGGTACACAACATTCGTAGTATAATTGTTACTCTCTGCATCATCATTTGATATTAAGATTCTAAACCCTTTAGGGTTACTAACCCGTGAAGCAGCAACATATAATTGGCCATGAACAAAAACAGGTTTCTTTAGGAGTAACCCAACATGCTTTAATGTTTGACCCTGGCTTTTGTTAATGGTCATCGCATATGCCAACACTAACGGAAATTGTCTTCTTTGAAATTTGAATGGAAGCCTTGTATTTGTTGGCGTCATTGCCATCCTTGGTATGACAACATGACTGGAGATCCCACTTTAAGAGTTAAAGCATGATTAGGAATGCCAGATGCTTTTAATCCATTACGGAATTCTGGAGTGCGCATATCCGATAGGATGTCATTATTTGAATCCGCCTTACACACCGTGTCGCAACTTAGGTATGTCCGGCTTTCAGCAACATGGAGATCGGTCATATATTCATTCACTGCATTCACAACATCTAGCGTGGGGGCTAATATCGCACGACTCTCCATGTACTCTTGGTGACAACCCCCTTCTTTGAACATTGGAAAAATATTATCCACAATAGTTGCTATGTTGTCCCCTGTCGATGGCAACAACATTTCTTGAGGAATTTTAACTTTGGCATAGCCGTCATTAGGGCCTCCCAAAATACCATCGCCGATTTGGGCCAACCACTAGGCAAAATCTTTAATATCCTCAATATTAGCACCTTGTTCATCTGTATTTAGGCGAAGATTCTATGTTAACCTCAAGACTTGACATGATCCCCACAAGTAAGAAGAGTTTATTGTTGCAGAAACAATATCTTGCCTTGATCCTTTAGGCACAACCGGTAGTATTTGTCTAAAATCACCTCCTAATACCATCGTTTTACCACCAAATGTCTTACTACCACTAATGCAATCTTGGACCCGCATAAGATCTCTCAAAGTTCTATCTAGACATTCGAAGCAATGCTTGTGCATCATTGGTGCTTCGTCCCATATTATAAGCTTGGCAGTTATCAACAGTTGGGCAAGATGGCTACCTTGAGATATGTTGCATGTCGAGTCTTCTGTAACGGCAATAGGTATAGCAAACCGCGAGTGAGCTGTCTGACCGCCTGGCAACAGCAAAGAAGCAATACCGCTAGATGCAACATTAAGGACCACATTTCCTTGTGCCCTTATTTTTGCAGAGAGTGCTTTCCAAACAAATGTCTTTCCGGTGCCGCCATATCCATAAACAAAGAAAAACCCGCCCTTCTGTTCTTGTACATCATTTAGGATCGTGTTGTACACCAAAGATTGCTTATCAGTTAATTGACTTTCTATCCTGCCGCTCTCTAGAAGTAGAGCATCTCGATCATATGCAAGCTCATCACACAACAAACGATTGTTGTGGTTCCAAGATTCTTCAAGAATTGGAATTGGCATATGAGGGTAATCTTTCAAGGACTTGTTGTACTTTTGTAACAATCGCTCAATCTCAATTAATGCTAAATTCTTCTTGTCGTCATCAGACAAACTGAGATCTGCATTTTACAAAGTGCATTGTTAAAAAAAATAAATGCTATTAACGCGATAGTACATAAGTTAAAATAATTATTAAAACACAATAATTTTATAATAGAATACTTACCATCATTGGAGAATAACCTCTGCCTGTTAAATTGTACGTCCTCTGCCAAGTGATGCCATATTTGACACCATACGTTTTCCGGCCGGTTAACCAAGTTGGATGTTAATAAGACCACAAACAGTTTTCTCATTGCTGTTGCAGTAGACCAAAGACTTGCTTCATTGATTGCATCTATGTATTCTCTGTCATCATCTAAAAGCCCTCTTGCATAGCATGCATCCATAAATGATGGATATACTACACCTTGATACGACTTGATGTCATCAAAATTAGTAGGACCACGAACTACATTTAAGAGACATCTCAAATAATAAATTTCTCCACTGCCAGGCGGTACGTAAAATATTCTTCCAATAGAGAAACCCCTCTTCCTCGGATGTCATTCTCTAATATCCTTCTTCCATACAAATCTTGTTGGCATGTCAATATAAGCTAACTCCCTTGCCGATTGAAACTTCTTGTTAGCATCAAACCACGCGGTAAACATACTCTGGTATACAATTGGTCGACTTAACACATTCTCAATTCTGTCATCGTCCTGGAATACCACTAATTGACAATCAGGCAAATGGAAGCTCAACCTCTCCACAGGCGGGTGCCTATACTGGACCTCAAAGCTTAACAATCTCCATGCAGCTTCGCATGCAGACACGTATCTACAATCGTAGAACATAGTAATTTCGTCAACATGCTCACTTGCATGCTCATCTGCGGTGCTCTTATAGAATTCTGCAGTTACCTTATCATTGCCTTTGTTCACATACTTGAATAGATACTTGATTGATCTAGATTGGTTACACCATTCTACGTTGATGTGGGCTTTGTATTTGAGAAGAAGGTATCTATTATGTGGCACCACATATCTACTATCCAACTTTACACTATTCTTATCAACTGTTCGACCATTTGAACGGCGTCTGTAAATTGGATATCCATCATCATCTAATGTTGACACATCTGCATATATTGGATATCCATCATCATCTAATGTTGACACATCTGCATATTTTGGATATCCATCATCATCTAATGTTGACACATCTGCATATTTCTTAGGGAAGTGTTTAGAACACTTGTTGTTTGCCATGCATGGAGATTTAGGCCTTACTCTACCACATGGCCCGTGAATCATAAACTCCTCAACAGCATTAAAATATGCGGTGTCCATTATTGGGTCCGGTATCTCGGCTGAAATAAATTGGTCAATCATATCTGCTGTAAAGCCTTGAGGCCGTCTTTCTAGGAAAATCAGAATGTGAGCGTGTGGTAGACCTCTCTTTTGAAATTCTATGGTGTAGACAACTGCATGTAAATTACCGAAAAAATCAAAATAGATATTAGATGTTGATCTATAGAGTGACTATTGGAAATTAAAATGTTCAATATAGATATAGTGAAATTAATACAAAATTAATTCACCTGCCACAACTTTTCCAAAAAGCTTTCCCGCACGAATTTCCTTCACCAATTCATCGAGCTTTATCTTGAAAACCCTGCACAAAATGTCAGGTCTATCTCCTGGTTTGAGATTTGATCTTAGCATGTACCTTTGGATCTCTGGCCACTTTGGGTTACATGTAAATGTTATAAATAAGTTTGGATAACCTTTGGCACGACAAATCGTCATCGCATCCTGATAATTCTGTATCATATATCGAGCCCCCCCTGTGAAACTGGATGGTAAAATGATTTGTTTTCCTTGATTGCTAGTATCAACTTCCCCTCGCGTCAAAGCATCTGAAAGACCTTTGTATGCCTCACAGCGTAGCGCTCTTTGATTATTTCGAATATATAGAAGCCGGCTTGATTCCACCATTGTGTATGCATCAACCAAAAACTGTTGAAAAAGTCTCTTTGCATGTAGTACCGTAGACAGCTCACCAAACCGCTCGTGTATCCTGTACGCAAAGAATTCTCGCTGCGAGACCCTAGTTCTACCCCCGGTGGGTTTTAGCCTATCCAAATTGAATTGAATGTCCTCCTTGTATCCGTCTTCTCCGAAAGGAAACAACAGCGGATACTGCAATGGCAAGTACGCCGGGTTCAACTCGTTTATCCGCTTCAGATATCCGGCGTTTGTCTCTACTATAATATCCCTATGACCAAGCGCCGGATCGAGATCCCCCACTATAAGTGCAGCGACTTCCGATACAGTGGGCAAATTGTATGTTCTCGCATCCCCATTCTGCTTACCAATCAATCTCATCTTGAACTCTGATTGTGGATTGCATTTTATATGCGTTTGAGCCCAACGGAAACATTTCACCAAGACATTGTGATCATCCAAATCTTGTTTTATGTCCTCCACCAAGACATTGTGATCATCCAAATCTTGTTTTATGTCCTCCACTATTTGAACATGGGTTTCGGTATCTTGTTTTATGTCCTCCACTATTTGAACATGGGTTTCGGTACTCGGTTGATCGCCCCTATATCAATAGCGTTAAGAATTGTAAGAAATGAAAATAACTTATTACACTTAGATACTAAAATATAAGAACGGTAGTACTTAAATGCGAATCTTTAAAGTTTATTACCTAAATGCGCTGATGCGATTCTCCACCTCATTCTCCGTGTCATGTATGTACAATTGAGCAAATTTTGGACTACTGCCGTCTTGAGGAAGTAACCCTCCCATTAAATGGAAGTTTTGACCATTAATTATAAAAATTGGTGGGGCATTCGCACTATTTATAGATGTATCCACTTTTGCTCCTAAGGATGTAAAAGAGAACATGTTATTATACATCCTAATGTTTTTCGAAAATTCAATACGTTTCTCTCCTTGACCGAAAAATAAGTTGTAGATTCTTGTTGGCGGTACACGCATTCTTGGTAGCTTGATCTTGCCATGAACACAGCATGTAGAATACTTAGTATTGTGTGTCGCACCTCCTTATTAATACGTTCTCCATACCAGAAAATTGCATGGCAATGATCACAAATATTGTTGGGGTCCCCAATATCATTGTAGATCACTACAAAATTTAAATTGAAATGTAAAAAAGATTCTTTAATAGAACACAATATTAACTCTTCTTTTACAGAAATTAAAGAATAATAGGATTCAAAATTGTTTAGAAAGTAACTACGTACCGTCGGGTGCAGGTGGAATTACATCAGTGTGGTTAATTACCACAACGGATGAAGTTTGCACATCAGGATTGATTTGGGGGGAAATAGATAGCACATTATCAACATCTTGAATATTTTCTAATGAGGGAGAAAGTAATGAAATATGTTGGTACAATAGACTAATAAAAAATATATTATTTTCACAATTCTATACTAATAACTAATTGTATCATGTTAACTGCAATTGAATCTCAGTATTTATAAAATCCACGCCGCATAGAAAATAATATATTTTTACTCACAAGATTATTTCAAAATATTCTAAAACATTAATTTCAGTGCAGACCTATAAATGTTCAAAATGCGCACCTAAACTTGTAGATGGTAATGAACATGTAGGTTCTACTCCATTGATGGTTGGTATGCATTTTAGAACATTGTTTTCTTCATGTTGAACCGATCCAGCTGTAATGAAAGTCAACAACATTGTATAGATCAACAAACTCACAACTCACTTATTATGTATAGTTTTTATTAACATAAGTATAACTTCATTTGTAATTAAATTAATAGACAAATTTAAGAAACATTATTAAGCTATAGACTACAATGGAGATTTATATGAAAGTAAATAAATAAATTTATGTCCTCATTCACATAGGAGGTTTAAAAAAAAAAGATAAAAACTCATTAAAAGTAAAATTTGCTAACAGAACAATTTGCAATAATAAATTACATCTATATTAAACTGCTTACCAGCAAAACCGTTTTCCTCCATTACTTTGCTTGTATCGTGCAATGTAGAGGAAAATTCCTCTTCTAAATTGCGAGGAGGGTGAATTGATAAATTTGACCTCAACCTGTTGGTTCTAGTTCTCGTCTCTTTTGGACAAAAAATATTGTTTTGTTAAGAAAGACATATGACTAAGATAGCATTGAAGTTGTGAACCATGATTGGCATTTTTTTTTGTTGTAATACTAAATTCTATTTAACTAACCTTTAGTAACGTTTTGGGAAGGCAAGTGCCCTGTAGCATGAAAGTTTGTTGTGGTCACCTGAAATGATTGAGATGATCTTCCCCGAGATGATTGCACTAATAATAAAGTTGAAGAAATGTGATTTAAAATACACATTTAATTTATAATGTGTAATCTAAAACTCTATGATAAATAACCATTAGTAAAGTTTTTAATGGAATTGGATACTATTATGTATTGAACCTAAACTTTCAAGTAGAAATCTCTACATTCAAACAAAAATTAACTAACCTTTAGTAACGTCACTGTACGTCAAGTGGCCAACTTCATGAAAGTTTGTTGGTGTGTCCTTAAATAATTGAGATGTTCTTCCCCGCAATGATTGCACTAATAAAAAAGTTCCTCAAAAGTGATTTAAAAATATATTGTGCAAGAAGATATTTAAGTACAAAATTTAATTTGTACTATATAATTTTAAAACTATATAATAACTAACCATTATTCAATTAATTTAATGGAATTGGATGTCTATTACGTATTTAAACTACACTGTACACTCTCAAGTAAAAAAATGTAGAACACACACCAAAAATTAAACTAACCTTTAGTAACGACACTGGACGTCAAGTGCACAGCACTCCTCAAGTTGGTTGGTGTGTCTTGAAATACTTGAGATGATATTGCCCGCATTGATTGCACTAATATAAAAGTTCAACAAAAGAGATTTAAAAATAGAATACAATTTATAATGTGTAATTTAAAAACTATATAGTAACTAACCAGTAGTCAATTAATTTAATGGAATTGGATGTCTATGCCTAATTGCGACTACACTCGCAAGTAGTCAAAAGCAGAACACAGACCATTAAAAAAACTAACCTTTAGTAACGACACTGGACGTCAAGTGCCCAACACTCCTCAAGTTTGTTGGTGTGTCTTGAAATCCTTTAGATGATATTCCCCCCGTTGATTGCACTAATAAAAGAGTTGACCAAAAGTGATTTATAACCAAAACAACATTCCTAATGGTTAATTTCCAACTATATGATAACTAACCATTACTCAATTATTTTAATGGAAATGGATCTCGATTACATATTGAACCTAAACTTGTGTTTAGAAATAAAAAACAACAACAATTAAAGAAACCTTTAGTAACGTCAGTTGACGTCAATTGGCCACCACTCCGAAAGTTTGTTGGTGTGTATTGACAACCTTGAGGGGACATTCCAGAAGTTGATTGCACTAATATAAAGGTTGAACAAAAGTGATTTAAAAATAACATCTCAATTATAATGGTTAATTTTGAACTAAATGATAACTAACCATTAGTCAAGTCTTTTAATGGCAATGTATACGTGCTATTACGTCTTGAACCTACATTTCCAATTAGACAAAACCCAAAGCAAAAAAATAAATGAGGATCAACAAAATCAAATTAAAAAAGCGAAAATAAAATGAGTCAAATTATGCTACACCTAATATCATGTTAATAACTAATTTTGTAAACAGTTTATTTAAAAATGCGAGGTTCTATTATTACCTTTGTTGCAGCTGCCCCATTGGGATAGTGGCGTGCTAGAACTAATATTGGACTTTATTAAGTTACCACCTGCAAATTAATGAGTTGTGGGTACAAATTATTATATATAACTACCATACATAAAATTACTAAAAATAAAATATATTTGTCAAGAGTCATTCGAAAAAGGTTGTTCTACTCATGTGAAATACTTACTATTATTCAAAATGGTCAATGTCGTATTTATAGAGTTCTCAAACACGCCAAATACGTAAGGATCCGTGGGTTGCACATGATGTGGTGCTCTTGTTGGCAACACATGATGTTCATTGTCTGTGCTGTTGTTTTCTGCATTGTGAAAGACCATTATGTAAAATAAGCAAGTATACTACAATATTATACTTATTACTTAACAATTATATACTTTGGAAACATTATCTTAAAAAGTTACATGAAATATTTTACACACATTGTAGTATAAAATTTTAGCGTATATATGTATAAACTACATATACGGACACACCATTATTAATATATATGTATTTTATATATATATAAAATATATACGGACACACCATTATATCTGTAATATATGTATTTTATATATATATATATATATATATATATATAAAATAAAAATCAAATATAAGATGATGCATCCGTAGTCTTCATTTTGGATCTCCCAGCTGCACATCTCTCCCTCTCTACTCCTACCTCCATTTCTCTACTGCTATTACACTCATATCTGTAACTCTACGAACCCAGATCTTTAATCCATGCCTATATCGCTCAACCTCGCCGTAAACGACATACCATCCCCGTTAATCGGCGACTTGAGGTACCGATACCATTAGCAAATTGAAGAAAAGGATTTTGGTGCAAGATGAAGAACAATGAACTGGTAAGTTTTTGTTCAGATTGTATTTAGTTTTTAGATCGTAGATCTACGATTTCCGACAACTTATTTTTGAAATGCATGTCTTTTCCAATGAAACTTGCAGGTTTCTTTTTTCGGTTACTTCTAGTGAGAAACAAAACTACGGACGACTGGACTATGTACTGATACACTGACCTTTACAGTGAAAATGAAGTTTCAAGCTAGGGTATTTGGTAATTTTTCTACTCATTTTGTTTTCAGTTCTTCATCTTGCACCAAATCTGGACTGTCAATTTGGTAAAGTTTCAACCTAGGCTATTTGGTAAAGTTTCAGTTTGTCTTATGTAATGACAACTCAATTCTGTTGATTACTCAATTAGAAGGCTACCTATTCACTGTCAATTTGTATTGGGTTGGCCTGCAGTTAATGAATTGCCCTGAGTTCTGAAAATTTGCAATTTGTCTAACAAACTTAAGTTGATTTAAGTTTGTTGATACAATTTCAGTAATACATTACTGAAATTTGACTACAATTAGTGTTAATGAACCCCTAAAAACCCTCACTACATAGAGTGGTTTCGTGCTAAATGGTAATAGAAATTTACTATGTTTTAGTAGGTTAGAAATTTTCACTCTAAATATCTAACCTACGTACTCAAGTCTGTAATTTGAAATGTAAAAGAATCACAGTGAGTACCTTTCTCATTGGATGGATGTTTCCTTTTAGTGCCTATGACCACTGATTTGGTGAGCTTCCTCATGCTTGAAATTGGTTATTAGTTTTTCTGTAGTAATCAGCATCAATAATGGAGGGGACTTTTGTTTTTCCAGTATGACATTGGAAGACTAAATGACTTACATGCCATTAATGATTTTAGCTCCATAATGATGATTAACTTTATATGTAACAAAATAATTACACTGATGCATATTTTATTGATAATTTTTAACTAAATTGTTAGCCTAATGTTTAATTAAATCTAATAATTGGCAGCTAAATAGTACAGTTTTAATACATATTCACTTAATAGCTTTTTTAATATTTATCCACAGGATTCAAGGTTGTGCATTGGCCTTCATAATTGATGATTACAGAATAGTGGTATTCATATACTAAGGATGAATCAAGCAAACAACACACATGCTCTCAGTGCTGTGAAATAGATAAGTCACCTATTCATTTTGTAATTAGTTATTAATTAAAATAAT
This sequence comes from Ipomoea triloba, assembly GCF_003576645.1. NCBI lineage: Eukaryota > Viridiplantae > Streptophyta > Magnoliopsida > Solanales > Convolvulaceae > Ipomoea > Ipomoea triloba. The sequence goes on along the minus strand of NC_044924.1, from coordinate 15,445,853 downwards.
GATCCAATTTGACTTATGTTAGATTAATAGAAGAAATGTACTGGTTTTCTTGATTTACAATTTGGTCTCTTAGAAATCTACCATCTATTCAAATTTTCATTAAAAAAATAATACAAATTACTGGTCATAATTTAAAAGTTTGGATATTACCATCTCTTCAAAATTTTCAATAAAACGAAAGTAAAGTTTGTAAATTACCAACTCAAACTGTGTAGAGCATTGTCTTTCTGTTCATTTATATTAATTTATAAATGAATTTTTCTAGCACTGGAATTTCTAATTGCTACTATCAATATCTCAGTTTATATGCTAAGGATGAATCAAGAACATAACTGACACACTGTTAGTGGAGCCGAGAGGTAAGTCACTTGTACCTATTCTTTTTTTTTTTTGAAAACACTTGTACCTATTCTTAATTAGTTATTAATACAGTGTGAGATTAGTGTTTTTTTGCTGCATTAGTTGAGTAATTTGTTCATTCAAAATTTTTTTTTGCTGCATTAGTTGAGTAATTTGTTCATTCAAAATTTGCTTGAATGTATTTAGTTGAGTAATTTGTTCATTCAAAATTTGCTTGAATGTATGGCAATTTGTTGACATAGTATTTCAACTGAGCAAATACTGAACTGATCTACATACGAAATACTGAACTAAGCAAATACAACTAAACAAATTTTCAAAATATAATTTATTGAATACAAATTGAATGTATGTTACTAAGCAAATACAACTAAACCAATTTTCTAAATACAGTTTTGCTAGTTTATTGAATACAACTAAAACAATTTTCAGAATTGCAGTACATACTAAGTGTAGACAGTTTTGCTAGGTTATAGCAGTGCTCCAACTTTGCTCAAAGTTTCTGCTTTACATCTCCTGCCCTTAGACCTTGAATCCTGCAACAATAATCCAAAATTCAAAGAGTGGTTTAGTTAGGAATGCCACTTTTATTTTGATCCACAACGGTTTGACCTGCAATACTTTTTTTTTAATACCAAAATAATAAGCAGTCACAATACATAACCAATAGCGAAATTCGGGGTACAGTTTAAAACAGAAAGCAACACCAGAAACAAAACATAACTGTCATACACAATAGTAACCCAACTGTCCATAAAAAACACTCATAGAAAACACTCAATCTATCTTCTCTAACTTGACATGGCATTGCTTCACTTTCTTTCCACCCTTGGTTGAGGAGAATGAATCAAGCAAACAACGCTTGACTGGTCCATCAGTAGTACAATCTGTACTACTCGTTGGAGCCAACAGAGCAACAGGACTCTCCCCCTCATCACTCTCAAACCCCTGACCATTGAAAACATATATTAGCCAAAGTTAGCATTTGAGGAAGACTTACTTTTTAACTGCATTTAGTTAAAAAAGAAACCCACTACCTCTAAAAATTTATCATCCCCCTCGCTTATAGGGCTTTCAGAGTTAAAGTCATTTTCTTCTAAAGCTAGAAGATCAGGGCAGAGTTGTTGCAGCACTAACTGGTCAGTGTTAATTTTCACTACAGGAAATGGGATATTACGACGAACAAAGTGTTCCTTCTTTGCTGAAATCTTGAAAAGCATTGTCCTCCCTATGAGTTCATATATCTCCTTTATGTGTCCAAGGTTCTGAAAAAATGAAGCTACAGATTACTTATAAGGTTTGACAATAAAATAAATCTGAACTTAAAAAAGGCCCTATAACAAATTTAGAAAAAACTTACATTCAAATTCCTTTCATATAGGTCTTCTGCTGCAATACCTAGCAAATCCATGCATTCCCTATCCCATAGCAAAAAGGATGCAGTACCCTTCATGTCAACCACACGCACTCTAAGTTTATACTTTCTAACACTACCATCAGGGATTTGATTACATTTGAAACACTTATTGACACCCTCAAAAAGTTTGAGTGCTTTATTGCAACCCTTATGAGGACAGGAAATATAAAACCAATCACTTGGTTTTTCCACACCATTTACCCTTGCAGCTATCCAAAAGTCACCAAACTGGATAAAAAAAAAGAATACAGATATTAAATTAATGAATAAGAATTCGCAAATGTAATCCAAAATCATTAATTACATCTTCAGTGTCATAGAGATCATTAATAGTAATGAGTTCCAGCGATTGAGTGCTTGAATCATCATGAGTGTTTGTGAAACTCATGCTAGACATGGAAGCTACACTCCTCATGGGTGTAAGCTGTGACAGCTCTGTCATACTGTAAATTATAAAGAAGAGTTAATAACAAATATAAAAACAATGAAAACAGAATTCAGTTCATGTAAAGTTACCTTTCTTTAAACTGCTGCATTTCAGGACAATCAATATTAAAGTGAATTTGAGTGACATCATAGGAGGAGCAGATTTTTACATCACCATCTGAAATTATATATGTGTATGTTAGTATAGGTGCACATCTAGAATATTATTTAAACTACTTTGATAAACAATGATGTCACTTACCTCTAACACCAAATTTCAGTCTACAAAACTGGATCAAAACATACAGAGGCTCATTACCAGGAGATTGATAGAAAGGCTCAATTTTTACAACATGGTCATCCCAAAAAGTACAGGTTAGACGATTACCCCTAAGCAATCAAACGCAAATATTTAGCGAACAACATATGCATCCTACTTATATGGTAAAAAACAGTAAATACATTCCTTACTGTGAATCTTCTATAACAAAATCAATTAGTCTAGTATCATTGCAATTGATGGTCTTCTGTTGTGGAGCATGTATTTGAACAACCCGACCAATCAAATCTAATTGAAAAGATCTTTGTCAAAAGAAAGGCAGAAAACAGAAACAACTTTTGTACACTAATTAATGGACAGAAAATTCAGATTTGAATGCTTACCAAACAGCTCTTTGTCATTTATGCTTGGGTTACTCCTCAAACTTTGGAATGACCTGATTCTGTACATGTGTCTAGGGAAATTTGTAGACCTATATTCTTTCATAATAGTCTCACCATTGAATTGCAACATGTATTCATGCATACTGGTTTTATAAGTATGCCAGTTGGCTACCACAAAGAAGTTTTTTACACAATAGACAGATCCTTCAACAAAACTGTTAAGGAATTTAGGAAGGATGTCGTTTGGTATATGGGCATGGATAACAGTCCCCTAAAGAGATAAATCCATATTTATGTGCTTAGCATTTGTAGAAAAAGATTGAACCAAAACTAAATAAAACATTACAGTTTCGGTACGGCATTTGAAAGACTTATTTTGTTACCGAAACAGAAAAGACAGACAAATTAAAAACACACAATTTCGGGCAGATTAATGAAGCATTTGTACAGAAAAACTAACATGGAATTGATTTTTTTTGCAGGTTCATGAAGTATTTATGTACAAAAAAACTAACATGGAATTTATTTTTTTTGCAGGTTCATGAAGTATTTATCATTGTAAAATACTTACCTCTTCGTCATGAAAAATCACCTCTCTGCTATTGATCTCAGTAGAGCCTCTCCTTTCCATTACACAGTACGTACGCATCACTCGTAGCTTCATAGCACTAGGCTTTCAACTGGTTGGCAAGACAATACATCCCCATGATACAAAACCGTTGAGCAGCAGAACGCAAAAGATAACAGCACTGGAGAATTTATTTGTATCTGTATGTAGTCTATAGCTTAATATGGCATGTAATATATATCTGAGATGTAGATGTCTAGAAGCTTCAGAGTTCTAAATGTACTGTATTTATGGTTGCCTTGGTACTCTAACCGTTAATGACGGCTAGAGTATATATATCCAAGAAGGCATTATGGAGATCGTATACATATGCTTGTATATAATGCTGAGCGTGAAGGACCTCTATAATTGTTCATGGATTATCGAATCGTTAGCGACGATTCGGTTTACTATTATATTTCCCGGTAATGGTTTCCGGCTAATTTGAAAATAAATTTCGGTAATTGGATCACATTAAACCACTAAATTTAATGTTGCAACGTTGGTAAAACCTAACGTAAAGACACGCTGGTTATTATCCTACAAAGGCGGTCTAGCAAACGGCGCCGTTTAGACTTGGGTGGGAAATTGTGAAAAATTTAGGCCATTACGACGCCGTTTTTAGTGCTGCATTTATTGTTGCTCTTGTTGCTATTTTATATATAGAGATATAGATATAGATATAGATATAGATATAGAGATATAGAGATATAGAGATAGAGATTATTATTATTATTATTATTATTATTATTATTATTATTCCTTTAATTATTATTATTATTATTATTATTATTATTATTATTATTATCTTTGTTGTATTAATATACAAATGTTATATGGGATGATTGTAGTTAATAAAGTTTTGAGTATTTTGTTTTGTAATCAAATTATGTACTAAAATTAAAAAAATGAAAAAATTGAAGAAATGGAAAATGAAAAGGAAAATCGGAAACTGGAAAAATGGAAAACTGGAAGAATGGAGAAGGAAAAATGGAAAACTGGAGAAATGGAATATTAGAAACAGAAAATTGGAAGAAATGTTTGTATCACTGTGTTTTAGAAAATTAATCTCGTACTCTCAAGTGTTGCATAATAGAATTTTTAATTATTAATTATGGTATAACTTGTTAATCTTTTGGTTTTTGGATGACGGTCGGTATAGTTTGCTCACGAGGGAAACTGGTGAGTCAGCCATGGGAGCTAGGAAACGAGCTTCAAAAGAACCGGCCGGCGTGGCTGCTAAACCGGAATCTGGCGATTCCAAACCGGTTCCAACGCCTGATGATGCCTCGTCCGAGCCGAAGATCACCCCTTCAAAAGCTCCATTAATGTTCAAATGCACTGCAATTTTCTCAATCCCGTACTTCTACTTGATCTACTACCACTATGGAATCGAATCGGAGCTCCGGAGATCCATCATCATCAATGCTATTATTAGCTTGCTCGGTTACTTCGTAACCCTAGCTATGATCCCTGTGGCCTCGAAATACCTTGTCAGAAGGAACTTATTCGGATACGATATCAACAAGAGGGGCACTCCTCAAGGCACCATTAAAGTGTAATCCTCTTCTCTTTTCTATAATTCCTTAGAAATATTTTCATCATTTTGATTCAATTTGATTTCTAGATCATTTGGTGATTCCTCCTTAAGTTTTGTTAATTGCATTATGCACTAAATATTAGAGGCTAATATTTTGTAGGCCTGAGTCACTGGGTATTGTTGTTGGGACCGTTTTCTTGGTTGTGGCTATCTTGTTTCAATACTTTAACTTCACAGCTGATTCAAATGTAAGTGTATGCTTCTGTTTATATTTTTCCTATGTTTCATTTAGAAAATGAAATAAAATTGAAAGACATTCTAAAAAGTTATGTCAAGTAGTCTGAAGATAAAAACAAAGTTATTGGGTGAAAAATTAGGGATGTAAAATATGTAATGCACATGAATCCACTGTACCTACCTTTCTAGTACTTTACAGCTGAAACAACAAATTTCACAATGCTTAGCTTCTATTAAAATTTGCTGGTTTATAACGTTCATGCTAAGTCACTTCAGTGGCATTGCTCCGAGATTTTGTTCATAATATTCATTTACATCATGTATGTTATATAAATTTACGACCTACACCATAGATTTTATTTCTCATTCACACACACACACACACACACACACTCATAATGAGTGTATTTACCTATAGGCACGTTTAGCTTTGTAATATTTCTGTTTTGACCTTTTTATGGGGGAGTAGAGAGAGTGTTGTCAATTGTTCCTTGTGTAAAAAAGTAAATTGGATGCTTAATTGTTCCTTACAAATAGGGTGCAGAGAATACTGATATGATACAAAGAACCCTTACTATTTTAAATATTATAAAAGGAAAATGGGGTATTCTTGACTTAAGGAACAACTTGCTCCTTTAATTTCTTTGATTAACTTGTAATCTAGATCCTTGAAAAGAGGTTGTAGGCCACAAGTTTGTGCATTTTAAATCAGAAGCTTTGATTTCCACCATGCGGCACAAGAAGATAGATTCCGAAGGATGGTGTGCAAACCATGATATATTTTTATTGTCTTAGCCAATGATAATCTTGTCAAAAACCATCTTACTTAATTTATCATCCTATACTGATTTATACCACCTTAAAACATCATATAAATTTACAATGAATGAAGAATTATTATATTTTAAAAATAAATAAATAAAAAATCTCTGCAAGTTATATCCAGATTTGTATAAAATGAATTGTAAATCTTTTTTTCATTGGTTTTTTTTTTAAGTACATTTTGAGAATTTCATATTTGAACCTTTTCTTCTTGAAAGTTGATTTAGCTCTTGCTGTTTGGTAATTGCAGTGGCTTGTTGAGTACAATGCGGCATTAGCTTCAATCTGCTTCATGATGATGCTTGGATTTGTTGATGATGTTCTTGATGTACCATGGAGAGTGTATGTTTTTTGGGTCATACACTTGAAACTTTTTCATATTCCATTTTATATTGGAAGCTTGCATGCTTTTGACTTATTAATGTTATAATAAAGATCCTTATTTAGTTTACTGTTATGATGAAGACAGGAAATTGTTATTGCCATCTATTGCAGCTCTTCCTTTGTTGATGGCGTATGCTGGGCATACAACTATTGTTATACCAAAGCCTCTAGTTCAATATGTTGGATTAGAAATTCTGGATCTAGGTATTGTTTGATTTAACTGATACCTTGATTACCTTCATTATGATGTGTGGACTGATTGTTCACTTTTCGTGTTACACAATTTGTTTCATTGGTGTATTTTGTAATGCTTCTACCAATTTTAATATGTACAGGATGGATTTATAAACTATATATGTGGCTCTTGGCCATATTTTGCACAAATTCCATAAATATTCATGCTGGTATCAATGGCCTTGAAGTAGGGCAGACAGTTGTTATTGCAGCAGCTGTAAGTTTAAAGATTTTAGTATACTGAACCTGAAAATAATTTTCATGGAATCTAACTGACAGTATTACTTGTAGATTTTGATTCATAATATCATGCAAATTGGAGCATCTACTGGCCCCGAGTACAAACAAGCCCATGCATTTTCTATTTATCTTGCCCAACCATTGCTTGGCACTTCCTTGGCTTTACTTTCTTACAACTGGTACTGTACTGTACTTTACTTCAAGATTTTCAATTTTCCTAGAACTTTGCAATTTGTCTTCTTTGTGTGTTATCCTGATCTTTCTATTATAGGTATCCTTCTTTGGTTTTTGTTGGTGACACCTTCACCTACTTTGCTGGAATGACTATGGCAGTAGTTGGCATTTTGGGTCACTTTAGGTATGTGAATATGTATTTTCCTTATAACAATATAATTAATTTAAGTACAGAATGAACTTAAATTTTGGCTCTCCTCTTATTAATTTGGGATTCTGGGAAAGAGAACCAAAAATTAGTCTTTGTTTTGGTATAGATGTATTAAAAACTGTTTTTTAGGCTGTCTGCTGATATACAAGTTGACCTCTGTCTCGAGATGGATGATCAATTGATCATATATTTCAAGACAATTTTTAAATTTAAAAATAAAATTAACCAAAAAGATATATCAAATCCCATATTCATCTTATCTGGTTGACTTTTGAACCAATAGCTGTTCCATCAACATATTGATGAATACCCTCAATGTGAATTGCAGTACTACTATCCCGCAATCAAACACTTTGAACATAATTTCAATCCACAGGAATGCTGTCTATATTATTAACATGAATACAGATAAGGATTTGTGGACAATTATGTTACACAAAGTTAAAATATGGCTTTAAACTGCGTCTAATTGCTACTGCACCATAAAAAATACATGCACATTTGTTACATTAACCAGTTATTCCCATCAAGCATGCACGCATTTTGTTACATTGTAAAGTTACTTATTTAGCTGTTTTGATCTGAGATTCTGCGAACTATAATCAACTACTGTTGTCATGTTTTATCCTTTTCAGTGAAACACTTCTGATATTCTTTACCCCTCAAGTTTTGAACTTTCTGCTGTCACTCCCTCAGGTACCCAACCCCTCTTCCTAGATTATATTCCTCTAAAACAGAACAATGAAGTTAATATTGTTATTTATGAAGACTCTTAACCCCTTACTTTTCTTCATTTTTGCTTTGTCAGCTAGCTGGTATTATCCCTTGTCCACGGCATCGACTGCCTAAGTAAGTTAATTTATTTGCCTGCTTGACTTGTAAATACTCACAACTAAATTGACCTCTATTGGAACTGTTCAGATTTGATCCTCAGACGAGGTTACTGACTGGTACGAATGACGGAACATTGGTAAACTTCTTCTTAAGACAATTTGGCAGAATGTCAGAACAGACCCTTTGCGTCGTATTACTACTTTTCCAGGTAATAGTTTTCTCATGTATCTTGCTTTTAGTGAGCTGCCAAGTTCCTTCTTATTGTTGAATGGTGGCTAGCCACTCATCGGACTTCTTCTAACAATGGTTCATTTACAGTTTTGAACACACTAGCGGTTATTGAACAACTTATTTGAATTTGATGCTGGCATAACAACCCTAAATTTACTTATATCACCAGCATGGTTGCAGTAAGCACTAGGTGCTAGTCGTGCAGTAGAGGAGCGCCTAGTGCCTAGACGGCCTAGGCGGGCGCCTTTGCGGCTAACTTTAAAAAAAAAAAAAAAAAAAAAAAAAAAAAACTGTGCACGTGTGCGGGTGTATATATGTCATATTATATATATATATATATAAATGAGTTCTCGTGCGATTGACCTTCTCAGGTGTGGTTGTGCGGTTGCTTTAGGTGCATAATTTTCCTTCTTAAGGTGCGGGGTTTGTATGCTTAAGGTACGTCAGTGTTGAAACTTAAGGTGAGTGAACCTAAAGCTTAAGGTGCGTTGTTTTCCTTCTTAAGGTGCGTGATTTGTATGCTTAAGGTGCGTTGTTTTCCTTCTTAAGGTACGTGATTTGTATGCTTAAGGTGCGTGAGTTGTTGAAACTTAAGGTGCGTCATTTTAAAACCTTAGGTGTGTGGTTTGTGTTCTTAAGGTGCGTGGTTTGTGTACTTAAGGTGCGTCGTCTAAAGCTTTAGGTGCGCATGGTTTGTGTTTTTAAGGTGCTTTGTTTTTGTGCTTAAGGTGCGTGGTTTGTGTACTTAAGGTGCGCCATTGTAATGCTTAAGGTGCGTAACCGCACAACCGCACAGGAACCAAGGATAACAATAGGCTGCTGCATTGCTTGTAGAATTCTTGTTACTTCAAGTCCTTCGTTCCCTTTGTTTCTTCAATCCTGCATATGTGGCATAGTCATTGAACCCTCATATATGAATTTGTCTGGGGACAGGCCTTCTGCTGCTGCTTCTGTTTCGTGCTGAGGTGGCTTCTTACTGGTTGGTATAAATGAAGTTGCAACAGTAAAGAATATTCTATTCCCGATGGGCGCACAAATGAATGAAATCAACTCACCCTGGAAGGAAATGCAGAGTTGTTTTGTTGTCGCTCACGGGAGGAGGTAAGGAGAACAGTTGCTGCTTTTAAATGAGTTTAAGAATTAGGTGTGTTGGAGTTTTGACCTAACTCATAAGAGTTCCAAGAGAATCATTGTTTTATTAACTGGAGCGCGTCAACTTTAGTTTTCTTATCCCAGAATGAATACACACACACACACATACATATACACACACACATACATATACACACACATATACATACATGTATATACATATATGTATATATGTTTCAGATTTTTACAGTAGCATTATCTGTTATTTTCTGGTAGAGGCGGATTTTTTTGGATCCAAATTCAAGCGAATACAGTGTTTGTTGTATGGCTCTGTTTTGGATGTGCAATTATAAAAGAAAATGTTAATATGAAGAGAAAAAGGGAGAGGGAGTAGAAATTGGAAGTTAGAACTCTATAAAATTGATATGCTTCTGATATACCAATCCCGGCTCTCTTGCCCTTGTTGAACAAGAAAGAGAGCGCAATGAGTTTCTTATGCAACTAATATCCAATAATTTCAGTCCACAAGGTCACTTGAAATAACTGGAAATTATACCTCACTTTGGACACAGTCAAGTCAGTTCTTCACTAGTTGATGCTATCCGTTTTATCATTGTTGCTTTCTTTCTACTCACTAGTCAATATCCATTGCCTTCTCCTTTTCACTTATTTTGCTAGAACAAAGCTTTATAGTTTGATCGTACATGTGAGACTGTAGCAACAAATGGTCATCTGCACCAATTTAGGGTGTGTTTGGAAACCCGGAAAATGATTTCTGGAAATCATTTTCCGGGTTTCTTGTGTTTGGTAACTCATGAAAAATTAAAGTCAAAGGAAAACATTTTCCTAGTCAAAGCAAAATACCCTTGTTTCTCTGGAAAATGACTTCCCCTTTTTTTTGGGGGAAGTCATTTTCCAATCTCCTTCTACGTTTCTAACCCGTCCGAGAAGTCTTCTCGCCATCGCTATCTCTCCATCACTCACTCTCTCCTCACAAATCTGTCGTCTCTCACTCTCTCACAAGTCTCACCGGAGCCGGAGCCGGAGCCGGAAAAGAAAGGTAGCGACCCCTTCTTCGTAACCGAGCATCCCCTCCGTTTCATTCTTCTCGGCCTGAAACTCTGCATCTGGGTTGTGGCTATAATGAACCATCGCCTGAAACTCTGCATCTGGCCTGAATCTCCTAGACAGAAACCATCGCATGTTCCTAAGAAGAACCCAGCCTATGAATTACTTTGATAACGAAAACCCATCTTCATCTTCGATTCCGAACCAAATCCTCCGCAAGAAGCTATTTTCAAGGCAATTTGAGGTTCATTTGGTTATAATTTGGAATCTCTTTGCATAATTTCCTTGTTCAGTTTGATTTTGCAATCTATGAATCATAGTGCTTATGAATCTCCTTCAGACGAAAACCCATCTTCATCTTCAGCCTATGAATTTCCTTGTTCAGTTTGATTTTGCAATCTTTAATTGCATAATTTCCTGTGAAAAGTAGCTGTCTTGATTCTTGGATTTGAGCAGAGTTCATAGTGCTTAATTATATGAAAACAGATTAATAAGGAAAAAAGATCTAAATTAAAATGCTTAATTATATCATTTTGTTCATTTTCCGGAAAATGAACCAAACACGCTAAGGCAGTTTTCTGGATTGCAGCCAAACACCGGAAAAGAAAATATTTTCTGGAAAATAACTCATTTTCCAGAAAACATTTTCCAGAAATCATTTTCCTGATTTCCAAACACACCCTTAATAGAAAAAGAGTGTCAGTCTAGTATGCTTCAAATTCAAACAATCTAGCCTGCCCTAACATCCAATGATGTAACTTTGGCTTCATGCCCAGATGGTGTACTCACAGGCATAAAATCTCTTGGTGACCACTGACCACACCTCGCATCAAGTGCAAATTGATAAGATAGATATATTGCATGAATATTTGTTCAAGGAACTAAGAATAGCAAAACAAGCCAAATTTAAGTATTCAACAGTCAACACCACCTTAGCCATCATATCATATGAAGCAGTCACCGAAAAAGTATCCTTCTTGAGGTTCAAACTTAACTTGAGAGATGAGATTAGAGTGAGCAGGTATTGTGCATTTAAATTAAAGGGATTTTCTCTTCCTTAGGTCCCAAACTCGGCAAGTGTAGCTAATGATACCTACCCAATACCCATTAGGAGAAAAACTGATACCTAAAACCTGGAAGATATGATCATCATTACCAGTATTCTTCTGTTTCTTCTTTAAACCACATAAACAAAAGCAAATGAAAAAAACAAAAAAAAAAAAAACATACATCAAGTAACACATATTGGTTATGTGTTTTTATTGATTGTGTTGTCTGTTTTTACTAATTGTTATGCGATTTCCTTTAAATCATAAGTTTGGTGCATAGTGCATTAGCAATGAGCCATATTAGTGTCACAAAGCCTGTTGATCAAGGTCAACAGTGTAGAAATGTGAAAGAGATGTTGTGATAATATATCTAAGCAGGAACGCAGAAACCTAAGGTGTAGGTTAGCTGCTAATGCTTTGGCGGTTGAAAAAGAGAAGAAGACTTCTCAAACCAAATCCCGTTGTAGTGTTCCTATTGGATCAGGTTTAGTATCATCTTTGTATGCTTTGCTTTGTTATATGTTATTCATCAATTGTATTTCTACTAATATCTTTTTATTTAAATTTATATAAATATATTATGTATGACATTTTGTTATTAATGATGCGCTATTAATGTTTAATTTGTCATAATTATGTTTGGAGTTATAATTGTATCATGTTGCTACATTAATAATGTATTTATGTAACCTTTTATTTTGTCATATAACAATTGTTAAAATTCATATATATTATCATTTTAAAATTAGAACTCATTAATTGATCGTTCGGCATGGCCATATTTATGAAATCCTCTTTAGTTAGAATAAATGATATAGAGTTGCCCTTGATAAAGAGAGATTTAAAAGTCGCAATTTCAAAGACATTGTATACGAAGTCAATTCAAAAGCATCACCATTTCATTATGTAAGCAACTCGAAGTCAATTCAAGAGCATTAGTACGCAAGCAACTAATAAGGAACCATCATGGTGAAAACATAGTCCATATACACTCCTGTGACCTATGAAGAAGCAATTCCTCACCAGTTTCTACATCCCATAACCTCCGAGTCGTGTCAAAGCTTGTGCCCAAGTACTTTCCACATGGATGGAAGGCAATCCGGACTAGACGATCCAAATGGCCCTCATAAGAGACCTGGCCTTCTGCATTCATTCCACAACCTTGCAGTTCGATCAGCAGATGCAGGCTAGATGATTGAATGTGGGAGAGAATACAACATCAGTAGCTCGCTCGCTCGGTGTGCCCTTAGGGTAGAAACCTTCTGTACTTGAGGCATGCTCCACAATTTTGCAACACTATGGGTGAATCCATGAATTTTTCTGACTGGTGCAAAGTTCAAATGAATTTAAAAATGTCAATGACAAAATATCAAACACCAATAATATGGTTCAAATACAAAATACATTATAAATTATAATACAATGTTTATCATGAATTAGGGTATAGTCAAGGGCGGAGCCAGAAATATACTTGAGCGTGACAACATTAAAGCACTTTGAAATGCTATAAAAATATTTACAACGAAATATTAAATATAATCAATTAGATAAAATAGTTTGAATAGAAAAAACACCATAAACCCCATATCATTTTTATTGATATTATATTCATAAATACTTTTTTTTAGTTAGATCAACTTTAATTTTTTCTAGATTAATTCGAATACGATGAAGTATAATATAAAATTGTAGACTACATTGAACAAAATATTTGTCATTACTAAATCATAGAATATATGTTATATCAATTTAAATAACATGGTTATTTTTTTTTTTCAATTTTAATCATAAATGTAATAATTACCAATTAGCTCTCACCTTTACGCAAGTCTTTCCTTCGAGTTAATACCTCCAATGGTCCTCCGAGTATTAGCGATTTACCGGTTGTGGTACCTCGACTTTTAAATAACTTCCAATGGTCCTCCAAGTTTTTAAAAACAACCACATGTGGTCCTTTTAGGACGTCTCGTGGTCATTTTAAACTCGGTTTATTTTAAGAATTAGGATCACAGGTGGTTATTTTTAAAAACTTGGAGGACCATTGGAGGTCATTTAAAAGTCGAGGGACCACAACTCGTAAATCGCTAATACTCGAAGGACCATTAGAGGTATTAACTCTCTTTCCTTCTATGTCTGTGAGTTTTTCATTTTCCGGTGGTAGGCACGTTTGGTTATGGAGGTTGATAGTGTTTTGCAATCAGTGGCAACCTTTACTCTTGTAGATCTAGAGGAGGAGGAGGATGTTCAACAAGTTGGTAATGTCGCGTTGAGATCCCTAGAAGGGGAGAAGGAGTTTTACGTTGTCGAAAGGTTAGTCACTGATAAGCTTACTAAGCTTCTCTTTTTTAGGGATACTATGGGAATGAATGTGAAGGAATTACAATCTCGTCGTTATCTATTTCAATTCTACCATGAAAAAGATATCGCACGTATTATTGAAGATGGTCCTTGGACTTTTGAGCAAAGCCTCCTTGTTTTGAAGCAAATCACGGTGGACGATGACTATGAATCAGTGGAGTTAGACCATGCACCATTTTCTATCCAAATGCATGGTATTCCTACTGGTTTTCGTTCTAAATTTGTCCTACTTGCCATTGGGAATTTCATTAGGCGTGGAGTTAAAGTGGATGAACGAAACTTTGATGGTTCTTTGCAAGTTTTTTTGCATATACGTGTGGAAATAGAGGGTTCTAAGCCTCCAGGGGCGGAGCCAGGAAATATGAATTGGGGGGCCCGAATTTATAAATGAAATTTGTTATATTAGTAGACATTAGTATTAACCATACAATATTATTTTATATACCATATATGATTGTGACGATTGTTATTGATAATTATTTTTAATTATACTATGTGCAATAATATATGAAATATATAATTATATGAGTATGATCGTTAAAGTTGTCAAACGTTACTTTCAAATTTTTCACTTAACACAAAATATATACAATAGTAAAAAATAGGAAAATTACACTTTTTATCCCTAGGTTATAGGGTAAGTGTAGAAACTAAGCTTAAGCTTAATAGAGTGCCTACTCCCGGTCCGCTCCTCTTTGACTCCAATAACAGGTCCGCTCCTCTTTGACTCCGATCGGACACTCTTCCGACTAGGTCGCTTATTCGTTCGGTGGAAACTAGCTTATTAGGCCGTCTAACCGGATTAACCACTCGATTGCCCCCGAGCAGCATCTACGACTGGATGGTCGTTCCTCCCGAGTCATTCTGCTAGAGCCGTCGTACCTTTTGGTCGAGAGGCTCACTCATCCATCCTTCTTTAGCTTCATGCCGCTCCATCCGTCCAACCCCGTTACTCGTTCAGCCTCAACTTATATCCCATCAATATATATATATATATATATATATATATATATATATATATTAAAAAATGGGGTTGGGGTTGGGGTGGGGGAGGTGATGTTGTGTATATGGTGGTGAGGGTGAATGTGAAAGTGGAAGTGGTAAAACGAAGAGTTAAACTCCCCGAGTGCCGTGTCTCTCAAGGATGGCGAATGGGAACCGAGTTAGTGTGTTGGCATCTAAGAGGTTGAAGAGAAAGAGTTACGGGAGTGCTAAGGGTTGGATTCATTTGTAAAAAGGGGAAGGTTGATAGTGGTTGTGTAAAATAAATAAAAGTAAGTGGAGATTGGGCTTTAGGCTTTCCCATGTGGTTTATCTTTGGATGGTTTTGCGAGTGCAAGTTGTGGAATAGACTAGGGAGTTCGTGGCACATCACCAAGTGGCGTCACACTTTGGACTCCCACATCCTCATTCGGTTGGGGCATTTCGTCGAACACTTTGTCTACCACTCCTCTCGGATCTTGTCGTTTCGGACTAAGAGCAGAGATGTGGGTGAGTTAGACTCGTGAGTGGCCGCTTTCGCGCACACACTCACTTCCTTTGGGTTTGCTACCTAATGTGGCCACAAAAGGCACAAAGCTTGAGGAACATCATCCACATGAGTTCAACATCCAACAAACAAGCAATTCACAAATCAAAGCAATAATATTAAACATCCACATAGATCTACCATGGGGCCACCAATCCCCTATCTAATCTACTCTATCATACTAGAGAAACAAGAAAGAGAAAGGAAAATTCAAAGAAACAAGTATTGAATTAGAAAATGAAGAGAATGGTTACCACCCTTTTGAGAAGGGGATCTTACAACCTTGATCTTGAAAATCCAATCTCCTCTCTTGCCCTTGATCTATTCTAAAACTTATGAAAGAAAGGAATTTTCTCCCAAGAGGGGAGAAAACCCTCTAAATCTATTCTACCCTATTCTACCAATTTTCTGATCTATTCTCCTCCTGCTTAGGTTTAGGGCAAAAAGGGATTTATATAGGTGACAAAAAGGGGACAAATTCCCAAAATTGCCCTTGTCCCGACCACGCTTGCTCACACGCGTGTGAGTGGCGTGGTGGCTCTCTGGAATAATTCCACGCCCAGCCACACGCGTGTGAGGCTGCGTGGGACGCTACTGCATTTCGACTTGTTTGTCTTTTGCTCTATTTTAGCTTCAAATCCCTCTCCAACCTGTGAAATACTTCAAAACTCTTTCTAGAAATGTTGTTAGAAGATTTTAATCGCATTTGAGCTAAAATGCATGCAATTGTTGTATTCGGATGTTAAAACGATGCGCTTTTAATCTAATAACGACCCCTTATAAGTGCTATCCTTGGTGCTTATCAGGAGGCAAAGCCCCCCTACCCTAAGGGGGTGGCTCCGCCCCTGTAAGCCTCTAAAGAAAGGTATGAAACTCAAGAAAGACAATGGCGACGGGTCCGAGTTGAGTTTCGTTATGAGCAATTGCCGACTTTTTGTTTTATTTGTGGAGTTCTTGGCCATGGCGACAAGTTCTGCCCCAAAGTGGTTCAGGGGTGGGATCCACAGTCGGAGAAGCCTTATGGTTCAACGTTGCATGTGGGGAACCATAGAAACAGCCCTTTAGTTGGACAGAGGTGGTTAACTCCGAAAACAGTGTTGGAATGGAGTTCGTGGGTGGCTTAGGGGATGAAGGAGGATCATGACAAGAAAGGAAAGTTGAGCCAAAATCAAACTTCTGATTCTCTTTCCATACAAGTGCATGATAAGGTTTCAACTATTGTGTGTGGTAGTACTTCAACAATTAAGGAAATGACTCGTACTGAAATAAGGTGGCTACTACCACATGCCTAGGAGATGATGAGGATAGCCTCACTATTTTGGACCAAAAACATCGTTGTACCCCTGTCAATGGAGAGAAGGTCTGTCAACTTGGATGAACCGCGAGATATTGAGTGATCGATTTAAAAATACTTGTTGTTGGCGGGAGTTGGTATGACCCAGTCCTGCCCATCCTAATGAGTACGTTATGTTGGAACTATCGTGGACTTGGCGACCCACGCACAGTTCGAGAAATATTGGCTCTAGAAGCCAAAGTTAAGCCGATGTTTATTTTTCTCATGGAAACGAAAGTGTGCCAAGATCATGTTGAACTATTGAAGCTTAAACTAAATTTTAATGGTTTTTTCTATGTTGATGGGGTGGAGTTAGAGGAGGTCTGGCATTATTTTAGCGGGATAAAGGCATGTCGAGTTTGATAAGCTATTCTAGGAACCATATCGACATCCAAGTACGGCTGCCTGACAGTAATCCTTAGAGGTTAACATGCTATTATGGCTACCCCCGAGAGAAGTTGAAGATAACAATCTTGGGACCTTCTTTGCTTGCTACAGTTTAAGTTAGACCTTCCTTGGTTGGTTGCTAGGAATTTTAACGACATTGTTTCGCCCGGTGAAAAAAGGGGTTTACATCCTCACCCTACGTCGTTAATGGAAGGTTTTAATCGTTCGCTTGAAGACTATAGACTGCTTGATTTGAGTATATATGAAAGGGAGAAAGTTTACGTGGGGACGTGGCAAATGTATGAACAATTGGGTTGAATAACGTTTGGATAGAGCGGTAGCTAGAGCTGATTGGTGTGCTTTATACAGACAAGCAACTGTCCAGAATTTGGATGTGTTTACATCCGATCATACTGCTATATTCATTGAGTTGGAAGGCCCTCGAGTGGTTAGACAATGGCGAAGGTTTTTGTTTGAAAATGCCTAGTTAAAAGAAATGGGGTGCAAAGAGATTCTTCTTGAGGCTTGGAATATGTCATTTGGATAAACTTTCTCTCGTTACTTGGATCAATGTGGGGATTCTCTAAAGTGATGGAGAGGTAGTTATGCAAACCAGTTGCTAAAATTGAGTCTATACAAGTTCGCATGAATTCGCTTAGAGAATGTCAGAATGATGCATCGCTGGTTGCCTTTCGGTCGTTGGATGGTAGATTGCGAAAGCTGTATGATCAACAAAATATTTATTGGCGCCAACGGACGAAACAACACTGGTTATCGCATGGCAATAGAAACACTAAATTTTTCCATTACTATGCTTCGGCCAGAAAGAGGAAGAACAGTATCACTCGTTTGCAAGGGATGACTGTCTAGTGGGTTGAAGGTGATGGCTTACTTGATTTGGCAATTGACTATTATTATGATATTTTTACTTCTAGAGGAATGTAACTTAAAATCTTCCCTTGATGGCCTCTTGTCGAGAGTTTCTGTTGTGGATAATATGAGACTCCTCCAACCATTCACGATGGAGGAGGTAAAAGAAACATTATTTTCAATGGTTCCGGATAAATCTCCAAGTCCCAACGATTTTAGCGCAGCATTTTTCCAGCACTTTTGGAACGAAATTTGCAGGATGTGGGTCTTTTTATTCTTGATTGTGGCTTCCCAGCTGCTATGAATGATGCTATTATTACCTTGGTTCCAAGGAAAGCAGCGTTTTTAACAATGGGGGATTTGCGGCCGATAGCCCTCTACAATGTAACCTACAAAATCCTTTCTAAGATGTTGGCTAACTGACTTATAGCCTTTTTGGAGGGTATTATTTCTATATTCCAAAGTGCATTTATCCCGGGACGCCTTATTATGGATAATGTCCTCATTGCCTCAGAGGTGGTCCATTGCAAGAATCGTAAATGAAAAAGGAATACCGGGTAGAGTGCCTTGAAACTGGATATGGCAAAAGCCTACAATAAAATGTAGTGGGGTTTTCTTCAAGAAATTATGCTTCGACTAGGGTTTGAATGTTTGATAATCGGTGGATTGAGTTGATTATGCGCTACGTTACAACAGTTAGATATAAAGTTGGCATTAATGGCAGTCTTACGAACCATATCTTCCCTACCCGTGGCCTAAGACAAGGTGATCCTTTATCTCCTTATCTTTTCATATTGTGTGCAGAGGAGCTTTCTTACTTGATCACTACTGCTGTTAGAGAGAGACACGTGTCTTCTTGTGTGGTAGCAAGGGGGGAACCGGGGGTGTCGCATATATTTTTCACCGATGATAGTCTCCTATTTTTTAAAGCCTCAGTCTAGGAAGCAAAAGCTGTTAAAGAGTGTTTGGTTAAGTATGAATGTATGTCGGGGCAAACCGTGAACTTCGTGAAGTCCTGTATTGTTTTTAGCTGCAATATAGATGAGTTAACTAGGTACGCTATCTCGGATGTATTCAACGTGAATCAGGCTGCAAATATCGGTATGTATTTGGGGGTGTCTATGGGTATTGGATGGAACAAAAGGGAGGTATTTTCTTTTATTGAATGATTTGAATCTAAGTTGAGACATAGATTGGGCGGTTGGCGTAAGAAAATCCTATCAAGCACCGGAAAAGAGGTTTTGATTAAAAGTGTGGCACAAGCTTTACCGACGTATACCATGAGTATCTATCATTTGCCTATTACTTTCTGTGAACACTTGGAGAGAATGATGAACAAATATTGGTGGCAATCTGGCAACTATGGTGGTGGAGGGATACAGTGGATGGCTTGGGATAGAATGTGTGGACCTAAGACAAGTTGAGGAATGAGTTTTAAGAATTCGAGAAAGTTCAATGAGGCTCTTCTTGCAAAGCAAGGTTGGTAGTTATTGACAAACCCTATCTTTGGCGGCTTAATTATACAAAGCTAGGTATTACCCTCGGTGTGATTTTCTTAATGCAAGCATTGGTGCAAATTTGAGTTATTGTTGGAGCAATTTTGGCTGGTCAATCTTTACTTCGTCAAGATTTTGTTAAGAGGATAGGAAATAGACGTTCGAATGATATATGGGGTCAACCATGGCTTCCTAATGATGTTGATCCATACATTCACTCTCCCTAGATGGGGTATCATGCGAATATGAAGGTGAGTACTATGATAAATCCAGTGACGAATGATTGGGACATGGATATACTTAATGGCCTATATTGTGGCTCGTGATGTGGAGTTGATTAAGAAAATCCCTATGTCGGTGTAGTTTGAAGATCAATGGTGTTGGAAGGGTGATGTTTGTAGTGTTTACTTAGTGAAGTGTGGCTATAGCGCTGCAACAGGTATGCATACCTTAGATTTGACCTCCATGTCTGGCTGGAATGTGATCTGGAAGATGAAGATCCCTCCCAATATTAAAAATTTCTTATGGTGGTGTGCTCAAAATGTTCTTCCCACGATGACATCTCTTGCTAGCAGACGAGTGGTGGTTGATATTATATGTCCTCTATGACAATGAAACACTTATTTTGCGACTGTTTGCAGGTTGTTTCTTTGTGGCATGATTTTATTCCTAATTTTCTCCCTGCGGCAAATGATGACTTTACTAACTGGTTATTTGGACGACGAACACGAGATAATCTTGAGTTGATGTTGCGTTGGGTGACCCTATGTTGGTGTATCTGGAGAGATCGAAATGAGGTTGTTTGGAAAAACAAATCATGGGAGGTCTCAAGACAAGGTATGCAGTTTTTAGATTGTTCCATGAATGGCATGATGGTTGCCATCGTGTCAATGATAGTTTAGCTACCAGTACGCCTCATGCGAATTTGATGCCAGTTAATAAGGATGTGGTGATTATTTTCGTTGATGTAGTAGTCTTCCCTGAGTCTAGTCAAGCTTTCTATGGTATTATTATTAAAGGTGGCAATGGTGAATTTGTTGCTGCAAAAAATGGTCCTGTTGTTTGGATGATCCCCATCTTGCTGAAGCGTTAGCTATCAAAGAGGCTCTCTCTTGGACCAAGGAAAAAGGGTTCACTAAAATTCATTTATATTCTGATTGTCTGACAGTTTGTAACCTGATTGATGATGCATTGCCGGACCTCTTGCATGCAGGAAAAAGGTTTTATTGAATTTAAGGAAAACTGATTTTCTCCCGTTTTGTTCATGAAAAATATATTCCACCAGAAAAAGTTTTTCTCAAAAATGAAGAAATTTTTTCCTTTAGCTTACATTGGTATTTTGATTTCAATGGAAAAAGTTTTCTATGAAAAATTAGTAGGACAATTTTGCTCTCACCAAACTTTCTTAATTATCCTTATTATTGTTGTTGTTGTTGTTGTTGTTATTATTATTATTATTATTATTGTGTAGGTGTATATTTGTCTTTTACTCATTATTCTTTACAATTTTAAATCCATCCAACCAAACACTAAAATCAATATTTTTAATAATTTTTTTCTACCAATCAAACAATATAATTTTTTTTAATACTACTGACTCTGTTACGATGTAGTATCAAACAATATAATTAATCTTCATGAAATTTCAATTCTATTCATTTTTAAATATTTTTGCAAACCAAACTGATATAAAACTAACACTAGGTTCAAAATGAAAAGTGAATAACAATTCAAAAGTTTAAAAAGGAAGGTACAACTGATTCAGCACTTGGAACAACCCACGATGAGTTCACGCATGCATATGTGAGATCCCCTCTGGATCAAATTTGAACAATTGAAATTTGAACAAAAACAGTCCAACAAGCTCAGAGTTTTGTCTCCCTGAAACATCGTTCTTTCACTTGGCATTCAATCCAAGTCCACAAAGTCGCCAACTTCAAAACCTTTCCCTCTTCTTTCCACTTTCAGATCTTCATTGCCTAAATTAGTATTTTCAGTTTTATTTTTTTTCCTCCAAAAATTTTGTGTGAATTTTTGGAGCTGAGCATCAGATCTGGTTAGGCATTAGTGTTTTTGTGAGGGTGAGAAGATGTCGACTATGGAGAGCTTGATCGGTTTGGTGAATCGGATTCAGAGAGCTTGTACGGCTCTCGGCGACTACGGTGGGGGTGACAACGCTTTCTCTTCTCTCTGGGACGCTCTTCCCTCCGTCGCCGTCGTCGGTGGTCAGGTCAGTTTAGTTAAATCCTTTCTGCATTGTCATCTACTGGTTTCTTTACTTTGTTTTTCGTCTAGAAATGGGAATTTGCATTACTCAGTAAACTAGATTTGAGCAATGGCTTAGAGAGAGAGAGAAAACGGAGCGAGAAATGTGCAGATCTAAGCAGAATAAAAGATAATGAGAGTCTTGAGTGAATATTATGGTGTCGATTGTGAGTTTTGATAGGAAAGGAGCAATCCCGATGTCTT
The DNA here is from genome assembly GCF_003576645.1 of Ipomoea triloba. Taxonomy (NCBI): domain Eukaryota; kingdom Viridiplantae; phylum Streptophyta; class Magnoliopsida; order Solanales; family Convolvulaceae; genus Ipomoea; species Ipomoea triloba. The sequence goes on along the minus strand of NC_044924.1, from coordinate 15,423,823 downwards.
TTTTGGTTTTTTTTCTTCGTCGTGGTCTTCTTCTTTGCATTTCATTGTTTATGACTTTATGTCGATGATTTGGAGTTTTCCTGTAGTTGATGATTGTTTTCTAATGGAATTCAGAGTTCTGGAAAATCATCGGTGTTGGAAAGCGTAGTTGGGAGAGATTTTCTTCCTCGAGGATCTGGTGAGTCCTTTGATCACATCTGAATGATATTTGGGGACTTTGTTGATTTTGATTGAAAGTATCTTCTTTGTTATTACAGGGATTGTCACAAGGCGGCCATTGGTATTGCAGTTGCACAAGACAGATGCTGGGCAGCCGGAATATGCAGAGTTTGCTCACTTGCCACGAAAAAGATTCACAGACTTCGGTATCTGAAATATTGAATACACTGCACTAATTTCTTATTAAGTTTCAGATAAGGAGCTAGTTTTCTTATGAGTGTTGTATAAATGTTTCAGCCTCTGCAATTGTAGGCTAAAAATTCTTTTCCTGTTTTAAAATGGTACACAAATTTGGTCACCTTCGTAACAAATCCCTTGATGGTTGAAAATTTTGATTTTTGCTTTTAGTAATTCTAATATATGACTGAATGCATGAAATATCTGAAATGTGTTTGTTGCAATGTGTTTCATAACATTATGGACCTGCAATTTTCTGGTTTTTCTTTTGTAGCTCTGGTACGCAAGGAAATTCAGGATGAAACTGATAGAATCACTGGAAAAACAAAACAAATTTCTCCTGTTCCCATCCACCTCAGCATCTACTCCCCCAATGGTATAACATCCTTTCTCTGTCTATTACTTAACAGAAACAACCATTATATGCTTATCTTGTTGAGTTTCATGAGACAGCCCAGATTTCATGGTGTAAATGAAGAACTTTTCCTTGTTTACTTTGTACTGCTACCCATCCTCCCATTCTCTCTGTGTGTTAATGTTTCAGTTGCTGACACCTTGTTGTGGTTGCTTTGTGTTGGCAGTGGTCAACTTAACACTGATTGATTTGCCTGGTTTGACAAAAGTTGCTGTTGGTACTGACTTTATCCTTTTTATCTCTTTCTTCTCTTGGCTGTTTTCATTTTGAGTTCTAACTTTTTGCAAAACTAAACACACTTGTGCATTGCAGAGGGGCAACCTGAAAGTATAGTTGAAGATATTGAAAACATGGTCCGAACCTATGTTGGGAAGGTAATGGTGCATTACTCTCTTTCACAGATTTACTATTATTAAATTATAATTTTCTTGTATCTGTTGGATGAAGTGAATATACTTCACTGTAGGCTAATGTTTGTTTGTTTGTTTTTTTTTTTTTTTTGGAAATACTGTAGGCTAATGTTAAAATTTGAGATTTTGTATTTAGTTAGTTTGTAGGTTGTTATTTCTCTGAGCAGTTTGTTAAATTTTAAATTTCAGTAAACAGTTTCATGCAATTCTTTTCATTGTGTCATGCATGTAGAGGTAGATGCTATTTATGTGCTTATGCTAATGTTTCTTTATGTTCTGATTTACTCTATATTTAATGCTTGAATTTATGGCATTGTAGCCCAACTGCATTATACTAGCAATATCTCCAGCTAATCAGGATATTGCCACCTCGGATGCTATAAAACTTGCCAGGGAAGTGGATCCCTCAGGTATATTTTATTTTAGAATCTTTGTGACATCCTCTTCCTGTCATTTTTCCAAATATTTTTAAAACATTGTTGACCACTCTTGCAGGTGAACGGACATTTGGGGTGCTTACAAAGCTAGATTTGATGGATAAAGGAACTAATGCATTGGATGTGGGTTCTCTCTTTTCCTTTAAATGAAATTGAAATTACAGTCTTATACGGAGTAGTTCACTAGCTTTCTGTTGTTTCCTTTATATAATTTGGCAGTCCTATTTGATCATCAATACATCAATACATCTCTATAACAACTGAAACCGCTTCTTCTTTCTGAAGGTTCTTGAAGGGAGAGCTTATCGGTTGCAACATCCTTGGGTGGGTATTGTAAACCGTTCTCAAGCTGATATAAACAAAAATACTGATATGATTGTTGCAAGAAGAAAGGAGCGTGAGTATTTTGCTACAAGTCCTGACTATGGACACCTTTCTAGTAAAATGGGTTCAGAGTACCTGGCAAAGCTTCTTTCGAAGGTACATTCTTTAGTAATTTTAATCCCTTGAATGTTTGTGTGAGTGGCTTATGCAAAGTGTAGAACGGAGATCATATCTTAAGCATCTTGATTTCAGCACTTGGAGTCTGTAATTAGGGCTAAAATACCAAGTATCACCTCTTTAATCAACAAAGGCATTGAGGAACTTGAATCAGAGATGGACCACCTTGGAAGGCCTATTGCTGTTGACGCAGGGGTGAGCTGCATTTCTCTCTTGAATCATTATTCTCATAATCCCATCCTATTTTGTGAGTGACTGAAATTTTTATTCAGGCTCAATTGTACACGATCTTGGAACTCTGTCGTGCTTTTGACAAGATCTTTAAGGAGCATCTGGATGGAGGGTACGCAATTTCATTTTTCTTTTTCTTCTTCTCCTTGTTGCTTTGGATGCAAGGTTTCAAGCTTTAATCGATTGATTTTATGCATGAAGTATTTATTTATTAATTTTCTAGAATCATCCCTCAAAATTTATTAAGTTGAATAGCATGACTGCGTGAGTCATCTATTTGTCTAAAACGGTTATTCACGGAACACGGATACTTATTGAAGGGTTGTGCCTTTTGGCTGATTGAAACAAATTAAAAAATAGTGTTCCTACATGGAATAACAAAATTTCATCTCGTGAAATTGCAAATTGTTGCCTTGCTGAATTTATCTGAAGAGCTGTCTATAATATGTACACGAGTTGTGATCTGTTGTTTATCAAGTGTCTATCACCAGTGGTACTTTTACACCTCTACTTGCCTCGAGTTTCTTTAGTTTAACGCACATTTCCATTTGATATCTAAATCAGCCGACCAGGTGGTGATCGAATCTATGGAGTTTTTGATAATCAGCTTCCTGCGGCTCTAAAAAAACTTCCATTTGACCGCCATCTATCCATACAAAATGTGAGGAAAATTGTTTCTGAGGCAGATGGTTACCAACCTCACTTGATTGCCCCAGAACAAGGTTATAGACGGCTTATTGAGGGATCATTAAATTATTTTAGAGGCCCAGCTGAAGCTTCTGTTGATGCTGTAAGTGTTTAACCATAAGTTTGGAGCATTTATGTACCTTTCTTGTCTGCAACATGCACACCTGACCAGTATACACTATCAGGTTCACTTTGTTCTGAAGGAACTTGTAAGGAAGTCAATTGGAGAATGCCAGGTAAAATATATTTGTTATAAAAGTTTATGTTTTGATCAACAGGGTTAATACTGTTCTGCCTAGTTACTTCTACTACTACCCTCATGATTAACAATCTGCTCTAATTTCACTGATGGGATAGGAGTTAAAGCGGTTTCCCAGTCTACAAACTGCAATAGCTGCAGCTTCTAATGAATCCTTGGAAAAATTTCGTGACGAAAGTAAGAAGACAGTCACTAGACTCGTGGACATGGAGGGTTCATACCTGACAGTGGATTACTTTAGGAAGCTTCCACAGGAGGTGGAGAAAGGCGGAAACCAAGCAGCTGGTGCTGCTGCTGTAGACCGCTATGCGGAGGGTCACTTTAGGAGGATTGGGTCAAATGTGTCATCTTATGTGAATATGGTTTCTGATACTCTCAGAAACACTATTCCAAAGGCAGTTGTTCATTGCCAAGTGAAGGAGGCCAAGCATTCTTTATTGAATCGCTTTTATGTGCAGATTGGGAAGAAAGAGGTACTTTGATCTATGCATTTGCACTTTATCACAGACAACACGAGTTCAATACCTCAAGTATTTGTATAAACAATATAGCGATGTTGGATTGTGTGACTAAGAGATTTGCAAAATGTTTCAGGGTAAGGCACTTGGAGAAATGTTGGATGAGGATCCAGCATTGATGGAAAGAAGACAGCAATGTGCAAAGAGGCTTGAACTGTACAAGAAAGCAAGGGACGAAATCGACTCCGTATCATGGGCTCGATGAGATTAGTATATAGGTTGGAGATGTTGGTATTATCTCTCAATTGGATCCAGCCATTATGGCGGGTGCCTTAATTGACAACCCAGATTCTTTATTTGTATTCATTTATATATGGTTTGGAGTGTTGTGCTTCGCGTTTGCCAATTTTGTTTTTGGCAGCTATTCTGAATGACAGTTGTAATTGCAGTAATTTGAATGCCAACTTGTTTGAGTGTTCGCTATTAGAGTATCTCCAAGGAGAAAGAGGAAAGAGGGGGAGAAAGGGGGGAAAAGGGTTAAAGCGGAGGAGAGTGACTGTTTTTCGGAGAGACTATTTTTTCCAATAAAAAGTCTGACTGCATATGTGGTACGTGACTATCACGCGTCAATTAGATGCTGGTTCCCCACCCTCCATCATATATTAAAAAAAAAATGAGCTAAAGAGTTGTTAAAGCCAAAATCAGATTCAGAGGCTCGAATCCACTCCTTTTCATATGGAGGTGTAATCGGGTGTTACTAGACTACAAGGTCATTAGTTAAAATTATCTTTTAAGACTTCTTAAATATTAATTGTCAAAGATCTTGTGGTCTAGTAGCACTTGGTTTACACTCCTATGTTGAAGAGAGTGGATTCGAGTCTCAGTGGAGGCAGTTATTGACTCTTTATGCTTCAGTAGGTTGAGAAAGTAGCTATGAACAGATACTACATTGTAACAACTTCTGTAAGTTGCAATAGCAAAATTACCAATTTGGTCCTCGACTTTGAAATATTAACCATTTTGGTCCTCCGTTTGGTCAGACGTTAGAAGTCTGTTAAATTAGAGGATGACTTAAAAGACCATACCAAATTAAGGCTCATGCCTCTAAAAAAAAATTAAGGATAAGGGTCGATAAACCTTCAAACTATATGCCAAGCAGCTTGTCCTCGGACCCTCGGTGGAGGTGATACAAACTCTTTTGTATAGATGAATAGATACACTTCAATCTCATTGTTATTACTTATTTAATGCAATAATTTATTTTTCTTAAAATGTACAAATAAAAAAATTAAAAATATATTAAAAATCAAAATGATAAAACTATTTTGGATGGCGGTAGTCTTCTTTTTTTTTTTTGGGTCATCGCACATGTATTAATAAAGTAGACTTTTTTTATGTCTTCCCTTCCAGTATGCATCACCAGTAATCCATCTTGATTTCATCACCCAATCGGTTTTATCATTTTGATTTTTAATATATTTTTAAATTTTTTATTTGTACATTTTAAGAAAAATAAATTATTGCATTAAATAAGTAATAAAAATGAAGATTTAAGTATACACCAGCAATTAAATTGACATGGAATCTAAATTAGTGTTCAAGTAAGCTACAACTCAGTATTAACTTGTTGATTACCTGCTAATAGGTTTAATTGCACTTTTTTACAAGTTTCAAGGGCTTGATTGAAGATGATTTTTTTAGGACTTAATTGATCCTATTATTAATTTTCTTTATGCGGGGACTAAAAATGTTACTTAGAATGAAAATTGATGAACCTAATAGGGACTAATTTTGCACTATGATATAACTGAGACTACAAAATGTCATTTTCCTGGCATATTTTTAAATGATAATGTTTACAATTTCAATTAGGTTGACTTTGATACTTAGCTCCTTTAAAAAAAAAAAAAATTCTGGTTATGCCTTGATGACATTGGCAACTTTAAAAAATAATGGTTCAAAATGATTAGTGATATATAATATAAGAAAAAAAAAAAAAAAAAAGAAGAAGAAGAAGAAGAAGAAGAATAAACAGCGAGAGAAAGAGAGAGACTCTTTACCATATATTTTAAATATGGATGGATTTTTTTTTAAGTGAAGAAATTAGTTTTGGAAATATTATAGTATTTTAATTTTTTTTTAATTTTTTTTTTTATAGAACTTTACCACAAGGAAGCAAAGGTGCTAAACTTTGATTGTTCTTTAAGCGCCATATTCAAATTGATTTGCTTCACTATTAAGTCGTTTATTCATCTTTCAGGACATTTAGAAAACTTTTTTTCCCAAAAATTCACACTTATGAATTACGGGTTAGTATGGTTGGCTTAAATTATACTACAATAGTATTAATCTTTAAAATATTTTGAGACGCTATGAAAGCTTTTGTATATGAGACTTAATAACAATTCTACTGGTTTTAAAAAATAACAATTCTACTATAAATTAGTCAGAACTTAATATATCTGCTAGACAATTAATTAATTTTTTAAAAAATAAAAGTACCAAAAAAAAGAAGAAGAAAACAGCAAAACACTTGAAACATGTTTTATTTGATTTAATTAAATCGAATTTGATTGGAAAAATGAATTTAATTAATTTGAAAATTTAACAAAATATAAAATGACCAAATTAATAGTTGAGAGAAAAAGTGAAAATATTAGTGGAATCAAAATTGGAATTAATTCCAATCAAATCTCTTTTGCCAAAAGGGTCAAACATGTTGTTGAAACATACCAAAGTGAAGTGTTGATCCTAACAACATTTGGAAGAGGAAAAAGGAAAAAAAAAAAAAAAAGAGAAAAAGAAAAAAAAAAAAAAAAAGAACATGTGAAGATAATTGGCAGAATGGAAATGTAAGACGTGACTTGCAACATGGCCATTGTTGTTTTGATCAATGCATCTCTTAAACATAAAGTAACAATAAATTAAAGTTAGACAGACGCTTTTGAACTAATTTTCCTACTGAAACTTCAAACATACATTAGTTATTTACATCTGTTAATGATTAAGCACCATCTTTTCTATTTGCTCAACCTCAAAGAAAAAATAAAATTGCACAAATTAAGGAACAAATAAATAATTTTCTAAGTTTGTAAAACTATCATGTCATATCTTATTAGGGCAATTCAAACAATGTTTNTAAAACTATCATGTCATATCTTATTAGGGCAATTCAAACAATGTTTTTTTTTTTTTTTTTTCTAGATTTTTGTATATGTGGCTGAGTGAGAAGAGAAGAATATGCCTTGCAATTGTGAGATTTTGGTGAGTCCAACGCGTAAAAGAAGTAGTATTGCGGATGTGTGTTTCGCGCCCCAGCAATGCCCATCAAGCGTGCTTTTAGTCTTTTCAACTTTTTGTTTTTAATCGATTCCCCTCCCCCTCTCTTCCACTTGGCAAGAAAACACCTAATAATCCCCTCTTCACGGGGCTTAGCGTAGTTAGTTCGTCACCTGACTTAAAGGTCATTATTGGAATGGAGGCGGTAGTGTGGGGGTTCGGATCCCACTGGAAACATGTATGAGAAAAAAACCCAAGGATATGATGTTGGAAGGTCTGGATTGGATCCCGCACACATGAAGACTAGGATTTGACCAGTGAGTTGATTGTGCAACTCGTGATTTACCTCTGTAATGACTCTAGAGCGGGGTTCTATGAGCTCAAAATTAGTCCAACAAAAATGGGATCAGTTAAGTTAGGGGAAAAAAAACCAACTAACAAAAAAAAACTTAGGGTGTGTTTGGAAACCCGGAAAATGATTTCCGGAAATCATTTTCCGGGTTTCCTGTGTTTGGGAGAGCTTGGAAAATATGGTCAACGGAAAACAATTTCCGTTGACCAAGGAAAATAAGGCTAAAATTCCGGAAAACAACTTCCAGAAAAATTTTCCGGAAGTCATTTTCCGGAAGGGAAATACGCACACATAGCTGTTTTTTTCCACGCTCCGGAAGTCAACTTCTGGTTTCCATTGTTTCCGGCGGAAACCATGAATGGTTTTCGTCGGAAATCTGTTTAGTATGTTTTTTTACGTTTTTTTTTGTTGTTTTAATTAAATAAATAATAATATTATAATTGTATTATATTTTAAATAAAATTATTAAAATTTTTAATTATACAATTTTACTCATTTTCCAGAAAATGAACCAAACACACAAAGACAGTTTTTCAGAACACATCCAAACACGGAAAATGACTTCATTTCCGGAAAACCTTTTCCAGAAGTCATTTTCCTGCTTTCCAAACACACCCTTAGTGTTGTGGTTGCACTTATACCTTAAAAAGGAAAAAATAAAAAAAACTTTATTCGTAATTACCATCTAAATGTCTAATACCTGTATGAATAAATCCTACATTCCTTTTTTTTTTTTTAAAATAAAATATAATTCTAATACTCATTTTATGTGTCATAATTGTATTGAATCTTTTTTTTTTCTTTTTCGTTTTGTATTTTATTATTTGTGAACTATTTATTATCTAATGGTGTGATCAATTAATTCATGAGTAATTAATGAAAATGAGGATATTTTCTTTTTGAAACATATAGAGTTATAGGCAATGTCATGTTATAAAATGGTTATTATGTATTAATTCTGGTTGCATCCAAGGTCCTTCACTTTCTTAAGCGTAAACAAAGAGACAGGTATGGATGGGGAGTTTTGAAATTAGATATGGCGAAGGCTTACGAGAGAATGGAGTTGGGCTACCTAAAGGAAATAATGAGATATATGGGATTTACTGAAGATTGGATTAACTTGATTATGATGTGTGTTTCCCCGGTTCGATATCGGGTTGTGGTTAACGGTGATGTGTCTGATGTTATTATTCCCACGAGAGGTCTTAGGCAAGGGGACCCTCTATCTCCATACCTTTTCATTCTTTGTGCGGAGGGCCTTTCGTATCTTCTTGCCTGGTGTGTTCAAAACAAGTCTCTCTCGACTTGTTCGGTTGTGAGGGGGGCTCCAGGCATTTCACATCTTTTCTTTGCGGATGATAGATAGTTTAATTTTTTTCAAAGCCAAATTTGGAGAGGCGCAGGTTATTCGAAGTTTCCTAGTTAAATATGAAGAGATGTCTGGTCAATCTGTGAATCTTAATAAGTCGTGCATGGTTTTTAGTAGAAATGTTGGGGTTCAAGAAGCTAATGTAGTGGTGGTTGAACTTGGTGTTTCATATGTGGATTCTATTAGAAAGTACTTGAATTGGGCTTACCTCTTGGTGTGGGGAAGAATAAAAAAGGGTGTTTTTGGTTACATTGAGACCAAACTTAAACAAAGAGTGGGGGAATAGAGAATCCTTTCTAGAGCGGGAAAGGAAATCTTGCTTAAGACTGTGGCCCAGGCTTTACCTACCTACACTATGAGCATTTATTATCTTCCTATTACCTTTGTTTGACCCTTGAAAGGATTATGAACAAATTTTTTGGAGGGAGTTAAAATCTAGTGGTGGAGGGGGGTGTTCACTGGCTTTCTTGGTCTCGTATGTGCACGCCAAAACACTATGGTGGTCTTGGTTTTAAATGTCTCCATGATTTTAATTTAGCCCTGTTGGCTAAGCAGGGTTAGAGGTTTCTAACTCAACCGAACTCGTTAGCTGCAAAACTCTTCAAAGCCAAGTACTTCTCGAATTGTTCTTCTTTACAAGCTAAACTGGGTGCAAACCCTAGGTATGTTTGGAGGTCTATTTTGGCTGCCCAAGGTCTTCTTCAGAGAGGTTGTTATAGCTAGATCGGTAATGGGTGTGCAACTCGTATATATGATGAATTGTGGTTACCTGACAAGGTTGCGCCGTTCGTAGCTACACCTCGTTTTGAACATTATGGTATGACTACAATTTTGGCCCTCATTGATCATTTGGTCTCAGATTGGGATGTTCTTCTTTTTAAAGAAACTAGTATTTTCGCCCGTGCGTTGCACGGAATGAATTTGTTATAATATTTTAAGAAATATTTGAATCGATATACAATTATATAAATTATAACATCGAATATGATATAGCGCAATTGAGGAAATTGGTTGGATCGATTATGTTTTATGATGTTGTCCTTGCTTGAATTATAACAAATAATTGTCCAATTACCCGTGCGGATAATTTTTTTTATTATATATTGAGATAATAAAAATAAAGATGAAATTATAAAAAACTCTAATATTGAACATGTACATTTATTTTATTATAAGATTAGTGCAAAAGTATTACTCAATTAATTGAATAATATATGATTTGTTTGTCTACAATTATCTTACGAAGATCTATAAGTAATATGACTTATATAATTATATTATTACTAAAATATATATGGAAAAAATGAGAAATAATTTAATTATAATTATTATAAAAATAAATTTAACGATCAATGTTTAGCTTAATTACCATAATAATTATTAGCTAATTATTATTAGTCAATTACACTTATATATGTGTAATTATACTTTTATACTTTAAGTATATTCATTTTCACCATATTGCATTTAGTTTTATCTTCCTCATCCATATTTAAATGAATTAATTTCCATTATTATAAAAATATAACAACCCATGTCAAATTTTTTTTTTTAAAGTTTAAATAACTTAAAGTTTTCAAAAGGAAAGTATAATTATTTTTTATTAAAGTTTTAAAATAATTTTTAGTCAATTAGTAATATCATTTTCCTTTTCCGATAAATGATTTTACTTTTATTAATAGTGTTGATACGTGAATATAGCAACGATATTACCAATTAATAGATATTAGTTAATTTCCATTTTACATTTTCTTACCAAATAAGCTTTATTAATTATTTGACCAATAAAATATTTAAGTAATTGACTACAAATGCTTGGGCGGGAAAAATGAAATAGGGCGATTTTACTTTTATATATAGTATAGATAGTATAGATAATACGTGTAAGTTTAATTTTGTTTAATTATTGATGTAATATGTGTACCTTTAATCTCCTTTAATTATGTCGTAATATGTGTACCACTAATTTTCTTAATTGATTAGATAAAATCTATAGTATGGCAAGCTATATTTTGGCAAGTATAAAAATAGTTTAATAAAAGTATAATGTGTGAATTAATTTCTTAATTACTATAATTAAAGATTTGATTCAAAAGTAACTATTAGCATAACTTTATGTGTAATAACCTGTGAATTTGAATAATTTGCATAATTGTATGGACGCAATAATTTGTGAATTAGCGTAATAAATTTGTGAATTGGAACAATTATCATAATTTTTTAAATATCCTTTAATTATGATGGACTTGATAGGTGTATTATCAATTTCCTTAATTGATTATATAAAAATATAAAATTTAAATAACGGAAAATATTAATTCATTTATTTATATAAATTTTAAGATTTTATATTATTCAAAAGTAATAAAAGGAAGTGAATGGGCAATTGATATTATTTGAAGTAAAAAAAAAAATCATCATAAGAAGGAATTCTCAATGTTTAATTATACGTACCATAATAAATTTAGATGTTAAATACAATTGGTAATTACCACGGGTTATTTAGATGGATCAACATTATAAAAAAAATGATGAAACCTTAAGATATATTAGGAAAAGTATCAATTAATTAAAATATGATATATAGTACTAAAAAAAATTAAAATATGACAAAAAAATTATATTAGAAAATTGATTAGCTAGTATCAATCCTGCTAATTTTTCCAAATACTATATTTGTAATTACCGTAATAAACATATTTAATTGAAAAATTTAATTAGGAACTTATATTAAGCATTTTGGATTATTATTATATTATTATTAATATTAGGAAAATTATATTAGAAAAATTATATTCAGAAATTATATTAAGAATTCTAAATTATTTATTTATTTATTAATTAATTTATTATTATTATTATTATTATTATTATTATTATTATGATCTTAACAGCAGCAATATTATATCAATGTATAAAATTTATATTATTATTATTCATGCAATAGATCCACTTCATTATACCAAGATGATTACTATTTTTATCCTATCCCAAAATCATAATAATATGCAAGAGTATAAGATAAACTTTTCAAAAGAAACACAACTAAGGGATAGAAATAGCAAGTAATTTTAATACAACATATTTATAACAACAACCAAACCAAATTAAAAAAGAAAATACATACAAACTTCTCTATAAAAAAATTACTTTTAGAAATAGAAAAATATGTAATTTTACCACCGCATAATTGTAACAACAATTGAATTGAACCTTTGCACGCCATTTGCTCCTCATCCATTGCCCTTTCTGATCTAATTGTTGATATTGGTGGTAAAAGCACTCAACAATCTTCATCAGTTCTTCTACGCCAAAAACCCCAATATGTAATTCAAGGCCTTGAACCACGTTTACCTTTTTCCAATCCACTCTCTCGTAGTCAACAAAATCTTTCTTCCGCTTCACTTGCGAGGAAGAATATGGTATGCTCTTTCTCCTCTTCCTCCGCTAACCCCTATCATTTACCCTAGATGACATCGGTGAATGTTTGCGATTTACAAGTGCGGGTGACTACGCATAAAAAATCATCTTTTTCAACCGATTCAAGTAGGTCGGTGCAATTCTTGGTGCATGCACCACCGTAGCTTTCTCAGAGGAGTTAGATGGGGCTTCGTTATCGCTAGGAAACAGTATATCATCACCAAATTGAATTACAAAAAATTTCAAAACAATTGTTAACACGAAATCATAAACTAAACAATGAAAGGAAGAACAACAAAGCATAACCATGAATCTAAAGAAAGAAATTAAAAGATTTTCACTTACTCTTGAGTCTTGAGCTTGTCCATCAGAGTTGTGATCGGAAACCTACAAAACGAATGCCAACTTTGCCGAGTTCAAAAGTTGTGAGGGAGCAATCTCTCATGCTCGGAACTTATATGAAAGAAATTGGCGTCAATTTAAACCTGTCGGAATAAAATTAGGAAGAATGCTACTGGAGGTTTTAATTTTCTTTAGATTATGGCAATAAATTTTATGGAAATATATAAATGGTTAATTAATAAAATAACCATATATATATTTGGTTTTACTAAAATAATTCTCGTGGTATTATGGAATAAAATTAGGAAGAATGTTATAGGAATAGAGGTTTTAATTTTCTTGGGATTATGGCAATAAATTTTATGGAAATATATATAGTTAATTAATAAAATAACCATATATTTATTTGTCTTTACTAAAATAATTCTCGTGGGATTATGGCATATAATTTTACTAAATTAATTCTTAATTTGATTTTACTAAAATACCATGTTCAGAGGTGAAATTCATACAACTATATATATCTTTAAAAAAAAAAGGAATTTATTTCAATCTTAAATCACATATATAATTATGTTATGTTATTAAAAAATTATTAATGTACTGGATGAAGAATACATCTTGAAATTATGTATTAAATTTTATTTGATTGAAATAACTTAATCGAAATTACAAATATATCACCAAATATATCACATATTCATTATATTTATACTATTACATATATTACATATATTACAAATATATCACCAAATATATCACACCAATTATATCATCAATTATTCAATCACCAATTAATATTACTATATTATATTACCTTTTTAACATTTTAATTAATTAATAAATCCAATTATTCAATCACCAACATTTAACCATAATAAATTAATAATTAATAGATTAAGAAATAAATTAATAAATAAATAAATAAAATAATAGATTTTACCAAAATGCCACTAACTTTGGGCGGGAAACTTTAGAAGGAGGATAATGTTATTATATATAGATAGATGTTTTTTGACCGAGATGTGGAGTTGATTATGAAGATTCCTATCTCACCTTCATTTGATGATCAATGGTGTTGGAGAGACGATATTCGTAGTGCGTATACTGTGAAACAGGGTTATAAATTAATAACGGAAGGAGTTGTTAGTGAGACAACCCAATTCACTACATGGAAGTTGTTATGGAAGATTAGGCTTCCTAAAAAAATACGTAATTTTGTTTGGAGATGCGCTCGAGCTATTCTTCCCACATGTACGATCCTTGCTAGGCATGGCGTGAATGTTGATATGATGTTCCCTCTATGTCATTTACATCCAGAAACCCCATTGCATCTAGTCAGGCAGTTTCATCACACTTGTGGGTTATGGGATAATTTTATTGGCCTCTCAACAGTTGTTGATAATGGGGGTTTTGAGGTATGGCTTTCCAAGATTATTGAGGGGAAGGATGAGGCCATTATTTGTGGCTGCGTGGCTTTATGCTGGTCAGTTTGGAATTGCAGGAATGATGTTATATGGAATCGTAAGGTTTAGTCGCTAGGTGAGGTGGTGAGATGGTCTCTTTTGCATGAAGAATGGAGTGTTTCGACAGTGTCCATCAACAATGCATCTCACTCTACAACCAGGCAATTTAGTGCTCCTACGGGTGTTCCCGGGTAGGGAGGAAGGTTTTATATCGGCTGTGGTGCATGAGGGTGACGGGAGGTTTCTGGCAGCTGAAAACGGAACTGTTAGATGTCTTCAGGATCCTACTTTAGTTGAGGCAATGGCAATTAAGGAGACTCTTTCTTGGGCAAAGGGGTGTTGTTGGCAAAATGTGACTATTTACACAGACTGTCAGTTGGTTTGTAATATGTTGCAGAGGTCTTCTTCGATTTATTCGAACGCTGGCTACATTCTCCGTGATGGTCTTATCCTGAAACGACATTTTGATGATGTATCATTCCATTTTGTTCCTAGATCAGCGAATACGTTAGCTAGAACAACGACTTCTCAATTTGGTCCTCGTTCTTGGTTTTCTTCTTATCCTGATTGTATTCAACATTTATTTTTAAGTGATTAATATATCTTGTTCTTTGTTTTTCAAGAAAAAAAATGATTGAACCTGGTTTCCTAAGTGAAAACAAACATTCTTAATTTCTGTACTCCATTATAATTTCTTTATATATCCTCAAGAATATATTAAATATGTATTTTTCATATTTTAAATAAAAAAAATTGGCACCATCCCTTACTAAACTCACTATATAATATTTAGTTAGAGTTAATTCCACCAAAGGTCCCTTAACTTTGGTAGGCAATTTTAATTTTAGTCTCAGACTACTGTTTTTGTCATTTAACATCCTAGACTATCAATTTTTAGACACTTTTAGTTCTTTCGATGATTTTTTCGGTAAGATCCTATTTTTAGTAAGGGTATTTTTGTCTCTTCATATTTTTTTAATATATTTTTTTTTTAGTTTTCACTGATTTAATTGGGTATGTTAACAGATGCCGGTTCTTCTAATTTTTAGGATTCAATAGACAAATCCCTAACTCAACTTTATCTACTTCAATTCAATGCTTCACCATCTTCCTTCATCAGGCAAAGAATGAGAGCATACAACGCTGCTATGGAGGAGAGCAAAAGAGAAATTTGTCCATTTTTGGTGCTTTTCATATTTTTCTTTGGATATATGCATGTTGTTTTCCTTCCCAGGTTCTTGTTTACTCTTTCTACAAACCAAGATTGGTTGGTTGTTTAGATTCTTTATATTTTTGGTGTTCTGAATTCAAGGATAGAAACCCGAGGAGTTGAGGATGTCTTATGTTTCATCAATGGATAATTTTTGTGTGTTTGTTAGATCTATTTTTCTTGATTTTGTGGTTATGAGTGAATTCCATAATTTTCTAGATTTGGGATGGTATGACATATTCTGTGTGGCATTTTTGTAAAAAAAAAAACTTTCTAGATTTGATAGCTAGTGTCTAATCACGACTTTTTTTTTTTTACACCTCTACCTTATATAATTTTATGTAAACATGTTGATTAGGGAAACCAAGATTGTGGTTCGTGAGAATGATCAGATCCTCCGATGTGCCCAAGAGCAAAGAGAATAATATCAGGACGGTTAAGGAAGAACAACTAGTTGGAAGAAGAAAATAAGAAAATTATTTTATTACTTGTAATTATGAGATGATGATGAGATTCTAGATATGTGATAGAAACGAATTACAAAATTATTTTTAAGAATATTATATTATTTAGATAGTGAGAGATATATATGCACATAACATACACATTAAAGGTGTAATTATTTTATAATATTATTTTATTTTTTCCTCTGGTTACACAACATCAATCCTCTCCATTCCCTTCTTTCGCGTAATTGAAATAGTTACAATTTTTAAAAATGAAATAAGAAAATTGGAGAAATGGAAAATTTGAAAAATCAATAATGAAAATTAAAAAATTGAAAAATGAAAAACAAGGAAATGAAGTAAAACAACATTGTTGTATTCTTAACATGCTTTTAATGCATTATTGATAGTTTTTTTTCTCTCTCCCGATTCTCTCGCGTGAGTGTTTTTCTCCCTAGTTAGGGTTTTCTTGTCTCTTGGTTTCTCTTGTTTTTCTAAAGGTGATGGAGGATGGTAGGTCTAGTGGTTTAGCGAATGCTTGTGCAGCGTTGTCTTTGGATAATGACGATGAGGGAGTCATTGTAGAGGTTGAGGAGGTAGAGTCGGAGGTGGTTGATTATCGGTTCACAACGGTGGGCAGAGTTGTGACTGACAGAAATATAAAGTTTGTTGTTTTTCGAGATGTTATGGCGAAAGCGTGGAAACCTGTGAAGGGTGTGCATATTAGCGAACTGGTGCTGGTAGGTTTTTGTTTCGGTTCTTCCATGAAGGGGATATTCATCGTGTTTTGGCAGATGGTCCTTGGACTTTTGATTAGAACTTGGTGGTTATGTGACGGGTAGAGCAAGGCACTGATCCGGCGTTGGTGGAGTTGGACGAATCTCCATTTTGGATACAGGTTCATGGCTTGCCTACCAGATTCATGTCAAAGCGAGTAGCAAAGGTTGTGGGTGATTCTGTTGGAACTTTTGTTACAGCAGACCCGCGGAATTTTGAGGGTGCTTGGAAAATTTTTATGTGTGTTAGAGTTCTTCTTGATATTAAAAAGCCTTTACGTGTTCGTATGAAGATGAAGAAGCCGGGTGCAGATTGGTTTTGGGTAAACTTTCGTTATGAGAGGTTGCCGTCCTTCTGCTTCCATTGTGGGGTGATAGGACATGGTGATCATTTCTATCCAGTTGCGTTTGCAACTGAGGTCGTGGGGAAGGAGAAGCCTTTTGGGTCTTGGTTACGTGCAGGCGGAAAAAAGCCACCGCCGGTGCTGGAGAATCGCTGGTTGGTATTGGACCCCGTCACGGTGGACACCAGGAAAGCAGGTCATGGGGATGGGTTTGTAACGGCTGGCATTAAAGACTCTTCAACTCAGTCTTTAAAGAGGGATAAGGGGGTTACGTTGGTTTCAAATGATTGTTTAAATGATAGGGATAATACTTTGGGGTCTCATTATGGGCACAATAATGAGGGGAATGCGAGTGAGGGGGTGGTGGTATTGGAGCATAAAAGAAGGCGGATGGATACTGATAGTGGGTTCCATGAGGGAAGTGCTGCAGGGTCTAGTCCAATGATTGTTGAGGGTTGGGTTTCGAGCGTGGTTGCTGTGGTGGGTCCTGGAGTTCAGGCCTTATGAGTTGATTTAGTTGGAATTCTCGTGGATTGGGGAATCCACTAGCAGTTCATGTACTTTTGGGTTTTGTGAATCATCATAAGCCTGGCATTCTTTTTGTTTCTGAAACGTTGAGTAGTTCGGAGCGTATGGAAAGGCTTCAATTAAAATATGAGTGTTGCTTTACGGTTAGTGTTCAAGGGCGCAGTGGGGGTCTTGCTTTGCTGTGGAATGGTGGTTTAGATGTGGAGGTGGTGGGTTACTCTAACCATTATATTGATGCGTTGGTTTCTTCTAGGGTGTCTTCTTCGCAGTGGCAATTTACTGGTTTCTATGGGAGTCCTAAGAGGAACCGGAGGCATCAATCGTGGAATCTTTTAAGGTATTTATCCTCGCTTAATAATCTTCCTTGGGTAGTAATGGGGGATTTTAATGACTTGTTACGGGAGTGGGAGAAGGTTGGTCGGGTGCCTCACCCGAGCTGGCTGTTGAGAGGGTTCCGGGAAGCGGTTTGTGAGAGTGGTTTATCTGACTTCGGGTTTGAAGGGTTTCAATTTACTTGGGAGCGAGGTAGGGGTACGGAGAGGTGGGTTCAGGAGAAGCTTGATCGCATCTTAGTTTCGGGTAGTTGGTGGGATATGTTTGGGGATGCAAGGGCATGGTTGGTAGAAGGGAGTTGTAGTGATCATATGCCACTTATTTTGAAACTACAACGAGTTCGGGAAAGGGTACGTATTTCGTCGAAGGGTTCGCTTCGAGAATGCTTGGGGGAATTAGTCTTAGTGCATGAAGGTGGTTGCTGAAACATGGGAAAATATGCGTGGCTGTGATATTGTGCGTATGTTAGGGGGTGTAATGAGGCTGCTTGGCAGTGGGATAGGCGGGCTTTTAGAGGGGAAAATGAGGAGATAAAATTTTGTAAGCAAGAGATGGCGCGGTTGAGGGCGGTGAATAGGGGTCGTGATGGTTGTGATTTTAGCGTGGTTCAGAGGCGTTATTTTGCCCTGTTGAAGGTTCAAAGCGATAGGTGGCGGCAAAGGGCAAAGGAATTATGGTATAAGGGAGGCGATGTTAACAGTAGTTTTTTCCATAACTCTATGAACAACCGCCGGCACCGGAATTCAATTCGGCCCGTGAGGGATGATTTGGGGCATCTAGTGGATGATGAAAGGGGGATGGGTGCGATAATTGTGCACTATTTTGATCGATTGTTTACAACGGATGAGGGCGAGGGTAGGCCGGCTTTAGAGTGTCTTGAGAGGAAGGTGATGGATGAGCAAAATGCGGTGTTGTTACAGGATATAACTCATGACGAAGTTCGGGCTGCTTTGTTTGCTATGCATCCGGATAAATCCCCGGGACCGGTTGGGTTGTTTCCTACGTTTTTCCAACTGAATTGGCCTACCGTTGGTGATGAGGTAGTTTCATTTTGTCAAACCTTTTTACTATCTGGTTGTTTGCATACTTCAATAAATGACACTCATATTACTTTAATCCCCAAAAAGAAAAACCTCGAGTTGATGGCTGATTTTCGACCTATATCTTTGTGTAATGTGGTATACCGTATTTTAGGAAAAGTGCTTTCAGTTCGTTTTCGGTTTCTGTTTGATTCTATAGTGTCTTGTGCCCAAAGTGCATTTGTTCCGGGTAGGTTTATCATTGATAATGTTATGTTGGCTTATGAGTCTAGTCATGCTTTGGTTAGGGGTCAAGGTACTGGGTGTGAGAGTGTGGCCTTTAAGGTTGAAATGAGCAAAGCCTATGATCGGGTGGAATGGGGTTTTTTGGGGGCGGTGTTGGTAAAGTTGGACTTTAGTGATCGTTGGGTTGGGTTGATGAGGGAGTGTTTTCTACTGCGCGATACACTGTTTTGGTAAATGGGGGAGAGTGGGGCTCGATTGTTCCATCGCGAGGTTTGTGTCAGGGGGATCTTCTATCTCCCTGTCTCTTTATTCTAGTGGCTGAGAGTTTGAGTGCCATGTTGAGGGTTCAGGAAGCTGTGGGTGCTTTGCATGGTATTCGTATTGCTCGGAGGGCTCTCCCTATTACCCATCTTTTTTTCGCAGATGATTGTTTGTTCTTTTTTAAAGCAAATAATTTGGAGACTGGTTTGATTCGGGTCATTCTGAGGGAGTATAGGGAAGCGAGTGGTCAGCAAGTGAATTTCGATAAAACCTCAATTGTTTTCGGGAACCGGGTGAGAAAGGGAAGATAAGGAAGCTGTTTGTGAGGTGCTAGGAGTGCATGAACAACAAGAGAGAGGAAAATATCTTGGCCTGCTGGGTTTTATGGGTCAGGGGAAATGGGAAGTCTTTGATTTTATTCGGGACAAAGTGCGTGCTAGAATTAATCATTGGGGTAATCGTTACTTATCCCGTGCGGGTAGGGAGGTTCTCTTGAAAACAGTTTTACAAAGCATCTCCAATTATGCTATGAATGTGTTCCTTCTTCCTAAAACTCTGTCTACGGAAATTGAGCATTTGATGAATTCGTTTTGGTGGGGGTGTGAGCAAAGAGGGAGTTGGGGAATCCGGTGGAGTACGGCGGTGAGTTATGTAAGCCTAAGTGGTTTGGGGGAATGGGATTCCGGTTGGTGAGGGGGAGATTAATCTAGCCATGTTGGGTAAACAGGGGTGGAAGCTTTTTACTGATCCGACAGCTTTGGTTACAAGGGTTTTTAAAGCCCGCTATTTTCCATCATGTTCATTTGTGGAGGTGGGGGTGCGGTCGAATCCTTCTTTCGTGTGGTCTAGTATAAGGGAGTCTCAAGCTTTGACTAGGGAGGGACCGAGGGTGTGTGTGGGGGATGGGTCAACGATTCGGGTTTGGGGGGCCCCTTGGTTACCAGATTCTCATAACCCCTATTTATCAACTCCTGAACCAATGTACTTGAATAATCCTTGTGTTAGTTCCCTTTTTGTTCCAAATATTTTCGATTGGGATCGTGAGGTAGTGCGGGATATTTTTAATGCTCGGGATGCTAATCTCATATTGAGTTTGCCTACTTAGAGTAGAAGGGTTGAGGATGTTTGGTTTTGGAGGGAGGACTTGAGGGGAGTGTATTCGGTAAAGAGTGCTTATAGATTGATCACTACGGAGTGGGGAGGTGAGGGGAAGGTTAGTTGGGGAGGGATGTGGGATTGGCCTTTACCTCCTAAGGTGAAGTGTTTTTTTTTTTTTTGGCTCTTTGTTCTAAATGATTGCCTACTAAAGATGTCTTGACTATCAAATAGGTAGATTGTGATCCTATTTGTCCCCTGTGTGGTTTGGAATAAGAAATAGTGGTCCATATCTTTGCAAACTGTTACTTTGTTCATGCATACTGGAGGGAAGTGGATAGGGGGTGGCGGTTGGAGCCTGTGGCAAACATTGATGTGTGGATTGATGAAATGTGGTCCTCTTTGCCTCATGATATAATTGTTAAAGTTATAGTCATTTGCTTGGCTCTTTGGCATAATAGGAACCAAATGATTTTTCACCAAGTGTCTTGATCCTCCAAGTGGTGGACCAACAGTGTCTTATCAATGGTGGAGTTGAATTATGAGGATATGGCGTGGAGTTGAATTATGAGGATATGGCGTTGAATTATGAGGCGCAACAAATGGGGTTCGGCATAGGGTGGAAATTGGCGGACTACACACATTCGGTTCGAAAAGCGGCTGTGGGGGTTAGGGAGGTTTTGAGTTGGGTTAAACAGAAGCNGGGGGGGGGGGGGGGGGGGGGGGGTTCACATTGTGGTCCTTTTGGTTTGATTATTAAGTTCTCCGGTAGCACAACGAGTCAACAGTTGCCTCCACTGAGGCTCGAACCCACTCGTATCATCTATGTTGGAGTGTTAACCGAGACACCGCGTGCCTCTTGACCACAAGGTCTTTGGCGAGGATTAATATATTTGGTTTGATTGGTTTTTAAAAAAAAAAAACATGTTTTTAATGCATAAAGTGTTGCACAATTTTTTTTTAATTTCCCTATAAATACATTTAAAATAATGACATTTATAGATTTAGGATGAAATATAACATATTTTACAAAAATATATTTTACAAAAATATTATAGAGTTATTTTCATTTTTGGTCCTATTGTTATTGGGGCATTGCCAATTTTAGTCCACTTCATTAATTTTTGCCATATTGTGGCCAATCTTATTTAGTCTTTGCCACTTTTAGTTCTCCGTTAAAATTTTTGTCAAATAACCGTCCAAAATAGGGGTATTTTGGTATTTTCATGCTTTGATAATTTCCTTTACCTTTTGTCGTGGTTTTCCTTACACATTTTCATCCAATGAAGAGGTCCGGCGAAAGCCATGGCTTTGTAATGTGGCTCACATGACTTTCACCGAACCTCTTCATTGGATGAAAATGTGTAAGGAAAACCACTGCAAAGGGTCAAGGAGATGAGCAAAGCATGAAAAGACCAAAAATACCCTTGTTTTGGACGGCCATTTGATGAAAATTTTAACGGTGGACTAAAAGTGACATGGACTAAATAAGACTGGCCGCAATGTGGCAATAATTAGTGAAGTGGACTAAAATTGGCAATGCATCAATAACAGTAGGACCAAAAATGGAAATGACTCAATATTATATGATAAAAACTTATATATTTTTTCAATAATATATCACATGAAACTATCTTGGGAGAAAGCTCCTAATCTCAGCTTAATGATTATGATGAGAGCACCAAATTGCAAAATCACGTCTTCTGCCGACGAAAAGCAGCTGAACGCGTCGAGAGAGAAACATTCGCGGCCTCCCTATAAATACGCCATTCCTCTTATCTCTCCTTTCCCTCGCATTTCCTGTCCGCTGTCCTCAGCCCCCTAACAAATTTCAAGCTTTACCTACCAGGTGAAGAAGCTCAGATCTTGCTTTCTGCTCTATTTTTATTGCTCAACCTATCATTGCATTTGCCTTATTTTTTCAGATTTTAATGCTATTATTGAATTGTTTTTGAGATTCATTTCTAGGATCTCCCTGTAAATTTTTGGATGTTTTGGCTTTGATCTGAATGGTAATCCGGTTGATCTTGTTGAGTTTCGTTCTTTCTGGTTATAGAATTAAGAGATCTAAAACCGATAAATGGGAGATTGGTGCCATGCGATTTTGTATTGCTTTTATTGCTTCCTGTATTGTAAATCGGAATGGTCTTCGTATTGTGTGCAGTTTAAGTCTTTTATCTCCTTCAGTTTTAGAACTAGTCAGCTATTGATCACATATGCATGTCTCATTGGTGTGTTGCGTGATCACATGAAATGTTTGTTACGTCATAATGGAGTCAGATCTATCATTTGTCTGCCTCCGGAAGTGATTCTAACTTTTAATGAATGTGACAAGTTCAGCTCATTCTCTCTAACTTTATTTTCATTTCCCCTGCACCTTCACAGGATATTTCCATGTCTATTAAGTGGACCTCGACAATCAGAATATCCTATAAAACTATTCCTTTAAAAGGTCTTTTCCACTTGCATTTTTTGTGTGCCAGTGGAATGCTTGATTGATTTGGATTGTCAAGTCATTGGCAAGGCATTATCCTTTTTTTTTTTTTTTTTTTT
>NC_044924.1:15310999-15400976 GCF_003576645.1 Ipomoea triloba | reverse complement strand
TTTTTTTTTTTTTTTTTTTTTTTTTTTTTATGTTTTTGTTTTTGTTTTTGTTTTTGTTTTTGTTTTGGATCTAATGGTATCTGCTTTTTTTTTATTCATTTGTTCTCCTTTATTCTATAATTCTCTCAAGCATTACCATGCTGTGTAGTTTTTATTTTTGTAATTCAAGAATCAATAAATCTTATGTGCAATTCTTGGATAATCACCTTTTTTTTGTTTTGTTTTATTTTTGCTTCCATCAGGATTGTCATTGCAGTTTAAGATCTTAGAGTAGTCAGATTATTTCTAAGACTCTGTTCATTTGATATTCATGGGGACTGTCGTGGATTCCACAAACAAGGTACCTTTTATTGCATGTTTCATTTTCTTTTACTTTTCATTTAAAAAAAAAAATACTACTCCGTATTACTTTTAAGTGTTAAACTTATTGATATGGTCGTTGAAAATGTACATTTGCTCTTGATGATTTCATTGAGAATGAGTGCTAAGATATTTCAGTTTCTGAATCCTGAATTAGACTTTGAAGTTAAATGCTTCACTTCCAGATGACATTCTATTGAAAAGGAATTTTCATATATATATATATATATATATATATATATATATATATATATGTTGATTTTTTCATGGAGAAGCTAATTCATCAGCAATTCCTTCCTCTAGCATAGGGTGCTCTCTTAGGATTAACCAATGACTGGAACTCAGAGAACAAAAAACATTAGAACAAAAAAGCAAGTTTGGCAATGAAGTGGTAGTCGTTCAAATCGATTTAAGAGGATTGGTGTATCTCATCACTTAATAATTTGATGAGTTTTTGTTTAAGTTAGTGGAATGCCAAGTTATTGTTTTTCCCTGGTGTTTTGTCACTTGGAATTTCAAGATGTTTCTATGCTTTCTAAATTTGCAAGGTACAATAATTTATATTAGAAGACTTTTTCTGTTATTGGCCTTATTGGTTCTAAATCAATTTGTGTGGAAATAGTGACTTGCTTACATGCAATGTTGTTTGACAAATAGAGTTTGATTGCAGGAAGCAACTGGAAGCCTCCCAATTAACAAGAAAGTTAAGGTCGTCTTTGTCCTAGGTGAATACTTCAATTTCAGCATTTATTCTTCAATCATATCAAGTGAATAAGATTTCTTGTCGTCATCAGTTTCCAAAAATGGCTGATCATGCATCTTATAGTTCCACCAATTTTATGTTATTTGGCGTTGGACTGTTCTTGCAATTATTCACTTTTGATGGCTGTCCTTTGGTTTCTGCAATTACATTCTTGAGATATATACCTTTGCATTTAATAATTTCCATCCTTCAAATTGACAGGTGGCCCAGGAAGTGGTAAAGGCACCCAGTGTGCAAATATTGTTGAACATTTTGGGTACACCCATCTAAGTGCTGGTGATCTCCTTCGAGCAGAGATCAAGTCTGGTTCTGAAAATGGGTACTGTGCTATTATACCTATCCCTTTGGGTACTTTATTTGATATTCTGATTTTTAAATATCAATAATCTGCTATTGTCCTTCTGCTGGTCCAGTATTATGTGCATATATCTGTAGTTCTTACAGCTTATTCTATTATATGAATGTGAAGTTTCTAGTATAGTGAAGCCTCATTACGTTTTTCCATAGCTGCATAATCCTCGTGATTTAAAAAAAAATTAAGAGTTTTCTCCTGCATGTATAGGACAATGATTCAGAACATGATCAAAGAGGGAAAAATTGTGCCTTCTGAGGTAACAATTGCCCTTCTCCAACGTGCTATTCAGGAAAATGGCAATGACAAATTTCTTATTGATGGGTTCCCTCGCAATGAGGAGAATCGTGCAGCTTTTGAGCGAGTCGTAAGTTTCTTATGAGCGATAGTTTGATCCAGATCTTTCAAATTTTCATGTTTATCAACATTTGTTGCATTTAGATGAGCATTCTTGTTACAATTATCAGTTAATCACAATCACATTCGACATCTTGCAGACTGGAATTCAGCCAGATTTTGTCCTTTTCTTTGATTGTCCTGAAGAAGAGATGGAGAAGCGCCTTTTGAGTCGGAACCAGGTTAGACATACAATTTCCTTTTATAGTATGTTTCTCATCATGCTCCAATTTTAATGTCTTTAGGTTTGTTTCTGCGTTTCTTTTCCTTATCTCTTTATGACTTTCCTAATTTTCCTCTTGAAAGGGAAGAGAAGATGACAACATTGAGACAATAAGGAAGCGGTTTAAGGTTTACATGGAATCTAGTCTCCCGGTTATTGAATATTACAAGTCAAAGGAAAAGGTCCAGAAGGTAGTATCTTTTAGCTCTTATTCTTTTTCACCCCATCTTTATCAAGACTAGCAAAGAAAAGGAAAGGAAAATAAAAACCTGTGATATAACTGGAGCTTCATCTTTTCAGATTGATGCTGCCAAACCTGTGAATGAAGTTTTCAATGCTGTTAAAGCTGTATTTACCCCATCAGGTGGAAAGGTAAATCACCATTCTATTGGCTTAGAGAAAGTTAAAAAAATCCCCTGCTATGTATGGAAAATAATATCCATAAAATGGATTGTGAGGTTGCTCTGGAAGGTTTTATAATGTTACCAATATATTATGATTGCATTACTATGTAAAATATGATGTAAATGTTATTCTTCTGTGTGTTCAGTGTTTGTAATAAGCTAAACCCCTTTCTAGGTTTGAATCCCATCAGATGTACCAAAACGTTTAGTCTTCTGTGTCATAGGAAGTCATAGCATATTCAAAATCAGTAACACATGCAGGAATCAGTTTGGATATAATTCAATTAACATGATACCATCAGTTTTTTTTTATATGAAAATTTGGAACTAAATAATAGTTTGCTACTTGCCAGAACTGAAAATTTCTGGTAACTTGTGCTTGCCTGAAGGAACCATTGGTTAAAATTATTCTCATATTCTCATTTTGGGTGCATAGCCATTGCGATCAGTTATCATTTGTTTTATCTTATGAATAAATTTTCGTTTTTGACATTAATGTCTTCAATAGGTCCTTATTTCTCACCTTTACCTTTGAATGGGATCTCACACAGCTTTTCTTGTATGTTACAGTGAGTTCGCTAAGGGGTGTTATCCTGCCTGGACATCATGCCGGATTTGTCTGTGGTAAATGAATATCTGCATCAGTGTTCAATATCATGCTCGTTCTTTTTGTTAATGCCTTAATGGATGTTTTAGAATATGGGAAATGCCAATTGATTTGACTCATTACCAGTGACAACTCTTTATCTTCATTGATTGATTATAATGTCAGTCAGTACAAGATTTGGTTTAAAAACTTAGGCTGAAGTGGCATTTCCCATCGACTGTTTGGTTTATGGTTCATTTTTGTTAGGCTGTATGTGGCTTGGATTGGATTGATTTTTTTTGACTCCCTGCCCCCCAAAAAAATTAGGTGCATTATGTTATTTAAGGCTTGATTATATCAATATTTGTACCGTGGGCTCGAGTTCACATGTCAAGGTGGACCCCTAATCCACTAGAAATGAATATGTATCAAAATATAATGAATCTATTAAAAATGAACTACAGTACACTTAAAATGAACTTATAGTATATTAAAAAATGAATATGTATTAGGGTAAATATTGGAGTGCACCGTGCACAATATAATTTGCCTGATTTATGTTAGTTTTTATCATGACAATTGAAAATCATTCCAACTTGTTGGATTTTTATTTAGGTATATAAATTCGAAAAGCAATTGATTCTTGGTTGTATTAATAGATTGGATTCGTAGTGATCTGTTGTTTTCTTTACACTTAAATATTGCAATTGCTATGAATTGAATTGAATTGAATGGTTATTCATTTTTCTCCTGCTTTTCCCAGGGGACTACACCGACTGTTGATGCCGGAAGTTGATTTCCGCCTAGACTCGAAGCGAGATTTATAGTTAATGCAAGTTTTTTTTTTTTTTTTTTTTTTTTTAAATTTTAGATCCGATGCAAATGAAAGTCCCTTTTGTTGTTATGTTGCTATACTCTAATAAATAAAATTCTTCGTTATTTTGAATATTGGTAACTGAATTTACTCCGGTGAGTAATAAAATTTTCGAGTTACAGATCATGACGTTGGGAGGGTTTTATATTTTTTTTTTATTAGACCTAATCATCATTTTGACCCTTCAATTATTTTTCAATTGTTAATACTTAATATAGTCTATAGTTTTCAATTTCAACCAATTTGATCATCGAATTGTTTAAAATTTTGCCAATTAAACTATTCCATGGATCAAAATGATGATTTCCACATTTTTAAAATTTTGTCAATTTAGTTCTGGAAGAGTTTAATTGACGAAATTTTAAACAATTCGAAGATCAAATTGGTTGAAATTGAAAAGTAGGAACTAAATTGACAATTAAAAAATAATTGAGTGACCAAAATGATGATTTTCCCATTCTTTTGTTTATCTTCCAAAAATATAGTACTTTAATATATATATATATATATATATATATATATATATATATATATATATTAAGAATAGTACTTCAAAATCTTATTTATCAAAATATTGTTAAAAATCTTATGTCTGTTAGCTCTTAACCGATATACTGTTGGTAATTTAGAGTATAAACTAAAGTAGGGAAAAGTAAAAGATAATGTAGACAAAAGTGATGAGGAGAAGAAAATGAACCATCGTTTCATTATATCAACCACCTTTTTACAAATAGAGTTCACACACACACACAAAGCAAGGAAAAGTAAAAGATAATGTAGACAAAAGTGCTGAGGAGAAGAAAATGAACCATCGTTTCATTAGATCAACCACCTTTTTACAAATAGGGTTCACACACACACACACAGACACACACATATATATATAAAGGATCCTGTGAAACAATTTCCTTAGGTGAGAAACAAGATGAAATTGTATCCGTAAATTGAGTCTAGATCAAGGTTTCAGATTGGGGATTTTTTATTTTTTTTTCAAAAAAAACGTGGTGGCATTATTGTAATTTTGTGTAAGTTATTTCTTTTTTACCTTCCAGTGCACATTTTTCCTTTTTCAAATGCACATTTTTATGCCATATAGTGCATATTTTCCCTTCTTCTAGTGCACATTGTTATGCTATACAGTGCACATTGTTCATTCTTCCAGTGCACATTGTTTTACCATATAGTGCACATTTTCCCTTCTTCTAGTACACATTGTTATGCCATACAATGCACATTGTTCCTTCTTCCAGTGCAGATTGTTCCTTCTACTAGAGCACATTGTTGTGCTATACAATGCACATTGTTCATTCATCTAGTGCACATTTTTATGTCATACAGTGCACATTGTTGTGCCTCCAGGGTCTTTTTTTAATTGTAGATGACGAACTTGTTTTTAAAAGATAAATTAATCTCGATCACTAATTACTAATTTGAGTTTAATATTATTTGTTTGTTTATTATTTATGGTTGTTTATGATTTGTGATGATGATCCTATATTACATTTAATTTTTCAATAATTGTTTCACATCTTTGTGCCTCCAGTGCGTATTTTTTGTCTTCTAGTGCACAATTTCTCTTCTTTCAATGCACATTTTCTCTTCTTCCAGTGCACATTATTGAAGTTCATAAGTGGCGAAATTTTTTTTTAATCTACGGCTGAGATTCTATCTCACTTCTCACCTGAGGCTTCTATCTCACCCAAACCCCTTAGACATAAATAATGGCATACATAAATACGTCTGTTACAAACGTTATAAATAATAATGTCCACTATTTAACATATTATTTATAACACTTCCCCTTAGACATTATTTGATCACGATCTTACCTTGTTAAAAACTTATTAGGAAAACCCTATGGGAAAAACCTAGACAAGAAAAGAGTACAAGGTATACGAATAATATATTTTAAATATATTCATGTCTCGTTAAAAACTTCACTAGGAAAACCATGTGGTAAAAACCTAGTTGAAGAAAAGAGTACATGATATTTATAAACTCATATAATGTATTGGTTGCCTCATTAAAAAACCTTAACTTAAGGGAGGTCAAGTACCCGGGCTGGCTGGCCAATGTAGTATTAGTTCCTAAACCACTGGCCTGGCGGATGTGTGTTGATTACACGGATCTAAACAAAACTTGCTCTATAGATCCCTTCACACTCCCTTGAATCAACCAGCTGGTGGACGAAACAACGGGCTATGTACGGTTAAGCTTCATGGACGTCTTTCGCGGATATCATCAAGCGAAAAAAAATCTGGATATTTAGTTTTGAAAAAAATTCTTTGTAAACTATTGTAGTCCATACTGCTTTGTTTTCAGAAAAAAATTATACAATAATTTTTTTTTGTTTTGAAAAAAAGTTACACATATAATACGATGTGTATGTATGTATGTGTATATATATATATATGAATAGGATACATGTGCAATACTGATATAGATTTTATTCTCAGAATTGATTTTGATTTCAGTATAAAATTTGAACAATTTCGTACAGGAAAAATTTTTCCGAAAGAAAATAAATGTATTTATGTATGCTGAATTTGTTTATTTGATAAACATGTAAATTCATGCGGAATCTTTATTCTTACTGATGATAGGAATATGATATGTTATGCTTATGATTTGCGAATATGTCTAGTATGATAGAAAGAAAATATTTTTACAGAGCATAGCATATAATCAATTAAATATTATATACACAAACATTCGTAAACTACAAACACAAAATGCATGTGAGTTTTAAAGCATTTATTCCATATGCATAGGTTCTCATAGTGAAAATATACAATTAAAACATGAGAAATATGCGATAAAACAGATATATGTATATTGCTATTTTGTATACATAAAAAAATACCGTTCACCGGGGTAGTAGCATAATGATAACATATTAAAAATCTTGTAGCCATTGGCCCGTTAGCTCCTAATCGGTATATTGTTGGTAATTTAGAGTATAAACTAAAGTAGGGAAAAGTAAAAGATAATGTAGACAAAAGTGATGAGGAGAAGAAAAAAAACCATCATTTCATTAGATCAACCACCTTTTTACAAATAGGGTTCACACACACACACGCACGCGCACGCGCGCGCGCGTACACACATACACACACACACACACATATAGGAAATGGTTCAGGTGCGGTTAAAGCTTCTGATGAAGTATAATGATGAGTGAAAATATGGGTGTGAATTGTCGTTCCGCTGAGAATTGGGATTATGACACGTAATTGTATGAATTAAGAATACTAGACACTAGAGTACGTGAATCAACTAGAATCCAAGCAACTAAAAACTGAATGATGAAAATTAAAAGAAATAAATTCGGTAATGAATTAACTATATGATAGGGGAATGGGTCAGATTAGGGGAATTGTAATCTTGATGTTCTAACAATCTCAGAATTAGGGAAAGAATAATTAACCTAGGGATTTATGGGCAATGCACATAAGAATTCAATTCAGCTACTTTCGTAATCAATAAACAGAATTAGGCTACAATTGCCCCACTGTCGTGATGCATCAATCATAATCTTAAACACCTAAGCATTGTAAGCCCCCAAAATTACTCCTATTCTCATAGTAGGAAAATTGGGTTGAAATTGGTAAGGCTCGAGGTCTCGATCCAACTTTCGTTGTAATGAATCCCTCTCCTAGACTAGCAATTAATTGAGGCCATCAATCAATAACAAGTAGAAAGTAATCCCCAAATCAACATAAACCCTAGGTAAAAGATTCAATCCCTTTATGCAATAATCACAAATTGAACATCAAGATTAAAAATAACACCCTAATCCAAACCCATAAACGAATTACTCACGCATGATTGAAGTAAACAAAGCAAAGCAAGATTTAAATACTGAAATCATAGCTGCAAAATTAAAGAATAAAAAGGAAAACTTTACTAACAATTCTTGAGAGCAATTCTAATCCAAACAATGATTCCAAGCTTGTAACCGAATTCAGTGATGTAAATCTGCTCTATTCTATGCTATGGAAAACTCTAAAGAAGGGAAAAATTGCACTGAACTAAACTAGGGCTCGGAATGTCCCAAAAATACAGAAAACGCGAAATAAATACTGGACAGCAGCTGGGTCACGGCCACCATCACGGCCGGGATCGGGGCCGTGATGTGCCGTGGCCAACTACTGTCCGTGGTGGAGGTCACGGCCGCCATCACGGCCGTGAGGCTGGCCGTGATGCGGCCTCCTGGTCCACTTCTGACTCCTTTCGTGCTCCGTCGCTCCTTTCCGTCCCGGGGTAGATTCCTTATGTCTCGAAAACTTGTCCGAGATGACCGAAAATCCTTCCTTTGCTCCTCATTTGCGAATAAACTAAGATTGATCAAATGTAACACACAAACGAGCCTTAAATGTATCAAGGTAAAGGAAATAAGCAACAAAACTACTGAATCGTGGGGCAAATAATGGTGTACAATCATGTGTATCAGCTTCCCATGCGGTTGTGTGGTGATCAATGCTCTTTAAAAATAATTCTAAATTGCCTTAAGCTTCTAATCTACGCACCTTAAGTTGGATTAACAGAAATATGACTTGGTAGAGAAAATCTTATAAAGAATATTGGTTGTGTTTTGGAACTAAAAATAAAAAAAAATAAAAATAAAAAACCGACGCACCTTAAGAAAGAAAACAACGCACCTTAAGGAGGGAAACAACATACCTTAAGAAGGAAAATCACACAACTAAAGCCTTAGGCCAACGCACCTTAAGTTTCAACAACTGACGCACCTTAAGCACACAAGCCACGCACCTTAAGAAAGAAAACCATGCACCTTAAGAAGGAAAGCCATGCATCTTAAGAAGAAAAAACACGCACCTTAATAAGAAAAAACACGCACCATAAGTTTCAGGTTGACGCACCTTAAGTTTCAACAGCTACTCATTTTAAGCGAAAAAATCACGCACCTTAAGCAAAACAATCATGCACCTTAAACACAAAAACCACGCACCTTAAATACAAAAATCACGCACCTTACGTTTCAAGAACTACTCATCTTAAGCACACAACTCACGCACCTTAAGCACAAAACCCACGCACCTTAAGTACAAAACTCGCGCACCTTAAAGCATAAAAATCACGCACCTTAAATTTGATATAGATGCAAAACTTACCAAATTGCCACAGCGTTTTATTTTTAATTTTGGTAATCCTTGACGTTGATTTAAGTAAGATCAATACCTCATATTTAACCGCACAATCGCGCGGTAGACACCCAACCGCACGGGAACTAAATATTATATATATATATATATATATATATATATATATATATATATATATATATATATATATATATATATATAAAGGGTATAATAATAGCATACATAAATATGTCTGTTACAAACGTTACAAATAATAATGTCCACTATTTAACATTTGTGTGAGGGTGTAAAAGTATGGAGTAGAACTTGCGAGTCCAAGTAGTATTTTCCTTTTCAAACATTCAAGGGTCACCCACATGTCGTACTTTGCTCCAGTGTACTTCTCCGAGGTAGAAAGGGACGCTATTTCCGGAGTTACATGATGTGTGGCTCTAGTGTCTAGTAATCAAGTGTGAGAATTTGATGAGGCACCAAACCATTATTAAACACCAAATTAGCCTGAGGATCCAAAGTACATAAACGACGCCAAAAACAATTGGTTGCCACGTGACCAAAACTATAACAAATGAGACACATTTTTCAAAGCGTAGAACATAATTGGTGTCATGTGACCGAAACCATTATAAAGTTGACACTAAACATCAAAACGCCAAAAACAATTGGCTACCATATGACCGAAACTATAACAAATGAGAAATTGTTTTTTAAAGCGTAGAAAACAATTAGTTGCCATGTGACCGAAGCCATCACAAAGTTGACACTGATGGCCATGGCAAGTGGGAATGGAATTGGATAAAGCCCAAATAGCAAAACTCTAATTGGAGGTATTGGAAGAAAATAGACTCAAGAAACAAAGGAAAATAACAGTGAAACGATGCCGTATGACACCTAGCCATTACCTGCAGTTGTCACTAATCCAAATGACACCGTATGAAGCTTGGCGATTTGCGTAAGGATTCGACGACGTCGTTTTAACTTGGATAGGGTTGAGCCGTTTGCAGCAGAATCCAAAGGTTGTTGAGGATTCCTGCTGAGTTGTAGTACCAGTAAATTTGTCTTATATTTCCTTGTACTGCTCTCTGAAGTTTTTATGCATGTTTGGATGATTAATGAAATTACTCTCTTCTTATCCTAATTTCTTCTCTTCTTCCCTACCTTCTCTTCTCTGTTTCTTCACCATATTTTTCTGCAGTTTCTAAGGGTGTGACAACTTAGCGGTAAACAACAACATTTAATTTGCATACATAGAGTCATAATCTAATTGAATTGATTTTCCCAATTCACGGGCAATTCAAATTCTCGTTGCATCTATTCTTTTTCTTCAAAACTACGAAATCACAATTCTCGTGCAGTTCATTGTTTTTAAGATTTTCAATATGTAACCTGTGTAGTACAGCGATTGCCGATTACATGGGAGGATTGAGATGGAGTGAATCGACAGGGTGTCCGAAACAAAGATTTGAAACTTGTGAAGAGCCCTCCGATAAAATACAAAGCTGTTGTGATGACTCGAAAATTGACAAGAACCTAGCTAACTGATACCAAATGAGAACTGTATGAATTGTATTGAATGAGATAGTTCAAAGATACATATTACAGGGATATATATAACGAGAGAATCACAGGGAAACTAGAATAGGGGAAACACTATTGACCATGAATGGAAGTTGCGTGCTAAAAAAAATTGATCGTAATAGTGTTCGTGAGATGACTAGTATGACCATAATTTATCATGATTAATGAAATTACTCTCTTCTTATTCTAATTTCTTCTCATCTTCCCTACCTTCTCTTTTCTGTTTCTTCACCCTATTTTTCTGCAGTTTCTTAAGGGTGTGACATTTGGTATCAGAGCCCTCATGGCCACCATTGAAGACCGTTTGGCTAGATTAGAAGATCAAGTGTTGGAGATGAGAAACAGACAAGTTACGAGTCAACAAGGTATGGAGGATTCAGTCCAAGAGCTCAAAGACAGCATGGAAACTTAGAAAAATGAGGTGTTTGAGCTATTAAGGTTGAACAGACATCCCCCACCGGTTATTGACTCATCTACTGTCCAGGGCAGAGCTCAATTACACCCTCCAAGCCCTGAAGAAGGAGGATCTGCTCCTAGCCGGAGGCTTGAAAAAGAGCCTGCTGCGGATGACCATCATGAGGTACATGACCTTGCTGATGAAGAGGAAGGCCTAGGGGAGAATACACCTGCTTTTCCAGCAGAACCAAGAGCAGTTGGAAGGGAGTGGGCTCCTAGGAGGGCAAATCTGAATGCTAGGCAGCCTAACCACAACCAAGGAGGTGACCACCTTACAAGGTATAAACAATAATTTCCCCTCTTTGATTATGAGCATCCCAGACTATGGATTGTGAGATGTGAGAGGTTTTTTAAGCTGACTAGAATCCCTAGGGATGAGATATTGAATGTGCTATGTGTTAACTTGAATGGAAAGGTTGGAGTCTGGTTTGAGGGGTATCTAAATGGATTAAGAATGGGGTATCAGTGGGCTAATTTTGCAAGAGCTGTGTGCAAAAGGTTTTGTGAAAATAATGTTGATGCTATGGAAGAATTTTCCAGTTTTAAACAATGAGGAAATGTTGTGGACTTTGCTGACAAATTTGAGGAATATAAAGGGCTATTGATACAGATTTACCCTACCTCACTGATCAATACATCCTAGACAACTTTGTGGTGAGATTGAAAACACAGATAAGGTGCTTTGTAAGCATTTCTAGGCTTGGGAATCTGAAAGATGCAATATGGCTGGCTAGGTCGTATGAGAAAGGGCTGAGAATAAGTGATTTAAAAGAAACCACAAATTCCACTCCAAGAACTACCCTCACAGGCCCAAGATCCCAACAACCCAAACCTTATCCCTCTAGAAACATTCACCCCTTGGACCCCAAAACAGCCATACCTAAAACAACAGCCTCAAACACCCTCCAATCCAATGCTAGAACCACTGAGATTAACAAATTTAAGAATTAACTTAAGGAGCAAAACAGGTGCTTCGAATGCTTTGAACCTTGGAGCCCTGGCCATAGATGTAGAGGTCCAACCTTCAACATAATTGAAGGGACTGAACCCCAAGAACATGAAGGGGGGCACAGTGAGGACCAACCTGAAGGAGTAGAAGGGGAAACTAAATTGGAACCAGAAGAAGTAGAGGTCACCCTGTGTGCTGTCATTGGTGGTGAAGGAATGAACACCATCAAGTTGATTGGGGCAATTAATAAACAACATATCACCATCCTAGTGGACAGTGGAAGCACACACAATTTCATAGATCCTAAGTTACTTATTCAGATGAGGATCACACCTGAGAAAGCCAGTTCATTGATTGTGACAGTTACTAATGGAGATAAATTGGCTTGTGATTCTATTTGTTGTGGGCTGAAGTGGCAAGTCCAAAATGAAAGTTTTGAAAGGGATTTCAGAGTGCTTAAGCTAAGAGGTTGTGACATGGTCTTAGGAATGGATTGGATTGATATCTTTGCACCAATCCAACTACATACTAGGCTACCTGGCATCTCATTTCATAAAGATGGCAGGAATGTGTTGCTGAAAGGAATTACTAAGGGAAATAAATTGCAGCAAGCTTCTAACGAAGAGGTCAGAAGGTGGAAAAAAAGAGGGGGTACATGGCTACTTGATATAGGGCTCAAGTCAAGCTACTCAAGGTAATCCCCAACAGTGTGAGACAGATTCACACATGCCAGAGCTAGTTGAAATCCTTAATGAATTTCAAGAATTGTTTGAAGATCATAAAACATTACCTCCTTAGAAGCCCTTAAGCTATGAGATTCCCTTGATCCCAGGAGCTAAACCTGTGAATTTCAAGCCTTGCAGATATTCATTTATGCAGAAAAATACAATTGAGAAGATGGTGGAAGAAATGCTAACTGCAGGTCTTATCTCCCATAGCACATCTCCTGTATTGTTGGTGCCCAAGAAGGACAATACCTGGAGATTTTGCATTGATTATAGAGCATTGAATGGCATAACCATCAAGAATAAGTTCCTTATTCCATTGGTTGAGGACTTATTTTTTGAATTGGCAAATGCAAGGATTTTTATTAAGCTGGATTTAAGGGCTGGGTACCACCAAGTAAGAATTAAGGAAAGGGAGGAGTATAAGACAGCTTTTAGAACACATCAAGGGTTATATGAATTCAAGGTAATGCCCTTTGGGCTAACTAATGCTCCAGCTACTTTTCAGACTCTTATGAACTATGTATTTAAGCCTTTGATCAGGAAAACAGTCCTAGATTTCTTTGATGATATATTGATATACAGCCCTACATTGGAGAGTCGTTGGAAGCATCTGAAAGAGGTTATAAGGATCATGAGGGATCATCAGTTGTTAGCCAAGTTAAGCAAATGTTCATTTGCTAAAACAGAAGTGGAGTACCTTGGGCATATTATTTCAGAAAGAGGTTTGCAAACTGATCCTGCCAAATTGACTATTGTAGCAGCTTGGCCTAAACCAGCCAATATCAAGGAATTGAGAGGGTTCCTAGGCCTCAAGTCCTATGGTACTATCAGCAGGCCACTTACTAACATGTTGAAGAAGGATGCATTCCAATGGAACACTAAATCAGAAACTGCTTTTGAAAAATTGAAACAAGCCTTATGCACTGCCTAGTGCTCACCTTGCCAGATTTTGAAAAGGAGTTTGTAGTAGA
Source organism: Ipomoea triloba (assembly GCF_003576645.1). Lineage (NCBI taxonomy): Eukaryota > Viridiplantae > Streptophyta > Magnoliopsida > Solanales > Convolvulaceae > Ipomoea > Ipomoea triloba. The sequence goes on along the minus strand of NC_044924.1, from coordinate 15,387,213 downwards.
TGCTGATGCTTGCTATAAAAGAATGGGGCACTCCTCATGCAAGAAGGAAAACCAATAGCTTATTTCACCAGAGGATTTGGAAACAAACACTTGGGTTTGTCCATTTATGAAAAGGAATATATGTCTATCATTAATGCAGTTGACAAGTGGAGACCTTATTTGCTGGGAAGACATTTTATCATTAGAACTGATCATCAAAGTCTCAAGTTCTTATTGGAACATAAAATCACCACTACTACGCAATAGAAAGGACTGACCAAGCTGTTAGGGTTGAGCTATACTATCCAATACAAGAAGGGGGTGTAAAATTGTGTAGCTGGTGCATTATCTAGGAGAGAGAATGCAGAACAAGCTGAATTACTAGCTGTCTCAATAGCTAGGCCACTGTGGATGGAAAAAATTATAAGAAGCTATGAAGGGGAGGAAGTTGTTTCTAAAATACTTACTGAGAACCTAATTGCTGCTAAGGAGGGGTCCTTATTGACCGTGACTGATGGGTTACTCAAGTATAAAGAAGATTGTATATTGGGGAAAAAGGGGACTTGAGGAGCAGACTTCTCTTGCAGATACATAACTCTCCCATAGCGGGGCACTCTGGACAGTAGGTAACTTACCATAGACTCAAATAGCTATTCTATTGGAAGGGTATGAAAAATAAAAAATGAAGTGGTTTCAGTAGTTAAGTCTTGTGACATTTGCCAAAGATGTAAGGATGAGAATGTGGCCTATCCTGGATTGCAGCCCCTAAAAATTCCTAACATGGCTTGGCAGAGTATATCAATGGATTTCATTGAAGGGTTACCTAATTCACAAGGAAAAGAAGTCATCATGGTAATGGTGGACAGGTTTACCAAATACCAGTGTTGCAAAAATCCCGTCTAGGCACCGATTAATCCCCGCCTAGGCGCTAGGCGCTGGTCAACTGCCTAGCGTATCACATTAAATGGTGGTCTAGGCAGCTGGCCTGCTAGGCGACCGCCTAGGCCGCCTAATCTCCGCCTAGGCCGCTTAGGCGCTGACCGCCTAGGCTTCGACTAGACCGACTAGGCACCGACTAAGCCCTGTAGTCGGTCGATTAACTATTGTTCTTTTTTTTTAATGAGTTATTTCACTCAAAACAACATCATTTTGAGCGAAATAATCCTAAATTGTACAAACTTTAGATATTTTTTAGGTTAATATTTAATATTTTAGTATTAACTATTAAAGTATTATATAATTTATAATTATTAGTGTTTAAAAAATTAAAAATACTTAAACAAATATTTAAAAAAATAAAAAATACACGGACGCCTAGGCGCCGATTAATCCCCGACTAGGCGTCCTAGGCGCTAGGCGCTCCCCGAGCGCCTAGGGAGCGCCTAGCGATTTTTTCAACCATGCCAAATACAGTAACTTCTTAGCACTGTCTCACCCTTACACTGTTGAGAAGGTGGCTGAAACTTTCATGGAACACATCTACAAACTCCATGGCCTTCCCCAGGATATTGTCAGTGGTAGGGACATGGTTTTTGTCAGCAAGTTCTGGAAATCAATTTTCAAACAGCTACATGTTTGGAAACCTATTTGAGGTGCATGGTCTTTCACAAGCCTAAAGTTTGGATCAAATGGCTACATCTAGCTGAGCATTGGTATAACACCAATTTTCACAGTTCACTGAAATGTTCACCCTTCTAGGCACTCTATGGGTACCTACCCCCAGTCTTAACCTTCAGTACTGTCCAAGGAGGGGAAGGCAATGATTGGTTCAAGGAAAGGACCATTATGGTAGCTATCCTCAAGGAAAACCTCCACAAAGCCCAAGCTAGAATGAAACAACCAGTAGACAAGCACAGGACTAAAAGAAATTTTGAGGTGGGAGACTGGTTATACCTTAAAATATAGGCTTATAAACAAGTTTCTGTGGCTGTCAGGTCAAACATCAAACTTACTGCTAGGTTTTATGGACCTTTTAAGGTCATTGGCAAGCTAGGGAAGGTAGCTTACAGGTTGGAATTACCCAGTGAGGCTGCTGTTCATCCAGTTTTCCATGTGTCCCAACTGAAAAGGAAGGTTGGAGAAGGGATTTTGTTCCTCAACAAGAGTTGCCCAGCACTGATCCTGAGGGTATGGTTTTGACTCATCCTGTGGCAGCCTTGGAAAAGAGGTTGGTCAAAAGAAACAATGGAGTTGTTGTCCAAATATTGGTCCAATAGGCAAATTTACCCAAAGAGGCAGCAACTGGGGAAGATTTTCATCACATAACCAAACAATTTCCCACCTATGATCCTTGGGGACAAGGATCGACTGAAGGAGGGGATAATGTGATAGCCTTGGCAAGTGGGAATGGAATTGGATCAAGCCCAAATAGCAAAACTCTTATTGGGGGTATTGGAAGAAAACAGATTCAGGAAACAAAGGAAAATAGCAGTGAAACGGTGTCGTATGACACCCAGCCGTTACCTGCAGTTGTAACTAATCCAAACGACATCGTATGAAGCTTGGCGATTTATGTAAGGATCCAACGGCGTCGTTTTAACCTGGATAGGGTTGAACCGTTTGCAGCAGAATCCAGAGGTTGTTGAGATTCCTTTTGAGTTGTAGTACCAGTGATGAGTAAAATGATGATAGTAAAAAGAGGGTGTAAATGTCGTTCTGCTAAGGATTGGGACTATGGCACGTACTTGTATGATATGTAGAATTCTAGGCACGAAAGCATTGGAATTCACTAGAATCCAAGGGAACTAAGATTAAGGAATGGAAATAAAATAAAAGATGCAAATTAAATGATGAATAAACTATATGATAAAAGAATGGGTCAGATTAGGGGTATTGCAATCTTGATGCTCTAACAATCTCAAAATTAGGGAAAAAAATTAACCAAGGGATTTATTGTCAATGCACTCAAGAATTCAATTCAGCTACTTTCGTAATCAATAAACTAGAATTAGGCTAGGATTGCCCCACTTTCGTGATGCATCAATCTTAACCTTAAAATACAAAAGCATTATAAGCCCCCAAATTACCCATATTCTCATAGTAGGAAAAATTGGGTTGAAGTTGGTTAGGATGAGTCTTTCACCCAACTTTCGTTGTGATGAAATCCTCTCCAAAGCAAATCAATAAAAGCTGCGCATCAATTATCAATAAGATGAATTTATAATCCAATTCAAACATAAAAAAACCCTAGGTTAATAAATTATCCCCTTTATGCAATAATCATAAACCTAGCATCAAAAATTGCAATAGAACCCTAATCCATATCCAAAAGCTAACTACTCATGCATTATAAAAGTATACAAAGCAAAGCAATAATAAATAACCATAAACATTGCAAGAAATCTAAAAAGAAAGTAAATAAAGGAAGAAGAGAAATTTACTAATGATGAAGAACAAATCCAACTCCAATTCGAGATTCCAAGCTTGAAATTAAATAATCTAATGTAAAACTAATCTAAACTATACTAGGGAAATCTAAAGAGAAGAGAGAAAAATAACCTAAAACTAACTAGGGTTGGGAACTCTTAAATTGTAGAAAATTGCAGCATAAATAAGAGATAGATGGGCCTTGGGCCCATGAGGCAACTTCCAATTCTTTTCCAATTCATATTCTTATTTCCTTTCCTTCCTTAGGTAATTTCCTTTTCTTTCAAAGTTGATCCAAAAAATTCCAAATCCTTCCTTTGCTACTCATTTTAAGTAGTTGCACCTGTAGACACCAAATATATAAAAGGAGATCAATTTCCCATCAAGAATTAGGCAATAACTATCAAAATCAACTAAAATAGGGAGTGAATATTAGTTTAGAATCAAAGGCATCAACTCCCCCACACTAGAACTTTTGCTTGTCCTCAAGCAATTACTAAGGACAATCCACCTTCCTTTGCTTGTCATCAACTCCCCCACACTAGATGCATCAGAATTTGTAACAGCTTGAAAGGTCAAAAGTAATTGTCTAGTATCTTTAGAGTGATGGTTTTTAGACAGCTAAGCATGTGGTTTCTCAAAGATGGAGTACCATGTTTTTTGGATTCACGTTGATATACTTTGGCACAATATATACACTTTCCCATTACAGTAACATCACTAGCATCAGATATTCTTTCAAAATGATCCCAAACTCTTGATCTAGAATCAACTTGCTCCCTTTTCTTCGCTGGAACTACAGTAGTAGGTTACACATTCTCTTGCCTATTTGTGTCAACAGTTTGAGCTTCCACCACTGTAGGTCCATCATTTGAAGAGTTGGAAGGTTGACTACCAGACTCTCTGATATTTTCCATCTAAAGAAATGGAATACTATTAGTAAAGTGGGAAACATATTGTAGAATATCATATACTATACATAGAACACATAACTACAGAAATCCAGAAACAGAAACTTATAAAGACAGGCACTTCAAAGTTCATCATTTGTCTAAATTTCATAATTGGGGCTTAAGGGTCTTACATCCATAAACTTGTAATTTGTAAACAATTAAACATAAAGTGATACAATCACAGTATCACACAAAGAAATCCAGAATCAGGAACCTACCATCCTGTACAGTTCATCATTTTCTGGATTTCACCCTTGGGACTTACACTATTACATATTTGAGTATTTTCCAATGCTTTCACCTTATTCAAATTTTCACCAACAATGGTCAATGAATACAAATTTGCAATAAATAGTCAATGCTTCCACCAGATTATCATATAATGACATAACATATCACAACTTAGCATAATATGCATATAAATTTAATAAATAAAATTTAGAGAACTAGGGTTTGCAATCAAAAGTTAGTGCTTCCACCAGAAATCCATAATATCATACAATGACAAAACATATCACAAATTCGCATAACATGCATATAAATTGAACTAGGGTTTGCAATCAAAAGTCAGTGCTACCACCAGAATATGCATATAAATTTAATAAATCAAATTTAAAGAACTAATGTTCGACGATTTACATCGTTTCTCACAATACCTTGTGCCTGAAGCACATAATGTTGCCCAGCAGAGTAGCACTCGGAGAGGTCAGGGCCGGGGAAGAGGGAGAGGTCGTGGCAAGGGCTCGAAGAGAGGTTGTAACACCCCGTAATTTCGTTCAAGCCTTGAGACCGGTAATTATTTCCATCGGGTAATTTATTTGATTTAATTGGGCTTAATTTTTCCAATTGATATGTATATATATATATATATATATATTTCTTATTTCGAAATTAATTATTTATTCTAAAGGCCCAATTCTTGATTTAATTCTTGTAAGGGATTTATTTAAATAAGATCCTTACAATTTCTATAAGTAAGAGCATTTTCTTTATAATGGCCCAATCTATTTATTCTTGAAGGATTAATTTCCTATCAACTAGTAGTATAATAAATATGTGAGACCCATTCTTATAAGGGCCCATTATTTCATGTCTTTACCCTAGTATGATACATACATGATATATGTAATGATCTTTCCCTACTAATATAAAAGTCTTGTACTTGCAACCCTATCATTCTTTTCCTTTTCCTGCAAATATATTTCATCCTACTGCTTTTACTTCTAAAGAACCCTAAGTAAATGCTACATTTCCTTCTTCAAGATCCAAGACCAAGATTGCTCTTTTAGGATTGATGAGGCTCGGGTAAGTGTTTATCTTTAGGAATATACCTTGCATCATGTTATTTTCATAGTCTTTATATAAGTTCTTATGTTGTTCTTTTGGGGATCTTTTTGGGAAAAGATGATCAAGGTGGAGGTGAAGCTTTGTAAGGAGTTTTGAGGGTTCTTGGTTGAAGTGTGCTCCAAAGAGGTAACCATCATGTCCACTAAAACCTATTTTTACACTCTTAATCTATGATAATATTTGGTGTATTGGAATCCTGTGAAATCCTTTGCTGCTTAGCCTATTTTTGTGTTCTGTGAGTTATCTTGATGGATTTATGAACTTGTGTTCTTGATTCTTTGCATCTTGATGTTTATGAACATTTGTTGGTATGGATTCCATGTTTATTTGGCTTTTGGGAGATGTAATCTGGACAATCTGATCTTATTTTTGGTATTCTGGAATGAACTTTGTGTGTTCTGTCTGATCTAGTCTGGGAGTGGTTGGAGTTGCCCTTGCGGAGTACCCCAGCGGTATAATGTGTCCCGTTGGAGGCTTCCGCATGTGGACGGTGGTGAGGGGCGGCGGATGGTAGTCTTCCGCCGGTGTACTCCGTTTCCTTCTTACGGAAGGGGGTGGCGGAGGGGTGAGTTTCGTTACAGTGTTTCGCCAGTGTAACGATGTTTCAGTTTCAGAAACTGTTTTGTGATCTTTTGGTCTGGTTGTTTCACCTTTGTTTCTGAATGTTGTTGGGATATTTTGCTGAGTATTTTACCATGATTCTGGAGTGTTTATGCATATCTCTTGGTTCATTATATGAACCTATTGGTTGGTTAAATCCTTGATTATATTCTCTTGGAGTTGGTTGTGTTCATAATCTGAGATGAACACTGTGAGTGGATTGTTCTTGGGTTGAGTCTGAGTTTGGATATGGAGTAGTGGATCTTTGAGTACCTTTTGGGCTATTGAGGGTGAACTAACTTTGGGCATTATTTGCCTCTGTGATTGGGCTTTTGCCTCTGTGTATTGGGCATTCATTTGCCTCTGTGATTGGGCATTATTTGCCCCTGTGATTGGGCTTTTGCCCCTGTGTATTGGGCATCCATTGCCTCTGTGTATTGGGCATCCATTTGCCTCTGTGTATCGTGCATTCATTTGCCTCTGTGATTGGGCACTATTTGCCTCTGTGATTGGGCTTTTGCCCCTGTGATTGGGTTTTACCCCTGTGAACTAACTTCGGGTTTGGTGATTGGTATGAGGTATGGTACTTTGGTTGGAAGTTAAGGTTTTGTGCTTATCCTTGGGTCGAGGTCTGTTTGGTTCCTTATTTGATTCTTGAGTTGTATCGTATCTCGTTGATTATTGGTTATTCTTTGATATATTGCAGTTTGGTTGTTTCTTATGAGTATTCGGTTGAGTTGTGATTCGGTTGGATATTGGTATTGTTGGAAAGTCTTGGTTTATCCTTTATTCACTTGTTGTTGTTCAGTATCCAATTTAAATACTAAACAGTTCGTTGGTGTATATATTCTATATGGGTGTGTAAACCTATTTACAAACTTACTATATATATGTATGTCCTTGCGGGTGTGAATGGTGGTTGCTTAGCAGTCTTTTGCTAATGGTTTCTTACATGTTTTCTAGGTATGGATAAGTCTAAGCTAGAGCGTGTTAGAGCTTACTGATATGAGGATGCTTAGACTTAGTTTATGATGTTTAGACTTTATGTTTTGGGCCTGTGTGCCGATGATGAGATTATATACTCTTTTTTAGATTCTAGTTGTTTTGACAATGTTTTGAGGATTTAAACTTTATGCAGTTCAGTTGAGTTTTTGGTTAGCCTGTACATCTAGGCCGTGTTTTCTTACCTAGATGTGGCATGATACCCCTTAGGTTATAAATTGCTTCCGCTATGTTATGTTTGATAGTTGAGATAGACAGCTTTTGTGTTAAAGTTTAGTTATCTCGGCTTGTGAAAGGTTGGGGTGTCACAGAGGTGGCAGGGGGGGGAATAACAACAATAATTCTCGTCCTCAGGACAAGAAGGCCGATCAAGCTCGGACAGGTAAGCCTAACACATCGTGTTTCAAATGCGGGTGCAAAGGGCACTGGTCTAGGACCTGTAGAACCCCCAAACACTTGGTTGAGGCCTACCAAAAGGTGGTCCAGCAGGAAGAAGGGCACAAGAAGAAAGACTCCGGACAATCATCGCTACTTGAAGCAAATGCCCTCATCTCAGAAAACGATGATCTGTTAGGTGCAGAGCTAGCTGACTATAATGATCAAGAATGATTGTTTTTCGCTTATAAACTCTTTCTCAAATTTTTTTCTCTCCATGCCTGCGAGCATACTTGGATTTACACATTGCAACAATCTTTTCTTTTTTCCTCTAAATAAATTTCTCCCATGAATTTTTATTGATACCAATTCCCCTTCATTTTTTTTAGAAACTATGGGAGATAGATCAACCTTATGCTTGGTTGATAGTGCGACCACCCATTCTATCCTCACAGATAGGATCTTCTTTCAAAATCTTAAACCTCACACCGGCAATATCTCAACTATTGCTGATGATAGTATTTCCATCGTGGGCTCTGGAAGAACATCACTTATTTTACCGAGGGGTACTTGTCTAACAATCGAAACAGCCATTATATACCCTCAATCGAAAAGATCTTTGCTTAGTTTCACGGATATTCGGTCCAATGGTTTCCACATCGAAACTTAAACTAAAAACAATATTGAATTCCTTGTCATGATCAAAACGGTTAATAAATAGAAAAAGGAAATTGAAAAACTCCCTTCCTTTTCTACATGCTTATATTATTCCTATATTAAGCCCATCATATCTTTTAGTTTATTCACCATAAAGCTTAAATATTCACATTCTTTCGGTCTATGGCATGACCGCTTAGGTCACCTTGGGCAAACTATGATAAGTCGAATACTTACGAACTCGACTGGCCATAACCTTCTTAGGGCGAACATTATGTCTCCTAAAGACTATACTTGTATTCCCTGTGCGAAGGGAAAACTTATAATTAAGCTCTCTCGTCCTAAAGTTGGTTTTGAATCTCCTGTTTTCCTACAACGGTTACAAGGAGATATTTGTGGACCAATTCATCCTTCATCTGGACCATTTAGATATTTTATGGTCCTCATAGATGCTTCCACCCGATGGACACATGTGTGTTTGCTATCCACTCGTAATATGGCATTTGAAAATTTTATGACTCAAATCATTAAGTTAAATGCTCAATTCCCCAATCATCCTATTAAAAACATAAGGATGGATAATGCTGGTGAGTTTACCTCATAAACGTTTGTTAGATAAATGAGGGAGTAGTTAGATCTTTACTCTCCACCTTTCATTCTTCCTGTTTGAATTATGTGGCAGTAGCATGTTTCCTATGTATATAAATAGGTGGGAACTTTGTACAGTAATCATGAAATACACAGTACAGTTTTTAGTCTTCCCTTCCACATCTAACATGGTATCAGAGCCAAGTGAGTGAGAGTGAGAGTGAGTGCCTGGGCTGGGGTTGGGAAGCAGGGGCGACGCCGGAGAGAGTAGTTCGATCACCATCGCCACCGCTATGCGCCGCCGTCGCTGCCGAGGTCCGACGCCACGCGCCGGCGCGTGAGGGAGTTTCCGGCGACGTCGCCGGAAGTTGCTTGCACCGGTGAGCTTGCCTCGTCGTGCTGAATCTAGAATGCTAGGCTGTGTTGAAGATTTCTGATGTTGTTTGGGTCATTTGGTTTAAAAGGTACGCAGCAGTAGGTTTTTTTTGTGATGTTGTTTGGGTTTTTGGTTAAGAAAGGTACCTAGCAGTAACTGTTAATCTGGGAGAAGTTCACTTATTTGTGGGTTAAGGCTAAATGGCACAAGAAAGGAATATTACTGTTATTTCTACCCCGTCTAAGTTGATTGATGTTATTTTGGCTTCAGATGGGTCTAATTTTCCTGAATGGAAATTTCTGATTAGGGTGAATATAGATGGTATGGGAAAGGGTGACCATCTAGATAAAGTATATCCTGAAGGTAATACAGATTGGGCAAATACTGATAAAGCTTTATTTTCAAGAATAATTAACTGCATTGATAAGAAGATTATTTTGTCCATGCAACATTGCAAGACTGTAAAAGAAGTTTGGGAATTGGTAAACAACTAGTTTAGTGGAACAAGTAATTTGAGAAAATTATATCAACTGTCTCAAGAGGTATATCGTTCAAGTCAGAAAGGGCGTGAACTTAGAGACTATTACTATGATTTTAAGAGTCAATGTTTTACTTTGTGTGCTGCTATGCCGTTAACAACTGATTTGGCTGAAATGAAAAAGCAACGTGACAAATTACTTGTTTTTAGTTGGATTTGTGGATTAGATAAAGAATATGACGTCCTTAAGTCCCAACTGTTGGGGAATAAGGACTTAGAGTCTTTGGATCAGGTATTTTCTATGCTTCAAAATGCATCAGGAAGTACTGGTTCAACTGAGCTCCATGAGAAGAATGTTTTTATGTCACAAGGAAGTGGTGTTGATCTGAATGCCCTCGTATCACACGGAGGGAATACGAGTGAGGGTTATGGCCGAGGAGGAGGTAATAATCGGTACCGAGGACGTGGGGGTTCTTGGAGAGGACGTGGAGGCCCACGGGTTTGTTTTAACTATAGAGATCCGGGACACTTTCGAAATCAATGTCCTAAGCCACCGAGGCAACAAGTGGTTGCTAGCACTGCTTCTGCATCAGAAGGTCATGTGGTGGTGATGACAGATGAAGAATTTGCTAAGTACAACCAAACGAAGATTTCCTCTTCCTCGCAGTCTCCGATTAATGAAACGTCTTCCTGCGCAATGTTTGTCCAAACAGGTAATCCAGTTGCTTGTGTTTCTTCTACATCTCGACAGTGGGTCATTGACTCAGGAGCTTCTGAGCATATGACAGGTAATTCTAGTGTTCTTTCTACATGTCTACCCATAACTTCTGGTCATACTGTTACTCTAGTAGATGGGTCTGTAGCCAATGTCGTGGGTAAGGGTAGTACGTTTGCAACTCCGTCTTTACCCCTTAATTCTGTGTTATATCTCCCAAAGTTCCCTTTCAGTTTGCTTTCTATTAGCCAAATTACTCGTGACCTAAATTGTTCTGTTGTGTTCTTTCCTGGCTACTGTCTATTCCAAGATCTTTTGACGAGGAGGATTATTGGTAAGGGGAAGGAAGTTGGCGGCTTATATGTCCTAGAACAGTCTACGTCTCTTGAGAATAAACCTACAAGCTTGGCGAGCGTTGTTTCCCCCTTTCAGCTGCACTATCGGTATGGTCATCTGTCCCTGTCAACCTTAAAGAAGATGTGTCCTGGTTTAGAGTCTGTGAATGTTTTGCAATGTGAGTCATGTGAGTTTGCAAACATCATCGTGTCCCCTATATTCCTCGGGTAAATAATAGAGTAGACTCCTTATTTGAATTGGTTCATTCTGGTGTGTGGGGGCCGTGTCGAGTCACGTCCAAAAGTGGTTTCAGGTATTTTGTAACGTTTGTTAATGATTTCTCTAGATGTACATGGTTGTATCTCATGAAATCTAGGGATGAGTTGTTTGGTATCTTTCAAAATTTTTGTGCTGAGATTAGAACTCAATTTAATAAAACTATACAGTGTTTGAGAAGTGACAATGCTCGAGAATACCTTCTTAAGTCGTTTTCTAGCTTTATGAGTCAAAATGGCATTATTCATCAAACCTCGTGTAGTTACACACCCCAACAAAATGGTGTTGCAGAGAGAAAGAATCGCCATTTGTTGGAAATTGCCCGTGCTCTTTTGTTTCAGATGAAAGTACCTAAAGTGTTTTGGGCAGATACTGTTCACACTGCCTGTTTCTACATTAACAGGATGCCTTCCTCTATACTCCAAGGTCGAGTCCCGTATTCAGTTGTGTATCCATCCAAGTCTTTATTTTCCTTACCCCCCAAAGTTTTCGGATGTACATGTTTCGTGCAGGATGTTCGTCCACTAAGGGGGAAACTTGATCCTAAATCACTCAAGTGTGTCTTTTTGGGATATTCTCGGACTCAGAAAGGGTATAGGTGTTACTCTCCTGATTTGGGTAGGTATTTGGTTTCTACCGATGTCACTTTCTTTGAGGGCACTGTGTTTCCTAACAGTATTACCGGGAATACGACCCCAGTATTAGAAGATGATTTTCTTCTGTATACCATCACTATTCCTGTTCCTATAACGGAGTCTGTTTCTAGGGTAATACCACCTGTTACGCAAGTGTACTCTCGACGGCCCCGAGATGTGATCGCCCCGATAGTGAGCCAAGAGAATCCTCCTCCGTCAAATGATCATGAACCCCCGATTGCCATACGGAAAGGTAAACGTAGTTGTTGTCATCCCCTTCCGTCATATGTTTTCTACGGTCATTTATCAGTCTTCCCGTTCTTTTATATCCCAGCTAGATTCTGTGTTTGTTCCTAAAACGTTGTGCCAGGCAATGTCCCATGATGGGTGGAGATCTGCTATGGAAGAGGAAATAGCGGCCCTAGAACATAATCAGACTTGGGATCTGGTCCATCTCCCGGCCGGAAAAGCTGCAATTGGTTATAAATGGGTTTATGTTGTCAAGACAAACCCCGATGGTTCGGTAGCTCGACTGAAAGCACGCTTGGTGGCAAAAGGGTATGCACAGACGTATGGAATTGATTACACAGAAACCTTCTCACCTGTTGCTAAGTTAACTTCTGTGCGGATTTATATTTCTCTAGCTGCTGTTAACGGCTGGCCGTTATATCAGTTAGATGTGAAGAATGCCTTTTTACACGGTGATTTGGTTGAAGAAGTCTATATGGAGCAACCACTTGGGTTTGTTGCTCAGGGGGAGAACGGGAAAGTGTGTAGGCTAAGGAAGTCGTTGTATGGGTTAAAGCAGTCTCCGAGAGCGTGGTTCTGGAGGTTCAGTGGTGCAATCACTGAGTTTGGCATGCGCCGTAGTGCTTATGATCATACTTTGTTTTACAAGCACTCTAACCATGGCAGTATTTTGTTAATTGTCTACGTTGATGATATAGTGATAACAGGTGATGATGCCAAAGGAGTTGATGCTCTCAAGTCTTTTCTTAAAGATAAATTCCATACGAAAGATCTGGGGGTGTTGAAGTACTTTCTTGGGATTGAAGTGGTTCGTTCTAAGAAAGATATATTTCTGTCGCAACGGAAATATGTACTAGATTTACTTGAAGACTCTGGGCTTTTAGGGTCCCAGCCTTGTGAGACTCCTATGGACCAGAGTGTTAAACTTATAGCTGGCGAGGGGGAGCCTCTTGAAGACCCAGAGAGGTATAGGAGACTGGTTGGTAAGTTGAACTATCTGACTATCACCCGTCCTGATATTGCCTTTCCTGTAAGTGTGGTAAGTCAGTTTATGGCATCCCCTACTAAACTTCATTGGGAAGCTGCAGTTCGGGCTATAAAGTATTTGAAAGGTGCTCCTGGGAAAGGAATCTTATATGCCAGTCATGGGCATGTGAGGGTTGAAGCTTTTTCTGACACTGATTGAGCTGGGTCACCGAGTGACAGGAGGTCTACGATTGGATATTGTGTGTTCTTTGGTGGCAACCTGGTATCGTGGAAGAGTAAGAAGCAGAGTGTTGTGGCTCGTTCTAGTGCAGAGTCTGAATATAGGGCGATGGCTCATGTCGCATGTGAGGTAACATGGATGTGTAATGTTCTTGGGGAGATTGGTGTAGAGGTGACTAAACCGGTTCTTTTGTGGTGTGACAATAAAGCGGCTATACATATTTCAAATAATCCTGTGTTTCATGAGCGCACTAAGCATATTGAGGTAGATTGTCACTTCGTGCGGGACAAGGTTCAACAAGGGTTACTTTCGACCGTTCATGTTCGAAGCGGTGATCAATTGGCAGACTTGTTCACTAAAGGTCTTAGTAAGGTCAGGGTTGAGTTTATTTGTAACAAGTTGGGCATGATAAATATTTACGCTCCAACTTGAGGGGGAGTGTTAGATAAATGAGGGAGTAGTTAGATCTTTACTCTCCACCTTTCATTCCTCCTGTTTGAATTATGTGGCAGTAGCATGTTTCCTATGTATATAAATAGGTGGGAACTTTGTACAGTAAACATGAAATACACAGTACAATTTTTAGTTTTCCCTTCCACATCTAACAACATTTAACAATTATTGTATGGCCATGGGGATTACAGTGGAACATCATGTACTATATGTCCACACCCAGAATGGTCTAACTAAATCTCTTATCAAAAAACTTAAGCTCATAGCTAGACCATTACTGCAACGATCAAATTTGCCAGTCACTTGTTGGGGACACGCAATATTGCATGCTGCAGATCTAATACAACTCCGGCCAACTGCATATCATGAATATTCCCCCCCCCCCACCCCCTACAACTTGTACGTGGTAACGAGCTAGACATTTCTCATTTGCGTGTCTTTGGCTGTGCGGTTTACGTACCCAGACCACCTCCACAGCGTACCTCGATGGGCTCTCAACGTAAATTAGGTATTTATGTGGGGTTTATTTCTCCATCCATCATTAAATACCTAGAGTCCATGAATGCAGACCTGTTTACTGCTCGGTATGCTGATTGTATCTTTGATGAAGACCATTTCCAGGGATTTGAGGGGGGGAGGGGGAAGCCCAGCTTTAAAGAAATGCCAGGAAATCTCATGGAATGAAAAAGGTCTTCAATATCTTGACACGCTTACTAATCAAACTGAACTTGAAGTTCAGAAAATAATAAATTTGCAAAAACTAGCAAATAATCTGCCAGACGCGTTTACTATCTATGGAAGAGTGACTAGGTCCTACGTTCCCGCATAAAATACTCCATCAAGAGTAATTGTCCCCAAAGAACCAAATAATAACACTGACACTACCCAGCGCTAGAAACATGGTAGACCATTCAGTGCAAAAGATTTAAATCCGCGGAAAATTGAAAATAATAAACAATACACTCCGAAATCCTTCTAAAGACGAAAAAACCCAATGTAAATGCACGTGCTACAAATAAATCTAACATTGGGAGTACGAAACATATTCACCAAGATATTATAGCAAATGAGGAAGACTTGGTTCATGTAAATATAGAAACTGCCATCAACTTTATAGAAATAGAAGAAAATTACAATAGAAATATAACAATCGTCGACAATCAATTCGCCTCTATAATTGCTCTTTACATTTCTTTCAATAGTCTGGATCCAAAACCAAAAACTATAGCAGGGTGTCGGAAGCGCTCTGATTAGTTGAAATGGAAAGAAGCAATTGAGGCTAAGCTCAACTCGCTAAATAAAAGAAAAGTGTTTACTCCTCCTGTACTTACCCCTGAAGGTGTGATCCCACTAGGATACAAATGGGTATTTGTACGAAAGATGGAATGAACAGAATGAGGTAGTTAGATATAAAGCGAGACTTGTAGCTCAAGGGTTCTCATAGATACCCGAAATAGATTTTGAACAAACATATTCTCATATCTTAGATGGCCCCATCGTTCCGTTATCTAATATCACTGGCAGTAAAAATGAATCTAGAAATGCAGTTAATGGATGTTGTGACCACATATTTATATGGGTCACTAGACACTGACATATATATGTAGGTGGGCATCCAAAATCCTTTATGTAAAGGAAAAACAAATCCAAATATGTTCAGTGTAAAATTACAAAAGTCATTATATGGCTTAAAATAGTCAGGAATAATGTGGTTTTGTAGATTGAGTGAATTCCTATTAAAATAAGGATTTGAAAATAAAGATACCAGTCCTTGCATAGTCACTAAGAAATCTCCTGATCGATTCTGTATTACATCCTTATAGGAACATGCAAGGATGTCAAAAGGGCATGTTTTTGTTTAAAGAAAGAATTCGATCTGAAAGACTTAGGGAAAACCAAGTTCTGTCTCAGCCTGCAGATCGAGCACCTCCCTGAAGGAATATTCATAGATAAATCCAAATACACAAGCAAGTTATTGGAAAGATTCTACATGGATAAATCTCATCCACTTAGTACTCCAATGGTAGTCTGATCACATGAAGTTGATGAGGACCCATTCCGACCTAAAGAAGATAATGAGGATATTCTAGGACCAGAAGTCCCTTACTTAAGTGCCATAGGAGCTCTTTTATATTTGGCCAACTGCACTAGGCTGGATATTGCATTTTCAGTAAATATGCTGGCTCGTTTTAGTGCTGCTCCAACCAGAAAACATTGAAATGGCATAAAACATATTCTCAGATATTTGCAAGGCACAAAGGATCTTGGGCTTCTGTTTAAGAGAGACCAAGACACCACATTAGTGGGACATTCGGATGCTGGGTATATGTTTGATCCTCATGATGCTAGATCCCAGACCGAATATATATTCCTTTATGGAGGTACTACTATCTCATGGAAATCAGTTAAACAAACACTGGTAACTACCTCGTCAAACCACTCTGAAATCATTGCTTTATACGAGACCTCAAAAGAATGTGTGTGGTTGAGGTCTCTGAAATCATTGCTTTATACGAGACCTCAAAAGAATGTGTGTGGTTGAGGTCACTAATACATAATATTCAAGACTCGTGTGGAATAATGATTATTAGAAAGACCCCCACTATCCTGTATGAAGAGAATGCAGCATGTGTTGCACAAATGAGTAATGCGTATGTTAAAGGTAATCTCACTAAACATATTATACCAAAATTCTTTTATCCACATGAGCTCCATAAGTGTGGTGAAATACAAATCCAAAAGATTCAACCTAGTGAAAATCTTGCAGATTTATTCCCCAAACTCTTACCTACATCTACATTTGATATGTAAATAAAACTGGTATGTGTAGGTTAGGAAGGTTGTTGTCTTCAGGGGGAGCAACGACATCTCGGTGCAAATAAATTATCGGTCCAGAAGATCAACAACTCTTAGAATAAACCTAGAAGGTTACGGCTGTACTCTTTTTCTCTTAACTGAGTTTTTTCCCACATGGTTTTCATTCTCAGTGTAAGGCTTTTAATGAGGCAATCAAAACAACACATGCATTACTCATATATCATGTACTCTTTTCTCACCTAAGTTTTTCCTACAGAGTTTTTCTAGTGAGTTTTTAACGAGGCATGAATATGGTTAAATAATGTGCAAAGGGAAGTTTTATAAAGAATATATTAATGGACATTATTATATGATTTGTAACGGCCATTCTTAATTTTGTAACGTCTATCTTGATTTGTAACAGCCACTATAATTGTGGCATAATTATGTAATGTTTGTACTATATATAGTGGAATGAAAAGGATGATTGCTTTCTACCAAAAAAAAAAAAAATGATGATGGCTAAGGCATTTTTCTACTGCATACTCTTTGTCTCATTGTCTCTATACTCTTACTCTTTATTTGTCTCATTGTCTCTATACTCTTACTTTCTATGGTTCTTATTATACTGTAGCAATACCGAAAGGCTAAGAAGTTAGTTAACGGGCTAATAGGCAATACATTCCAACAATATGATCAATTTTGTACTAGTGTTTTCAACTTTTCCATTGGATTGCATTTTAAATTGATGGATATATTAAACAGAAGGCATGACTAAAAAGATTATATTAGGAAGATTAAAAGCAAAGAATTGAATAATAATCAGAATACAGATCATTGAGTTTTGAGAATTGAAGCTTCAGTGAGCCATGCATCCTCTACCAAAAATGCAACCCTCAAATCATCCGGTGCTCTGCTTAGACAATGCGAAAATACACATTTCTCTAGCTTCCTTGCACTCTTCTCTTCCTATAATATTATATAATCTCATTTCGATCTACTCTTATTTTTGTTTTATTTTAGCATCATATTACCCCTCTCATGAAAACCAAAGGAAAAGTTGTGTAAGGTCAATAATCTCAACGGTAATTAGCACCCACCCAATCAAGTACTAATTAATGTAGATCGATATGATCTTCCTGCTGTTTGCTATCCCCAATATTCTTTAAACATGATGAGTTTCTTTCTTCAAACTCTATGTACTTGTACCACTTTGCGCATAGAATGTAGACGGCGAAATCAGCTGTTGTTAAGGCTGCTAATAGGAAGTAAAATCTATCCAAATGACCCTTGTTGAGGTTCCCAGGTATCCATCCAGGCATCCTATGAGTAGTCGAAATCCTCATCACAATGCTCACTAGCAAGCTGCTCACATAGTTCCCCAGTGATATGGATGTCATACAAAGCGCACTCGCAAGGCTCTTCAATCCCTCCGGGGCCTGCCCGTTGAAGAATTCGAGTTGTCCAACGTACATGAAAACCTCAGACGCCCCAATCAACATGTACTGCGGTACTTGCCAAAAGATACTCAAGGAACTCGAAGAGTTTGGGCATCGGGGGCATTCATTGCTAGCATGTTTTAGCCTTAAATGTTCCACAATTCCGGCTGCTACCATTGCCATTATGGCTATGATAAGCCCCACTCCCATCCTCTGGAGCTCGGTGAAGCCTTGTGCTCTATGCGTTTTCTTTAGGCGGGCAACGAGGGGATCAAGAACGCGCCTGTAGATGAAAATGAAGGTTGCAACGCTCAGGATATCGAAGCTCGACATGCTGGCTGCAGGGATATGAAAGCCGGCAATGTTTGTTCTCATGGCAGCGCCCTGCTCTACAAATAGAGACGCCATTTGAGTGAAGACTACAGAGTAGAGTATTGTGCATAGCCAAATTGGAAGAAGCCTTAGTATGCATTTTACTTCTTCCACTTGAGTCACAGTGCAGAGATGCCACGGATTAATTCTCTCTTCCAAGTCACACACACTCTCCTTTGTTGTAATAAGCGCTGCTTTATCCAAGAATCTACACAAACAATTTCATGTATGTTAGTGTTGCACGGAGGCATGAATGACTAAGTTTCACACCAAATGACTAGGAAATTCTTAGTGCAGGGTAGCTCTTGAAAGGTCAAGTCCAGCACCCTCCTTTTAAAAATATGGTATTGGCTATTAAGAAAGTATATATAAGAAAATAAAATTGTGGCATTCGTTATTAATTAAAGCTTTTGGCTTTATGGTAATAAGCACTCATTCTAACAATTAAGATTTAATGGATGGTAATAACTAATAAGAGCACCCCTATCAGGTGTTATTTGTTGGTTTATATCAGAATTTAATATGATTGATGAAAGATACAAGAAGAGAGGGAAGAATGGGCTTTCTCTGCAAGAGAGGAGTTTATTGGGATGAAGGGCCCCACTGAGCACACCATCAGCAGCATGAGCGTGTGTGATGGGCAATTATTGTGCCCGGGGCGCTTCAGGCGGGCCTGACTTTCTGTATTTCTTTTTAAAATTGTTTTAAATTTTTTTTTTTTTCCTTCCCTTCTATTTTTTCTTTTTTAATCACACTAACAAAAATTTCTCAAAAATTGCGAAAAATTATATTGACAAGTATACATTTGTCCTCGTGACTATGAGATTATTAGGTGGAGACCTAGAAGCTCAAGTCCAATATAGTAAGTATATAAGGTAATAAAGTTATACATTCGTTACAAGTTATAATTTTTAGCAGAGTAGTAAGAAGTGATATTAGAATAAGTCACAAATTATGATAAACGTTATATTTGAATTTAACATAACTTACTTAAATCCTTCCGTATGGAGTATTTTTCTGTTGCTAGAATCGTGTTCCTGGATTTCATATAGATGATGATCGGCATTCTCGGGGAGGTGAACATTCCATTTTCTAGCAGAAGCTACCAGAACTTGGGAGAATCTTGAAAGAGGGTTGCCTTTGGGTGTGAAGTGTCGGTATCTGGGCGTGCCAACAAGGAAGAGAAGTAAAGCCAAAACAGCAGAGGCAGTGGATGCCCAGAATCCCAGTGTCCACATGCCCTTGTCCTCAAAGTAGACAAGCACAGTGTTGGAGAAGAGAGATCCGAGATTCAATGCCAAGTAGAAGTAGCTAAAGAAAGCCACCTTCGACACACTTTCATGGGCGTGGTCTCCGTCGAATTGGTCTGACCCAAATGTTGCTATGTTGGGTTGGTACCCACCGTTCCCGAGGGCAACCAGGTAAATCGACACATAATACACAGCGATATGGGTCCTCGAGGGGGACCTGCAAGGGGTATTTTCGTCCCCACACCCCTTTGGCTTCACTAAGAATATGAATGAAAATATTGACAGCGATATTAATCCCTGCAATATAATGAAAATTTTGATTAAAATTTTGTGTTTCAGTAATGCCTATTTGAGGGCATATCACATCACTTATTTTATAATACAATTACAGCACGTTTGGTTCACGGAATGAATTTTGAGATAATAGGAATGCTATTTCATAAGGAATGGAATATACAAGTAATAGAATAAAAATTGTATTATGTTGTAATATATATTTCGTAAATAAAAAAAGAGCTTTAATTGTTTTTTTATATTTAAAACGCCATGAAACATAGCATCTAAAAAAATTCTCAATTTCCCCTTCTTTTTTTTTTTAATACTTTTACCGTTACCAAAATGATGTCATCTACTTCTTTTTATATTTTTAGAATAATGGTTAAAGAAGTCACTCAAATACAACCCAAAATGACATATTTACCTAAATATATGCTGATGTGGTGATTATCGAATTTTAAAATAATTATTTAATTTCTTTAACAAAAAAAAAACGCCGAATTTTAAGACAACCCCACAAGAGACAAAGAGATTTTTGTCTCCATGGCTGAGACGAAGGGGGAGTCTCTGGCCATGGAGATGAAGCCGGCGGTTTTTTTTAATAATTATTTTATTTAAAATTATTTAAAAATATATATATATATATATATATATATATTTAAATTCAGTAATTGTCATGTCAGCATATTTTCAGGTAAACAAGTAATTTTGAATTAAATTGAATGAGTTTGTGTTGTTCAGTTGCAGGGACGGATCTATAAAATCAACTGAATAGGGGCGAAGTTCAATATAACATTAGAAATGTCAATAACAAAATATCAAACAGCAATAATAAGGTTAAAATATAAAATACATTATAAATTATAATAGAATGTTTTTGATATTACATGATAGTTAGGGTCGGAGTAAAAAATATACTTGAGTGAAAGGAAAAATATTAAAATATTTATGAAAAAGTATGAAACGTAACTAATTAGATAAAATAATTTTAATAACAATATATTTATAAATAATTTTTAATTTTAATTTCTTTTAGTTTTATCAACTTTTAATTTCAGCCCAGTATGTCAAATTGAGTTAGGGTGAGAGCTTTATTTGGATTATCGGAAATTAAACACAAAATTCAAACTCACTTTTAAATATAGATATTTTAAACTATAATATATCTAAATACAAAGTTAATTTAGATATTAAGTATTAAATTGAATCTATACCCAACCTGAAATCCAAACTAACCCAATAATTTATTATAATATAATAATAAATTATAAATTAATTATTAAATATATTTCGTAATATTAAAATGATAAAATAAATATTAAAAAATTAAAATCATTAAAAAGTTAAGTATACCTAAACTAACCCAAAATAATTATTAACCAAACATATCATAAATATTATTTATTTGGATATTGGGCTTTAAAAATATTAACAAAAAAAATTCGGGTATCAATGATAAATTTCAAAGGAATAAGGGTCAAATAGGCCACCGAACTACACACGAAATTGCAATTAGGCCATCGAACTCAAAAACAATGCAATTGGGTCCCTGAACTACACAAATTCATGCAAATTAACCCAAAGTGACTTGTTGACTTGATCTTCGGGTTACCAACTTTAAAAATAATATTTTAAAATAATTTTAAATTAATTAATTAATTAAAATTAAAATTAAAAAAAAAACAGGAACAAGTCAATTAGGTCTTTTTTTAAATTTTTTATTTTAAATTTAATTTTAATTAATTATTTTATTCAAAATTATTTTAAAATATTATTTTTTAAAGTTGGTAACCGGAAGATCAAGTCAACAAGTCACTTTGGGTTAATTTGCATGAATTTGTGTAATTCAGGGACCCAATTGCATTATTTTTGAGTTCAATGGCCTAATTGCAGTTTCGTGTGTAGTTCGATGGCTTATTTGACCCTTATTCCAATTTCAAATATCACCTAAACTAAATAACGCCGGCCAAAAAAACTCAAAAAGGGAGCTTGGTAGTGAAATGACAGGATTGGCCCTGCGCGGGACTTGAAAGTAATAGGGAGAGTGACTCACGACGACATAAATGAGTTGGAAGATAGCACAAGTTTTGTATCTTCCCCAATAGGAATCACTGAGGAAAGCTCCGAGGAGGGAGAAGAGATAAACGGTCCCTGTCCATTTGCTGACGTTGTTGGCTGCGTCAGCATTGTCTTGCCCCATAACTCTTGTCAGAAACAACACTAGATTCACTCCTACCCCGAAGAATGCCAGTGTAGCTAAACCTTGATTCACTGAAATTATATATTAACATTATAGTTTTTTTTTTGTTGGAAAAAGAAAAATCAATTTAATTGAAAAGATAATATCAAAGTATTATTGAAAATGGAAAAAAAAAAATTAATAGAAATTTGACTTACCAAGTAAAAGTATACCGGCAAACCAGCCTCCGGTTGCAGATCGGACTGCAGGGCGGCCGTAATGATCAACGGTTCCATCGAGGGTGCACTCTTCTCGTGATGCCTTCTCCTCATCCCTCTGATTCTTAATAAAAAACTATTAAAAAAATCAATTAATATGCCAGTGATAATAATAATAATAATAATAATAATAATAATAATAATAATAATAATAATAATAATAATTAATGGGAAAACTGTTTGATCTGATATGATAAAAGTAGATATATGGTGAAGTGATTATCAGTAGTTCATATTAACGTATCACCCAATAAATAAAAAATGAGAAAGATTGACTTGAACAGGAGGAAAAATGTGAAACAAACGGAAAGGAGTACATGTGAAACTATCTTGTCGAGATAAGTGGGACTGCTGATACTTGTCGGGTATGAATTAAATTTGTTTTTCCAAAATTTAATCAGATTTAGAAAGATGAGTCTCTGATTTTGATTTCAACATTTTATATATATATATATATATATATATAGAGGATACTACGTGCAAACTACTGCATGAGTGCACATAATCTGATGTATTATATAAATGCACACAATCTATTGTTAAACATATTTGGATGTCGACTGTGGAGACCTACAGTGAATTGTGTGTATTCATATAGTAAATTGTATGCACTCATGCAGCTTTTACGTCAGGCATGATTCTCATATTAACGTAAGCCATATATATATATATATATATATATATATATATATATATAGTTGTTGCATGCATAAGAAAGCAAAATTTTATTAGTTGTTATCCAATCAACTCAGCTAAGGGTTGCAATGAAGTTTTGAAGGAAAATAAGAAAAGAAAATGTGCAGCGGCAAGGGAAGAAGCTAACCATTTTGGCGATATTTAAGAAAGCCATTGCTGTATGCTACCGTGAAAGTAAAGAAACCCAGCTTTAATTACTATGGAGGAGAGGGAGAAGATGCTTATGAGATGTATTGAGAGAGTCCTGAGAGGGAATGAAGGAAGGGGTGGTCAGGGAAAATAAACACACATACACACATATATAGAGAGAGATCCAGAATTTTATATTCAATAAAAGGTGAGCTGTGAGCCTGTGAGTAGAAAGTAACTCAAATGGATTGCTTGGGGGAGTTATATCTGGGAGTGGGAGCTGAGGAAATCAAGTCTAGTTTGGAAAGCAACAACAACGGGTGACAAAGCAATGTGTTGGAAGCGGCTAACTTTGACTACGTGTGACAATTTAGCCCCCAATATTTATATTCTAATCATGTATGTTTAATACGCAATTAAATGTATACATGAATCAACCTATAATAATTGAGAAAATAAATAATAATTTATTAAAAGTAAAAGTGAAAGTGTAATTTTATTGGAGATGAAAAAAAAAAGGTATTTCTGGCTTATCTATCCATCATTTTCATAAAAAGAAAACTAATTAAGGGTTAAGCTGTAAGGATGGTGACACTTTTGATTTGAATTTGAAACATTGGTGGTAGTTGATGAGACGGTGGGTGCCCCTCCTGCATGTCTGGTCTGGTGTAATTAAAAGCTGGTAATTTAATGCCAAATAATAGGAGATTATATTCGATTTTTTGTCGACAAAATTATATTAAGGATGCTTGCTTGAATTGCATGCATGTGTCATCGTGAATCTTGGTCTCCAAATGCGACTTTAATTTACTTCTATTTTTGGTACGTACAACTTGTGTTCCGTTGGATCGCATTTTAGTAACAAGTTGCTGCACAGTACCGCTTTCTGCGGCTTGTAAGAGCATCCTTATCAGCGGGGTTTTTTCGAGGTAATTGAAGAGTTTTTGTAAGTGTGATTAGGAAAGAGAATGTGGGAGAAAGAAAAGAAAAAAAGAAAAAAGAAAAAAGAAAACAAAACCAAATCTGACATTAAAAATAAAAAAGAATAAAAAAAATAAAAAAGGTATATAACAGTCAGAGTGGCCGCCAGCTGGCGGCCACTTTGACTCGCCCCAGCGGGCGCGTGGGAAGCACGCGCCCGCTGGGGCAACAGTGCGCGCCAAGCGCAGGCGCGCACTGAAGCTTCACTTTTTGTTTTTTTTTTCTGACAATATTTTGTGTTTTGCAGAGTGAACTTATTCTTTATAAACTATCTCCTACATCAGTTTTGAAGATATTAACAAGTTTATTATCTGTCATTATTTCTCTATTCTCCATTGATGGAGATGCTCTAAAGGTAGGGGCTTATTAGGGATCTAAAATGATGACCTCATGCCCAACTTAATGCCCAAGAGGCTTATTAGGATATTATCAATTGTTCAGTGCTCTAGCTTTTTATTTTATTTTATTTTATTTTATTGTGTGTTATGTATGCTTTAAATATGTCTAAGGATTATGTTTAATCATGACATTTGTAGACTTTTAAAATGTGAGCATAAATATAATATAAACACAAATGTGCCGTCCAACTATTAGCTTAGGTTTTTAGTTGGATGGAGCACATGATTCAATTTGATATCAAAGCTACCCAAAGGTCATGAAAATGTCTATGGTCCACGTGTTGCTTGGAGCACATGATTCAATTTTTAATAAATTTTTATTGGATTTCATACTATCGTTCAAAATTTTTTAAAACTTTGTAAGACTATAAAAATATATATAAAAACATGCAAAAACTTTTATCAATTTTTTTAATTTTAAAAAATCTGCAAAAGTTATTGAAATTCTAAATTGAATAAATTCTTATAAACTTTCAATGATTTCGATTCTTATCATTTATAATTTTCTTACAAAACATGTTATAATATATCATAAAATTCTTCTTATTATATAGTTCTTTACCACATCAATATTCTCAACAATATGATCACGGTGTTCAAACATATGATCACCCATTCTCAACAATAGAATATATAGGGCAATAGATACTACCTTAGTTATATAAGATAATGATCTAATTATTATTTACATATTATTATCAGTATAAAAGCATACTGATCCTTTAGAGTTTCTGCTCGAGGTACTTTTGGTTCAACCATCATTGTTCTAGGCCCGATATCTTTTCAATACGTCAAGTGTGTCATAGTGTTCTATTGTCCTACATTGACATTTTTAATATTGAATTTAAAATTTAATTACGTAAGATAATGGTTTAATTACCCTTACATATCGGAAGAATGGTATAAACCCTTTTAAACACAAGTGTTTTACATACAGCAAAACAAATGAGGGATTGATAATCTCTTCGGGTGGAGGGCCAAACTCCTGCCATCTTGTGGAAAAATTAAATATTATGAAAATGTTAAAAGAAAGAAAACAAAATCATAAGATCACCTTAGGGGTAGTGGAGTTGATTACGTAAATTTGAGTTAGGCAACCTAAATTATGATGCACGTTAATCATAAGTAGATTACAGGTCATGAGAGCATTATAAGTTCTACTTTAATTTGTTTTTATTTCCCGAATTTTTTTCCACTGCGTATCCCCAAGTCATGGAAGCATGAAAATACGTATGGAGAAAATACATGCCCGCAGGAATTCGCCAGTAAAACATGGACATTAATTTAAGAATGATTTGCCAATGATGGCTTATCCAAATCGATAAACTTCAAACACGCATGCACTAACTTTCTATTTAAGGATTTAAGTACCGCAAAATTATTATTATTATTTTTTGCTGTCTAACTACAAGTTTCCTTAATAAAGATTTTAAATAGCTGCATTTCTAATATTCAAATCCAAAATATCTTGTTAAATCGAAAGAGACAACATGAGTTTGTCTGAGCATTTCCAAATCCTTATACATATATTTAGCCTGTGTCACTTCCTAGGTGTTAATTGGTATATCCAATGCTTGTAAAAATTGAATAAAATAATTTATTATCATCATTTTATGAAAAATATAATGATCACGTATTAAATAACTAGTATGTGTATTATGCATGACCAAAAAAAAAAAGTATACAACATTGAACTATGATATATATATAATCCGGTTTATATAAGAATCACTTCTGACTGAAAACCTGTGCAGAAATGTAAATCATTAATGGTTGGAAATTAATGGAGAGAAACATGGTATCAATTTTATAAATAATATTAACAACTTTAAAAAAGTTTGTAATAATATTTATGAAAAATTTTCTATTTTTCCTTATTTTCTAACTTTTGATTAACTAAGATAGATGAATAAGATTACTTTGTATTTTTTACATGGAACATTGTTCTCATATGATCTTTCATACACACACACACAATTTTTATAAGAGTCATTTCCATTTTTAGTCCTACTACTGTTGGAGCATTGTCAATTTTAATCCACTTCATTAATTTTTGTCACATTGTGACCAGTCGTATTTAGTCCTAGCCACTTTTAGTCCATCGTTAAAATTTTCGTCAAATTACCGTCCAAAATAGGGGTATTTTTTGTCTTTTCAAGCTTTGGTCATCTCCTTGACCCTTTGTTGTGGTTTTCCTTACACATTTTCATCCATTGAAGAGGTCCGGCGAAAGCCATGTGAGCCACATTACAAAGCCATGGCTTTCGCCGGACCTCTTCATTAGATGAAAATCTGTAAGGAAAACCACTACAAAGAGTAAAGGAGATGATCAAAGCATGAAAAGATCAAAATACCCCTGTTTTGGACGGTTATTTGACGAAAATTTCAACGGTAGACTAAAAGTGACAATGATTAAATAAGACTGGCCGCAATATGACAAAAATTAATGAAGTAGACTAAAATTGGCAATGCTCCAATAACAGTAGCACCAAAAATAAAAATGACTCATTTTTATAAATTTAAAGAAAAATGGTCACATAAGCCATTTAACTAATAGCAATATTGAAATTAGGTCCCTGAACTAAAAAAAATATTTCAATTAGACCCTTGAATTTGTAAAAAAGCTCAATGAGTACTTTTAGCAAGTTATCATCAAGTAACCTGCTGACTAAACATGACATGCGACATTTTTAGATAATTTAGCGCTAAGTTGTGTATTTTTAGAACGATGTGGCGTAGTAATAATAACAACAACAATAACACATATTGTTGTTATTATTACACCGCATCAGTTTCAAAAATACACAATTCAACTCAAAATCACTTTAAAAAGTCATTCCATCTAAATATGATAATTGCACTTTTTTAATATATAAATTCAATGGTTTATTTGAAATTTTTTTAAATTTAAAAAGTACTAGTTCGGGACATATTTGACTCTTTTGCTTATATTATATAATCTAATACAAGTATTTCTACATGACATAAATATTCTACTCAATAAATTTAGAACTACATTTTTTAAATCTTTTTTTTTTTGTTTAATTACGCTACTCAATCATCAATAATTAACCATTAATACTAAGGGTGTATTTGGTTCGCACATGGGAATTGGAATCGAAATAAGTTTTAAATACTTGGTAATGACAATGGGTTTTAGTGAAAGTATTTTGCATGTTTGGTAGTAGGGTGGAATGAGAATGATTATTAATAATTGGG
The DNA here is from genome assembly GCF_003576645.1 of Ipomoea triloba. NCBI lineage: Eukaryota > Viridiplantae > Streptophyta > Magnoliopsida > Solanales > Convolvulaceae > Ipomoea > Ipomoea triloba. The sequence goes on along the minus strand of NC_044924.1, from coordinate 15,359,608 downwards.
GAAGGTGATGAAACCCTTATTTTATTAAGAAATAAATTTTGCAATTAAGGGGTAGTTAAAACCCATAGTCGTGTTCTAAAAACCTGTCAACGAAACAATATAATGACTTAGTATTTAAAAAAAAATAAAAAAAAATTTAACGGGTTGTTCTCTGTCCGTCCAAGCATGGAAGCTGGCCTAAGGCCAAGAATCGAACCCAAGTTCTCCCAAAATTTTTACCTACAAAGAAAGCTCAATTGTCACTTGAGCTATCCCATTGGGTTAATTTTAGTATTAATTAAAGATGAGAATAGCGAAGAATAGGTGAATATGGAATTCGTAGACATTAATGAGATTAATATTGACAAGAGAAAATTAAATGAAATGGAATATTCTGGTCTGGTTAGAAGGGTTTTTGGAATCTAGTATCTAAGTACAACCTTCCACGTAGGATGTGCCGGTGCACCATTACTTTGTGACTGACAATGTTATATGAGTGGGGTTTATCCCAACATGACAAAATGAGAATATACATTTTTAATTATTAAAATAAATTATTGATACTGTAATCGATATATATATATATATATATATATATATATATATATATATATATATATAGGATCGCGTTCTGGTGCGTATTGGCCGCCCAGGAGAGAACTGCGGACGAATCACAGTGCGCCACGTGTCCGGAATGTAGTTGCACATAACGTTATAACTAGGTGCACGTCATGTTATAACTAGGTGGACATAGGTGCACCCAGGTGCATAAATGTTAACAAGGTAAATTACTTGCACCTGCAAGTGAAAATAGGTGCACATGTGCAATTAAAATGTATTACAAGTGCAAGTAATTGTACAATGAGCATCAATACTAAGTGCACCTAATGTTATAACTAGGTGCATCTAATGCTATAATTAGGTGCACATAAGTTGCAACTAGGTGCATTAATGTTAACAAAGTAAATTACTTGCACAAGTGCAAGTAAAATGTATTGTAGATGCAAATAAAATGTATTACATGTGCAATTGAATTGTACAGTGAGAATCAATACTAAGTGCACCTAATGTTATAACTAGGTGCACCTAATGTTATAACTATGTGCAACCTATGTTATAACTAGGTGCACCTAGGTTGCACCCAGGTGCATTAATACTAACAAGGTAAATTACTTGCATTTGTAAGTGAAAGTATTTGCGAAAATAGGTGCATGAATATTAATAAGGTAAATTACTTGCACTTGTAAATGAAAATAAGTGCGAAAATAGGTGCACTTGTAAGTGAAACTAGGTGCACTTGTAAGTGAAACTAGGTGCACTTTTAAACTAGGTGCACTTTTAAACTAGGTGCACCAAAGTTCCAGTTATTTACGAAAATGTCACCGCGCCATTTTTTTAAAATTGCAACTGATTCGTTGATCTGGACACGTGGACGGCTGTGAAGCGTTCTCATTTCTTACCTGGGCGGCAGTTCGCATGGGAGTGCATCCCTATATATATATATATATATAAAGGTAGTATCTATTTTACTTGTTAAGTGTGACTCTATCTCATGGATTTTGAACTTCGAACATATGACCACCCATTTGGCACGGTAATCGAGATGTTATCACATTACATGAAAGTTGATGATCAAATACTTAAAGGAATAAGAAATTTAAAAAAAAAAATTAAAGAATCATAAGTATTTAAAAAAAAAAAAGTATTTCATCATTTTTCTTTTAACAAAAAATTACCAGGGCAGTTAGTTGGTACTGAATATTACATATAAAAAATAATCACAATTATACATAAGATACTTGCCTCTAGTCAGACAGGCTTACAACGCTACCAGAGCGAAATGTCATAAAATGAATAAAAAATACATCAATAAAGTTAGAGACAAGTTAATAAGTTAATAATTTCTAAAAATACTATTATTCTTTTTGTATTGAATTTGCCTCATATTATTCATTTATTGGTGTAAAAATAAAACTTAAATATTCATTAATTGTTTATGAATTGGCTTATCTTCACGAGGTACAAAAGACTCTACTTAATACAATCAAGTATCACTTCAAGAATGATTATTTAGAAATAAATTTAACAAGAAAATGTAGAATAACTCTTTAGTTTAACAAGCTAGCCAATTTTTTTTTTTAAAAGAACATACCAACTAATATTAATGAGGAATCAAGTGATGAATACAAGATGGTACAGAAGAAAACCAAATACAAGAAGAACCAGCATGAGAATCCGTGGCCCAAGCAAGTGAATGAGCGAAAAGACACTGAGTCAAAGTGCCTAACCAGGACTTGACAATGAGATATGATGCATCCTGCATATGAGAGATCAGAAGATCGAAGATTTGTTGAAAAGATTACGAACAGTGAGACAATCCATCTCAACCCTGACATGTCGCCAACCACCTTTGAGCATCCAACTGAGTGCTTCTTTAACTGTCATTGCCTCTGCAGTGTGAGGATCGTCCAAGCATCGTACACGAGCCCCTCTTTGCTACCACAAAATGCATATCTTGATCAAGGATAACAGCGCCAAAAAAAAGCACCACCACGGTGAGGTAGGATAGTTGCATCAACTTGGCATATTACTTCATCTGCATGCATGAATAAACAAGAGTGATTTTGATGCACAATCGCCGCAGGAGGAGGTTGAATATCATGCGTTGCCCATACGTTAATTAAACCAAAAATCATCGACTGCACCTCACGAATAATCAATGGTTTGTTGTTCCAGATTGCCTCATTACGAGCCTTCCATATTGACCAAAGAATGGCAACAATCCGGACTACTCTTTCTATCAAAAGTATCATATTCAAACAGTAAGGATAATCGTGCTGGAAAACCAGGAACTCCTTACGCGGGCAACAATTCCTGATATGAAGTTGTCCAAACTGACGAAATACAATTGCATTCCACAAAGATATGGAGCATCGTTTCCTGTTACAAAAAGGGCATATGTCGACAATATCAACACCCCTTTCTTGCAAAGCATGTCGAACTGGTAAAATTCCTCTTGCACATCGCCAAACAAAGTTTAAATATTTGGGAGGGATTTTCAGTCTCTATAATTGGGACCAAGCCAAAAAAGATGATGCACTGGAACTCATTAAATTTCTGTAACCTTGTTTAAATGAGTAACAACCATGCATATCTCCTTTCCACAACCATTGATCAGTGAAACCATTGCCAATAGGAATTTTCAAAATAAGCTCAACATCTTTACTATCAAAAATCGCATGCAACAAAGTCACATCCCAATCGCAGTCTCTGAATTAATAAGCTCTGCCACTGCCCACTAATGAATCCCCGTAAATTGTCGATCTCTAAGTAGAGACATACGGATGAATAGAATCAGGGAGCCAAGGATGATCTCAAATTTTTGTAGAGTTACCATCCCCAATCAGACGTATACATCCCTCCTTCATGGTGGTCAATTAATTTTTTGGGTAGCAAGGGAAATTTAACATCTACCATCACTATTCAATTGTACAAATCGAGTAAATCTTGTTACTATAAAGTTGTTGATTATTTAACTCGTATCACCATATTCTATAGTGAGATCACTTTCTTTTGTTCCAACAAAAATATAATAAATTAAAAAGACATAATAAGAATAATAAATGGATGAGTTGGAATCTCATCCATTTTTCTTTGTCATCATGACAATGAAAACACACTTCAATACTGTTAATATATTAAATAATGAGTTTATTACCGGAATGGTCCCTCGACTATTGCGAAATTACCAATTTGGTCCTCAACAATTTTTCGTACCCAATTAAGTCCCTCGACTTTGAAAATTTTAACCAATTTGGTCCTCCATTTATTTTGTCATTAAAATTGGGACGAAATTGGTAATTTTGCTATAGTCAAGGGACCAAATTGGTAATTTTTTTATAGTCAAGGGACCATTTCAATGAAAAATTAACTACCAATTTGGTCCCATGACTATAGAAAAATTACCAATTTGGTCCCTTGACTATAGCAAAATTACCAATTTGGTCCTAATTTTAACGGCAAAATAAACGGAGGATCAAATTGGTTAAAATTTTCAAAGTCAAGGGACTTAATTGGGTACGAAAAATTGTCGAGGACCAAATTGGTAATTTCGCAATAGTCGAGGGACCATTTCGGTAATAAACTCTTAAATAATTGTCCAAGGTTTTCAAAAAAAAAAAAAAAATTAATTGTCCAAAAGGATAGTAAGTGAGTGAAGCATAATTTTTGTATTACTTTAAAATTATGAGTTTAATTTTTTTAATATCCTCTTGGTCAAACTCGTTACACGGGATCTTCTCATTGCATGCACTTAACTTCTTTGTGTGCTTTGTGAGGGTTTCTTGGCCTAATCACCACTGGCCAATAAATTAATAGTGTGTTTGGTTCGTACATGGGAATCGAAATTGGTATCAAATACGTAGTACTTGGTAATGATAATGAGTTTTGGTGAAAGTATTTTGCATGTTTGGTAGTAGAGTGGAATGTGAATGAGGAGGAAGGGGATGAAACCCTTATTTTATTAGGGAATGAGTTTTACAATTAAGGGGTAATAAAAACTCATAGTAGTGTTCTAAAAACCTATCAACCAAACAATAACAATGACTTCGATACTCATTCTAATAGCTAAACCTGTCAACTAAACACACCCTAAATAATATAAATGGATGCATTATGAAAGTAGTTAACATCATTAGTAACAAGAATTCTTTTTTACATACCCATAATATTTTAATTTTCTTTTTTTTTTCTTTCTAATTACATTCTTTTTTCTAGCTAGCTCTAATAATAATAATCTTATTATTAGTCAGATCAGATGCAACGGACAACTTTCAAGTTTCAGTTATAACCTTAAGACCTTGATGAGGTTTAAATCACACTAGTAGCAAATAACAATTTTAGTGAGATGATGTAATATGTTATATGCTATCCTTTCTTGAGTTATATAATTCCCCATGACACACCATCCTATTATTAAGTTAATTTGATAAACTTATAATAAGATTTGGTCATTGCATAGATGCCATATATAAATCATATCATGTAATTTTGAACATTATTTAGGGCGTGTTTGGTTCACACATGGGAATCGGAATCAGTATCAAATACTTCGTACAATAATTTTATTCACATAATATTTTATCAATAATGTATATGTTTAATTTACAAAGTATTTTGGCACATCAATTATATCTGATATGATCCATACCAATGCAAAATAAATTCAAATCATATCGGCTAATCTTGAAATATTTGTTTTATAATGTTAATTATTCGAGTAATTATCATATTTGCTATGGAAGCCACAGTACCAAGTAAATAAATGTTCAAAAAAGATGCACGTTGCAAACAATCTTTGCACATGCTGCTACACTTCAACAAAAATTTAATGTCATTAGTCACTTGTAAATTAACTTATCCGGCAAAGAGCTAATCAAATTAAATCGTATTAGCATGTATAATTATTTTGCATCTTCAAAGAAAATAGTATTAGCATGTATAATTATTTTGCATCTTCAAAGAAAATAGTTGTTGTAAATGACCCTCATTTATACACATTGATATAATTTTTATAAATTTCTATTTTCTTTAATCACATATAAAATAATCAAATTAAACTATTATATTTATATTTGTCAAATGTAAATACGTTTAATATTGTCCAATCTTCAGACAACGTAGACAGCTCGATCACGACACAGCCAAGCTAGAGATCGATATGGACGATGCGCGAAAACAGCTGTCGATTAAGAAAATGAAGAAAAAAAAAAACATTGAAAAGAGCAAATTCTGGTAGATTTAGACTTTTGAGTCCCATTTCACTTTCAATTAAAGTGAAAAGACCAAAAGTTAAAATTGAAAAACAATGCCTCATACTAAAGACGACTAAAGAATTGATTGATGCACGGCTGCGATGTTTCACTACCACTTATCACTTCTACCTTTTGGGCATCCAGACAAACAATAACTTAATAAGCACCTCAAAATATCTTTAAGTGCTTATCATCAGCTGGCAACCACAATATCACCTACAAATTAAAGTGGTAACAATGTTCACACTTAATTTACTCACCTATTTTATTTTTTTATTTTATATTAGGTGAGGACAAAAATCATAGCTACTACCAAATAGTGTGTACTAGGTAAATTTTATTTCTACGTAATAGTTCACAAACAACATAAGAAAGGTAAATCGTACTAATTAGTATGACCTTATGTGACAGACTCGACTAAGAGGATATTGACAAGAATCGAACTCGAAACCTTTAAGTACGACTGTACGACAACAGTCTTGCTTTACTCACTCAACCACCACTTTTAGTGCCTTACGGGATTGTGTAGTGGGTTACAATTATTATTACATGGACCATATGGTCCATACAAATGTGTGGACCATATATAAAAACTAAATTTTTAATATACTAAAACTATATTATTTGTATACATAAAGTACATTATTTGGATGTACATTATTTGAATACAAAAAGAGTAAAAGTATATTATTTTATATACTATTAAATAATGTACATTCAGTACAAAAATAATGTACATTCAATACAAATATAATGTACTTTTAGTATATTATAAATGTACCTTGTATTCAAGATCCACACAATAATTTGCAGTTGTTATATCGTGGACCATGGTCCAAAAACGACACCGTTTCTTTAAGTAAAGAAACGGCTGCCGTCACATATTAACGGAGCTCCGTAAATGAAACTACATTTCATCTCAAATGATACTGCCTCACATTTGTTTTTATATTATCAAATGAAACTGTAGTTATATCAAAATGAAACTGTAATTGTGTTGAAAGGAAACTGTAGTGTATATCAAATGAAACTGAATAACAATTTCACATATTTGAGTGTATATTGTCCAATGAAATTGTAGTTATATCGTAATAATACTGTAGTTGTGTTACGAACTACGTGGATGACTTGCGAACTAAAAGGGTAGTAAAGCCACCTGTCAAGTTACAAGACTACATATGCGCCTAAGTTTATGGACTTCTGACAATGTCTTATTCTTCTTATCTTTCCTATGGATGGTCGGCAAATAATGATTGCTTTATTTTATTGTAGTTAGCAATAATGTAGGTAGTTTTGTAGGGAATGCTACTGTCTATTGTTGTTCATATTCTATTGTTGTTAGAGAACTCTTCTTCCTGACTCTTGTATCTCTCTCTCCCTCAATTTTCTTTTTTGGAGGCTTTCCATCCTCGAATTTGGAACAAAACCCATAAGAGTAAGCTTGTGTCTTAACATTTTGGTCCTCTTGTTGAGAGACATAAGCCTCGGTGCTAGATAGGATGCAAACCAGATACCGGTTGATGGGGGATAGACTAAGCCTCGGTGCTAGAAGCTCAGCGTGGACGAAAGAGGTGACCAATGTTAAGGAAGAGTGGGCTCGGTGGAAGAAGGGATGACGTGGCGAAGGTCGATTGGCGATTGGTCGGTCGGTCGAGGGATCATAAAAAAGGTGACAAGGCAGCTGAAGATCTTAGGCTGAGAGTGATTGAACATAGCCATTGAAACAATTAATTGCCATGGAAGAAAGGCCGGGGAAGGAAAGCAAGGCGAGAATGAGTCGGACCGGACCGACCTAAAAGGGGGTCGATGTAAGAAAGGCGGTGCAAGAAGGGCGGGCAAGACAGGCAGTTATGGAGGTTTCCTAAAGAGTTTTAGCGGAGGAAGGCGAGAGCTATGGAAGGAAGGTCGGGATAGATTAGGGAAGTGCCTAAAATGTAATAAGGAAAGAATTCCTCAAGTAGTTTAGAAGTTTCCTAAGGGAGAGATCCCTCATAATATGTATAAATAGGGGTTCTAGGTCTCAAAAGAGACACAAGCAATCTAGCACACTCATAAGCAACTCATTCTATTCAAAGGAAATTAAGCAATCAAAAGAGGGCCGAGAGGTTACTCTAATTTTCCGATAGTGTTAGTCAATTTTTCGGTGGTGTTGGCCTGCCGTTCGACCATTCCGTGGGAGATAAAACCAACATTGGTGCCGTCTGTGGAGAACAATTAGAAGGTCGTGTAGGTTCTAACTAACTAAGAGAGATATACGAAGCAATGGTGACCACTAGGAGTCGTCAAGGTCAGGGGCAAAGAAGAACGCAAACTCAAGCGCAAGTTAACGGTACCGTTGGGCAAACCGTTTATCAGGGTAGGGATCTGCGAGAGCAGTTGTCTCGGCCCCGTAACAGAGATTTGAGAGAACAACTTAATCAATCCCGAGCCTAGAGTGGGCAAAGGTAAGGGAAAGACCCCCTTACTAATGGGGTCCAAGTGGAAGAGGCCCCCCCGCCTCCCGCTCTGATTGCGCCGGAGCGTCCGGAACAATTAGGGATCCTGGGAATGCTTACTAGGTTGGTGGATGTTCACGAGCGAGAGGTTCGCCTCCGAGAAAGAGAAGGGCACTCGAAGGGTCGACAAGCAAGGTTTGTTCTGCCGGCAGAGCAAGAAAGGTCGGCTGCCTCACACCGATCTCCGTCGAGATCACGAGGGAAGCGGCAGTCGGTATTCAACAGACTTTCAAATCAGGAAATACTGGGGAACGAGGATCTGAGGGAGGTCGTCCCTGACGAGCCTAGAAATAGGCACGAACGACATTATCACGAGCTTCAAAGACGTATTGAGGAACGCTCGATCCAGGAAAGTAGTGGCGAGTCACGTTTGGGGCCTGGTTAGAATCCTGAGGATGTTGCTACATTGGCACGACATGTGCGAGTTCTGCAGAAGCAAGTGAACGGGAAACTGGAAGACGCCTAGTCTTTCCTGCAAGCACGTCCGTTCTCCCAAGAGATCATGTCTTTTTACACCCCCGCAAAGTTCAAATTGCCCGAGAATCTGACGTATGATGGGTTTGGGGATCCTCGTACCAACAGGAACCAATTGTTATGTTTATTTCTGGCTGATGCAGAAAAGGTAATGGAAGAAGCACACTTGGGAATCTGTGCGACCCACCAAGGGGCACACACCCTGGCTCGGAAGTTGGTACTGCAGGGCTATTATTTGCCGACCATGGATAGGGATTGCATTCGGAAAGTGGCTAAGTGCTCCACCTGCACGGCTTTCGCTCGCAAAGAAACAAGGTCGGCCTCCTATTACACACCGGTCACCACTGCCATTCCCTTCGCCAGGTGGGGGGTCGACTAGCTAGGACCATTGCCCATAGCCCCGGGCCGACATAAGTTTTGCATCATAGTCGTTGACTACTTCACCAAATGGGTGGAAGCTGAACCTTTGGTCACCATCACAGACATCAATGTAGAAAGTTCTTATGGAAGAATATCATCTACCGATTCGGCATTTCCGGCCTGGTCAGTGATAATGGTCGGCAGTTTGATTGTCATCCCTTTGCCGAGTTCTGCGAGCAGTTTGGGATCCAGCAAACTAAGGTGTCCGTCACTTATCCTCAGGCAAATGGACAAGTAGAGAATGTCAATCACACTATAGTAGATGGAATACGGAAGAAGCTGAGTGACCTTCAAGGGAATTGGGTAAGCGAATTGGAGCGAGTGCTTTGGCCCTATCGCACGAGTCCGAGGAAAGCAACCGAGGAAACCCCCTTCTCCTTAACATACGACTTCGAGGCTAAGGTGCCGATCGAAGTACTCGAGCCTAGCGATCGAGTCATGCGGTACACTAATGAAACAAATGAAGAAAGCTTGATGATAGAAAAGAACTTCCTAGAAGAAAGAAGGGAGATAGCTCGGTGTCGAATTGCCGAGTATCAAAGGTTGGTCAAGAAGTATCAAGACAAACGCGCCAAGCCCCGCTATTTCCTGGAAGGGGACTTGGTGCTTAGAAGTCGGACCGCGAGCTAACCCAATGAAGGAGGAAAATTTGCGAAGAAGTGGGAAGGACCATACCGCATAACTGCAGTAGTTCAACCCGAAACGTATCGCCTGGAAACCATGATTGGTCGACCCATAGAAAGGATTTGGAACTCACACCACCTTAAGAAGTTTTATCAATAAGGGCTGAAAAGTCTGAGCTATTGTAAGGGCTGAAAAGTCCACCCCTTAGGTCGAAAGACCCATATCTAGTTAGTAGCCGAAAGGTCTATTATATTTAGTAGCTGGAAAGCTTAACGTAACAGGCCGAAAAGCCAACAATTCGATTATTTTTAGAAATAAAAATATACGTTTCGAGTTATTCCAAAGAAACTAATAAAGGTGGTCTGCCAGCCTAAAGTGGCGCGGGTTCTATTAGACGAAAGTCGGGTGGTCCTCCAACCTAAAGTGGCGTGGGTTTTGTTAAACGAAAATCGGGTGGTCTGCCAACCTAAAGTGGCGTGGGTTCTGTTAGACAAAAGTCGGGTTGTCTGCCAGCCTTCGAATGGTGCGAAACTGAGTTAATGGTCAAAAATTGACGAAGTGAAAGTAAAGCGAGGGGGAAAGACTGGAAACCGATACTGATCGCACATTAAGGATTGAAGAGCTCAAGTTAAAGTTAGCTCGGCTCTTCAGTTGCAACACTTAGTAAAATTTCAAGAAAGGAAAAACTCACAGGAAAACAAAATAAGGAGGAAAAGAAACTGATCATTCATTGTTCAAAAGCTCTACTTCTATTACATGGCGATTAAGATAAGTAAATGGCGAGCATGACCCTTAAGCCTCGGACTGAGGGACTCCGCTCGCACCTGCCTCCGATGTTCTAGTAGGCAGGTGATGCTCGGAGCTGAAGGGCGTCAGATGGGTCCTCCTCTTCTTCAATGGCAACCACATCACTTTGGCCGACCTCGGTCAGGGTGGGAACTAAAGCTCGATCCATCGCAGCAACGGAATCCACATTGGCAGCTGATTCCAGGTATGCACTGTCCATCGGAATGTCGCCAAGTGTATCCACCGAAGCGTTTAGAGTAACGCCTTCGGCCCCCTGGGTATCATCGGGGGTAGCTGGGTCTAGAAGGACCCAACCAGCAGGAGAGAAGATCGAGTTCCTAGCCTTGAAAAACCTGAATATCTCCTTCTGAGCATCATGATAGTTCATGTCGTAGTCCGCCTCACCTAAGTCGAGCAAATACTGCTTCCCGACCTCGCCCTCAAACCACTGATCCACAATGGTCCGAGCGTGCATACTGGCGTGAGCCATGGCCTCCTCATGGAAATCTTCTGACTCCTTGAAAGCTCGTACGACGTCCTCCTGAGCTGTCTTTAACGTCTCAATCGCCTTCTTCCAACTTTCCTGCGCCGTAGCCAGATTTGTGCCCAGCTTGGTTAGGTCGGCCTTGAGGGTTTTCACCTCCTTGGAATGAGCGGCCTTGGCAGACTTCAAGAGCTCGGATTCCTTGACTAGCCCTTGAATAACGTTGTTGAGGCCGATCTGGAAGAATTGCGCATGCGAAATACAATTAAAACTTAGTAAATTAAAGGAAGCAAAGGTGAGAAGAAACATCGGTAACAATTACCTGGAAGCAGTGGAACACAGCCGACTGAAGAAGGTAAGACGGATTAGCACCATCCACGTATTGAAGGTCGGAGGCACAAATCATTTGCTCCAAGCGGCGAAAAATGAAGGCCTTGTCCATGGAGCTGGCATCCTCGGAGGTGGCATCACCGGGACGCTTTGCCTTCTTAGCAGTGGTTGGGGTTGGAGAGACAAAATTCCGCTTGCGCAGGCGTGGATGATGAGCAACGGCCAGAGCGGTGGCGGTGGGATTAGCACCAATCACTATGCCCGTTGGGGGAAAGCGCGCAACAAGGGTTGGGTCTGGGTTCGTCTCCACGGCAGCACGGCGAGAATCCATATGAGCAGTTGAGGCTTCGAAATCCGAAGAAAAAATATCGACTGCACCCTAACTCTTTGTCGGAATCATCCTAAGAGTCGTCTTGAGCCTTGAGACGAGCTAGAGCTTCCTGACAGATAGGTGTGTTGCCCTCAACTTCGTCAGCTGAAACAAAAACCAAGCGTTAGGAAATCCTATGGGTATTAAATGGGGAAACCAGCAGAAACAGATAGAGAGGGAGCAACCTGCACGGGCTACGCCTTCTGGGAGTATGTTGACTCGACCGGAATACATGTCAACCAGGACACGCTGGCCCTTCATTGCCGCCACGTCGAGCCCTAAAGACAAGTCCAGCACTAGGTCGGGCTTTCCATCCAAGTGATAGAAGTTCGGATGCCAACATATGGGAAAAGGAAAGGCGTCTTGAGGGTCAGAAGGTTTGACGAAGAAGAAATCCTTTTTTCATTGTTTCAAGGAGTCCTTCAAACTGTCGATAACTTGACTGCCTTGTCGTTGAGATATCCGCACAAAAGCAAAAAGGTGGTTTGCCCACTTGGGAAAGTTGAAAAAGCTGGTTGAAGAGAGGCATGGATGGCATGACTTTTACTTCGTGGGAGGATGTTAGAAAGCAAGTGAGGAAGCGATGGGAGTTGGGGACGAGTTGTCCGGGTAGAATGCAAAAGTAATTGAAGAAGGTCGAGACAAAGGGGTGGAGCGAAATGCGAAAGCTGTAGAGGACCAACCTATAATGGAGACCTATGTAGCCAGGAGGAGGGTCGTAAATGTCACGATCACCTGCCTCCATGACCGTGGCTTTGGGGCCCAACAAGGTTCGGGCATGTTCGAGTTTGACCGTGGAGAGAGTGGAAGTGTGTTGAGTGGGCAACTGAAGGGCCTCATTATGACCCGGGGCCCGTTCCAGGTGAGCCCACGACGATATTATGGCTGCCGCTATGGCGGGATGAAAGGGAATTTCCCCTGACGCATTGGCTGGAGGGTCGGTCAGCTCAGTTTCAGCGGCCGCCGACCGAGAGGCCGAGGCGGTAGGTTCTTCCGATAGCCCTGCATGCGAGGCGGAAGAGGACGAAGACATGAAGAAAAATGGGAAAAGGCAAAGAAAGCAAGAAAGGCGGAAGGGCTTACCGGAGAGAGGTTGCGAAACTAACTTGACAAAAGAAGGCAATGCGGGGCAGACGAGGGTGGATACCAAGTTACGGAGTGAAGCGAAGCAGCGTGCGAAGGAACTAATGCACGCACAACGATTCAGAAAAGGCAATGATGCAGGCGGGAATCACGAAGAAGATTGAGGATCAAGAAAGGCGGAGAACAGAGGGTTTTGCGCAGTCATAACAGGTGGAAGCGACCGACCTATGGAGACTGCCTAAGCCCTAGTGAAGAAACGAGCCTTCAAGGCCGAGCTCCGAATATCCCTTGAGAAAGGGAAGGTCGGACGAAGCATAACTTGGCCCTCAGACTAACGGTCTGAGGGACCGGGAAGAGGTCTGTGTGATAGGTCGGACCTGATATGGTCGGAGAGCGGACCGTAGCTAAATATGGTCGGCCCTTCAGACTAAGAGTCTGAGGGACTAGGAATGTAAACGGAAGGAGTGAATCGAGGTGCAGTACCGGAGTATTTACAAAAGGTCGCAAGAAGAAATGAACATGATTCTATCCAACCTAGGACTGGCCGGTCTGACGTTGAAACAACATCGGATGAACTTTCAGAGACCCTTAGGGTCGGGGAGCGAGTTTATGTCATTGTTCCGGTCGTCTAATGACTTGCTTGATAAACGTACGCAAGAAATAGCAAAAAGCTGATGATTGTCCATTCATCTAAAGAGCCCGAAGGCGGGGTAATTACATCCAAAATAAAATGAATGGGCCAACGGTGCACCCGTTCGACAAAATATGACAAAAGAGGGGCTATTACAGGTTAAGCCCTAAACCTACTTGGTCGACGGAGCGGCCTCAAAAGAAACCGCGGGAGTGGCTGGCGTAGGAGCGGAGAGGCAGCCACAAAACACATCCCAAAAGGTAGCAATGTCCGGTGGAGCACCGTCAGGGGTGCCGCAATCTAGCATAGCGTCAATTTCGTCAAGAAACTCCACGTAGTCAGGGTTTGGGATTAGTTCTTCCGGGAAGCTAGGGGCATGGAACGGCGGACCGAAGAGTGTCGGGATCTTATAACCTTCCTCGTCTGGCTCCGGCGGGACGTCGAGAGGCAGCGAGGGATCATTGCCGGGGAGAAGTTCGTCAGACCTTAGACACTCCTTTCAAGCAGACATCAAGGTCTTGGCCGCACGCTCGACCAGCCTAAGGGAAAAGCGGCTAGGGGCCGTTGCTGGAACCTTGCACTTGGAACTCATGGACTTAGGAAGGAAAGTTGCGAAGGAAAGGTAGAGGAAAGAGTGGAGAAGTTGGGCGCTATTTATAGGCGCGGAAGTGGTTTCGAGAAGAACGGGTGGCAGCCGCACTTAAGTGCTTTCATTGAAGCTGACAGTGACAGTGTCAGAGTCTCGCTGATCGACGAAGATTGGGGATTGAGTGCATTTAATACGCGCAACTTGACTGATGTGACCGTTAGAAGATAAGGCTGAGAGAGGGAAGCTCGAACCCGCACAAGCGACGACCTTGAAGAACCTGGTCACAGTTACTTTTTCGAGTCGTGCTTCGTGTAACTCAGGAAAGTGAGGGACTAGGGGCGGGGGAGTAAAAAACTCTCCATAAGTGATGAGAGAACTCGGGGTGAAAGACATATAAAACGATAAGCACGTGGCAGAAGACAAGCTAGCAAGTACTTTTCCGAGTCGTACTTCATGTACTTTTCCAAAATGCCATTGCCCATCTGGAGGTTGACAATTGCAGAACTCCACGCCTGCCAAGCTTAGGGCTGCGCATTAATTGTGATGAAAGGTTTCGGTCGGGCTGAATGTGACAACACGGTGGCAGAACCTGTACGAGAAATCTCTTTGCATGCCTTAGAGGGGACCCAGGGTCCCCGTACATTCCAGTTAGCGGCCAACATTAAAGGGCGAGACTTTACCTTACTGATTGATACCGACAGCTCCCACAACTACATCCAACCACGTTTGGCGAATTACTTACATCTTGCGGTGGATAACATGACTAGCATCCCAGTGGCAGATGGGAACGGAGAACACATACAGATCAAGGGAACATGCAAAGGCGTTCTTTGCACAAAGCAGGGCGCAAAATTTGAGGTGGACTTCCATGTGTTAGAGCTCTTAGGCGCCGATGCGATTCTGGGAGTGCAATGGTTAGAAGGTCTTGGGCAAGTTGTTACGGACCACAAAGCTTTGACCATGGAGTTTGAGCACCAAGGGAAGCCGATAAAGCTTGTGGGAACCTCGGCGCCTCCAGCCTCTGCAGTTTCTTGTCACCAACTAAATCGCTTACATCACACCGAGCTCTCAATACAATCACTGTTAAAGACCGGTTCCCCATGTCCACAGTGGACGAGCTGCATGGGGCGATAATCTTCTCTAAACTGGATTTACGCAGTGGGTATTTTCAAATCTGCGTCCATCCACCAAACATCCCAAAAACTACGTTTCGTACTCATGAAGGACACTACGAATTTCTCGTAATGCATTTCAGACTTACTAATGCGCCTGCGACATTCCAATCAACCATGAATTCAGTATTTCACCCGTACCTACGCAAATTTGTTTTGGTGTTTATAGATGACATTGTCATCTATAGCCGTTCCCTCGCTAAACATGTTCAACATCTCTGGCTAATTTTGGAGATACTTCGGCACCACCAGCTGTACGCAAAACTGTCAAAGTGTAGTTTTGGCCAACGACAGCTTGAGTACCTGGGACACTTAGCGTTGGCCGATCGTATGCATGTCGATCCGGCTAAGATACAGGCCGTATTGTATTGGCCCACGCCAACAACAGTGACTGGGGTGCGAGGATTTCTCGGGCTTATAAGGTACTACCGGCGGTTCGTTGAAGGGCTACGCGACTATTTCTGGTCCTCTGACAGAATTATTGAAAAAGGGAAGATTCACATTAGGAGTAGCGATAGAGGTTTCATTCCAACGACTAAAAAGGGCTATGACCGATGTCCTAGTCCTTCAGCTACCAAACTTCGAGATGCCCTTTACGCTAGAAATCGATGATTCTGGAAATGCGGTGTGTGCGATCCTCACTCAAGAAGGACACCCAATTGAATATTTTAGTAGGAAACTTTCCCCGCGGTATCGCACAACCTCCACTTATAGTCGTGAGAAGTATGCAATCACGGCGACTGTTCACCGCTGGAGACCTTACCTGTTGGGACTAAGCTTTACTATCATGATTGATCACAAGAGTTTAAAACAACGGATAACCCAAACCATTCAGACTCTAGAGTAACAAAGGTGTCTATCAAAATTATTAGGTTTTGAGTTCACCATTGAATACCAGGCAGGTGTTGCAAACGGTGGACCAGATGTGTTGTTACGGTGGACTAACAAGGCTGTGGCCAATTTGATGAACATTTCAGTTACAACGACCTTTTTGTCCGAAATAATGGAAGTATTAAGCTAGGACCCATTCGCCCTAGATACAATAAAGTCTCTTAATATGGGTGATAAGGTTGACTTAGGTTTCTCTTGGCGATAAAACACTGTTGTACTTCCACGACAAAATCTATGTTTCGGCTGCACAAGACCTATACCCGCCCTGCTGCGACTTTCTAATGGCCCACGATGTGTAGAGACACTAAGCAACATGTTCAACTTTGTACGATTTGTCAACAAATTAAGCCAGGAAACTTTTGCCCAAAAGGACTTCTACAGCCGTTGTCGGTTCCCACGCAAATTTGGGAAAAGATCTCCATGGACTTTATCACAGCATTGCCATTGTCGGGAGGGAACACAATCATTTGGGTGATTGTAGATCGATTGTGTAAGTATAGCCATTTTTGTGCTTTACCTGACGGCTTAACAACTCCATGGTTGACCGGATATTTCATCAAAGAATATGTGCGACTACACGGTTATCCTCGGTCAATTGTGTTCGACCGCGACCCTTTGTTCATCAATACATTTTGGATAGAGTTTTTTCGATTGCAAGGCACTGCCCTAAAACGAAGCATTGCTTACCATCCCCAAAACGACGGGCAGACTGAAGTGATCAACAAGTGTCTTAAGATGTATCCCTTAGCCTATGTAAGTGATAACCCCAGTTATTGGGTGCGCACCCTACCTTGGGCGGAATACTGGTACAACACTAGCTTACATAGTTCTACGGGTCTCTGCCCCTTCCATGATATGTACGAACGACTACCACCACCACTGGTCGGTTATACGAGCGGAAACACCCCCTATCGACTCACTACATACTGCTCTCTTGGATAGGGATACTCTGCTAGCCACGCTCAAACTCAATTTACAGCAAGCTCGGGAGATAATGACTATGCAAGCAAACCGCTATCGCCACGACAAGGAATTCCAAGTAGATGACTGGGTATATGTTAAACTCCAACCTTACCGTTAGGGGTCAGTGGCTCTTTCCAAAACACACAAATTGGCTCGGCGTTACTTTGACCCATATCAGATTCTGGAACGTGTAGGTAAAGTCGCATACCGGTTATCCTTACCCGACAGTGCTTCCATTCACCCGGTGTTCCATGTGTCCCGCCTCAAGTTCTGTCCGAACCCGTCAGGTGCGATGCCGTCTCACCCTCCTCCGACGAACGCACAGTTCCCCATCCCATTCCGAATTCTTCGTCATCGTTATGTCAAGGAACACCAAAAAAAAATAAGCAGGCTGGTCCAGTGGTCAGACTCTACTCCCTTAGAAGCTACATGGGAATAATGGGAGTCGTTTCATGCGACATATCCACACATCAGCCTTGAGGACAAGGCTGTCTTTGATGGAGAGGGTAATGTTACGAACTACGTGGAGGACTTGCGAACTAAGAGGGTAGTAAAACCACCTGTCAAGTTACAAGACTACATATGCGCCTAAGTTTCTAGACTTCTGACAATGCCTTATTCTTCTTATCTTTCATGTGGTCAGCAAATAATGATTGCTTTATTTTATTGTGGTCAGCAATAATGTAGGCTGCTTTGTAGAGAATGCTACTGTCTATTGTTTTTCATATTCTACGTATAAATAAGCAACAAAATGTGAAGGGAGATCATCCTAGTTTTGTTAGAGAACTCTTCTTCCTGACTGTTGTATCTCTCTCTCCCTTAATTTTCTTTTCTGGATGCCTTTCATCCTCGAATTTGGAACAAAACCCATAACAGTAAGCTTGCATCCTAACAAGTTGTGCTGAAAGGAAACAACATTATATTATAAAAGAACCTGTAGTTGCGTTGAAAGGAAACTGAATAACAGTTTCACTTATTTAAGTGTATAATGTCAAATGAAACTGTAGTTATATCGAAAAGAAACTGTAGTTGTGTTGAAAGGAAATTACAGTGCATATATAAAATGAAATTGAATATGTTATACACACAGAGTTAACGGCGTGGGACGGATGCCATTTCTGTTGTTTTTTTTTATTAATCAAAACGACGCCATTTTGATGCATGGACTACCATGCATTGTGGACTGCGGTCCACAATAAAGTTTGCGAATAATTTGGCAGTGGGTTACCTCTGGGCCCAATAATTAAGTGAAAGGCTTCTTGAACTAAAACAAAGATTAAAATTATATTGATTGTATTTATTTATATAAATATTTAATTTCACTGTTAATAGACAACAAAAGAAAAAGAGGAGAGATTGAATGTAAGTTTATTGTTCTTGCTCGTGATAATGGCAAAGAAGATAAGACATCATTCCTTTTATTTAGGTGTTTTGATTTTATTATTTGTTGCTGAAAATTGTTCTGACGCATTAGCTCATTCCATGGATCTAGTGTAAGTGTGATGAATGCAAGCAAGTTACGCAAAGGGGCCAAGCACCTTGTGCTCAAATGGCATGTAGTGGTCTCCCTCATGTGAGGTCATGAGTTCGAGCCTCAGTGGAGGAAATATCGAAATTGGCTCTTTGTGCTTCATCAGGTTGAGAAATGCATGTTTGAATAGATACTACAATGTAATAGGGTCAGTTGTATTAAAAAAAGTTACGCAAAGGGAATTGGGAGCAATTAATTGCAGGAATATATGTATATGAAGTAATGAGCAAAATATGCCTACAAGTGAATTACAATCTAGTGTGACATTTCAATTCATTTTTTTAATAAAAAAAAATCAGATAAACCTTTGAATGGTAACTTTTGCAATTGTACGAGAACCGTAAATTATATTAACAGAACTTGATTACAAGAGTACGACATATAGATATATATACAAGGGGAATCCTAGGAAGACTAGATAGGGAAACTAGGATAAGTAATCATACTCTAACTCAAATACATAGAATCCTAATACTCTCCCTCAAACACAGGGTATACTAGTAACCTGTAGCTTGTCTCTAAGAAAAGAAAATCTAGGACCAGGTAAAGCTTTTGTAAATATGTTAACAAGTTGATCTTTTTGTTAAAATGAAGTTTACTTGAATTATCCCATTCGCATCTCTATCTCTAACAAAATGATAGTCAATTTCCACATGCTTGGTTCTTGCATGAAAGATGGGATTTGCACACATGTATGTAGCACCAAGATTATCACACCAGAGTTTGGGAACTGAGATACCAGGCACATTAATCTCTTTTAGTAAGGACAGAACCCAAATTACCTCAACACAGACATCTGCTAGAACCTCAGCCTTAGCGGAGGACCTAGCAACAATTGTTTGTTTCTGGCAGATCCAAGACACAAGATTTGACCCAAGGAACACAACATAGCCACTAGTAGACTTACGATCTTGGGGACATCCAGCCCAATCAGAATCAGAGAAAGCATGAATCTCTCTTAATGATGACTTTCTTATACGTAAACCAAAATTAATTGTTCCTTTAACATACCTCAAGACTCTTTTTAGTTGCTCCCAATCTGAGGTTGTAGGAGCATGCATGTGTTAACATAACTGATTTACTACAAAAAAGATAAACATGGATGCGTGATAGTCAAATACTGTAGTGCTCCTACCAGACTTCTATATTGAGTAGGGACCTCATATAGTTCTGTACTGAATGGAATAGATTTCGAGACAGAAATAGGAGTAGACAAAGCTTTACATTTTACCATGCCAGCTCTTTTTAGAATATCATTCATGTATCTTTGTTGTGATAACAATATACCATCATCATATTTAATTGTCTCAATACCAATAAAGAAACCAGGTTCACCAAGATCCATAATATTAAATGCAGCAGATAACTTGGATAACAAATGAGTTATAAGATCAGGATCACTCCCCATGACAAGTATATCATCCACATACACCAAAAGATGCATATAAGCAGAATCTTGAGAGAAATAAAATAAAAACACATCTGTTTTTTATGTTCAAAAGCCAACAGAGAGCAAAAACGAGTGCAAACGATTAAACCATGCTTTAGGAGCCTACTTTAAACCATATAAATATCGTTTAAGCAAGGAAACATGATCTGGATACTGAGCATCAATATAACCTGGAGGTTGCTTCATGTAGACAGTTTCAAACAGATTACCATTTAGAAAAACATTATGAATATCAAGCTGTCTAATCACCCAACTAGAGGATATAGCTAAGCAGAGAAGTAATCTAACAGTAGTAGGTTTTACCACAAGACTAAAGGTATCAAAGAAATCTTGACCAGGCGCACCTGATTAAACCTTTTGCTACTAACCTTGCAAGTGTCTTTCAATGGAGCCATTTGCCTTTCTTTTGGTACGAAAGACTCACTTACACCCAATGATGTTCATATTTGTCTTGGAAGGCACAAGAGACCATATTTGATTCTGTAGAAGAGCATTAAATTCTTGATCCATGGTGTCACACCATTCTGGATATTTAACTACTTGAGTGTAACAAGTGGGATATGTAGAGCAGACTTGAGCATTCAAAGCTGAAAGAGGAGCTTGAGACTGAATACGAGTAGTCATTGCATGAGTGCATGTAGTAGGCTTTACAGACTTCCCACGCTGGCGGCCACGAGGGCGTGCGCCAGACTGTGTACCGTCCGAAGTGTGTCGCAAGTCAGCTTCATATTGCATGTCGGGATGCACAGCGTGACGAGCAGGTAGACTCGGCTGGACGGTCTACTGTTGCGGATCTGTGCCAAGCTGTATGGTGGACTACACGACGTGAGGAGCAAGTGAACGCAACTAGGTTGCGGACTGTGGATGCGGTCTTGCTTCGAGCAGCTATTGCGGCGTGACGGTGATGGTTTGGATAGGGCGTGTGAGGTGCTTGAAAAATATTTTTAGAAGCGAGTAGGATGGAGGGGATTTATGCAATAGCTGATGAAGACTAGTGTTATTTATAGTACAAGGCATTCTACTAATTAAATAAACAGCAGTCGCAAAAGCAAAATCCTAGAATTTATGTGGAATATAGATGCACGAGCTAACAGGATCAACCCTGTTTAACCAATGTGTCTGCATCATCTGCACCATACTTCTTCTACAGCATGTCCCAGATCACTTTTGCGGACTTTTATCCAGCATATATGTCCAGAAGTGTGTCAGACATAAAGTGTAGCATAATTTCTCGCACGGTCTTGTTCTCCCTTTCGTTCTTAGTATGAGCCTATTGGGATAGATTAGGCGACAGAGAGGCTGGCGTTTTGGGCTCAGGTGTTTTTAGGTCTAGAGTCGCATCCAAAATAGTTACCTGAGTTTCTGGTTGGGAAGGTTCAGTAGGTGTTGGCTGGGTGACTTGGGAAAGTTCATCAGTGGTAAGGATGTAGCCAAGCTCAATAGCCTCAAAGTGAATCAGCATCTTGACAGACAACCTACGGTAATTCAAAGCGTTGAGTTGTTCAATCTTGGTGACGTCAAAGGCAGACTTTGTAACGAAGGACGACATTTTCTATAGGAAATCGTTTTTAACTATTATGAAAAGGTATAGAAAATTTCATAGCTTAAACTACGTTAATGTAGGTTGGATAGGGTGTTTTACTGAATAGGATAAAGGAATATGTGACGTGTTCAAGACATTGTCTTAAAAGCGATTTACCGGATTTTGTGTGGTCTTAAACTCGGTCGCTTTCGACTGGCTAACACAAAACTGCTACGAATTAATTTACACGATCAAAACGCAGGCGAACTTGACTTAGGATGCTCAGATGAGAGAAGATTGAATGAATTATGAATATAACGAAGAAGGATGATTTTAGAGCTCAAGGGAGGCAGGTGTTTATAGTCTCTGAAATAACTGCCTCTCCACCTCCAGCTACAAAAAATCCGCATAAAAAGCAGAACAAATTAATAGTTTGAGAACCAGCAGGCCACCACACCACACCTCGCACGCAGGTAACGGCAACAACGCGCGCGTGATGTTCCCCATTTCCTTTCCCTCCATAGTATTTCAAATGCTCTAAAAGAGTTTATCTTTAAAAGGAGGGAAAAGTCCTCTAATAAAAGCGATGTGGGACAAGAGGCTAAGAGTAACTACACCTATTTGAATGCTATATCGAACAATTTATACCATCAATATTGACTATTGAACGAAACATGAAAGTGCAATTTGGCCACTGAACGAAAAATAGTAACTAGGCCACTTAACATTCTAAATGTATGCAATTTCACCTAATAACAGGTTAACACCCCATCTAGCAGGTTGCATGTTGACTTGGACGATGATTTGGCTTTTTTTTTTTTAATTTCCTTTTCATTTATTCTTTTTATTTTTTAAAACCGTTTTCTAGCATAAAATCTACTGCAATATATATTCAGCTTATTTTGAAAGATATATATTCAATATATAATTTTATATAATAATTAAGATGTTAATAAATAGAATGGAACAGGATTCCCTTCGCAGTGCACTACTTTGGAGCTAAATTAAGCAAAAGGTGGATCGAACACTACTTTGGTGCTAAAAGCTCTCTTCACAGTGCATGTCCTATCATTATAATTTGGAAAATATCTGCTGCAGTACCTAGTTCTTTTGTATGAACATATACACTCTTTAAATATTTTTCAGCGAACCAAACGGGCTATAAGAAATTGAAACTGCAAATTGATGAAGCTACGAATTGATAAACTTCAATCTAATGAAACCCCGAAGCAACAACTAACCAAATAGAGATTTCATGCGTGATTTGAGAATTTCATAGTTTATTTGAGGATTTCTAATTGAAGCTTAGTTTGCCTAATTTGCCTAGTACATGGTGGGAGAAAGACTAAAGAAAGAGTAAAGAAAGAAAAGAAAAGACCAAGTGCGTACTGTAGCGGATTTTATGCATGAAAGGGGTTTGAGGAAAAAAAAAAGATGAAAAGGAAATTTAAAAAAAAAATGTCAAGTCATTTTTCATGTCAACATGTAACTTGCTAGATGAAGTGTTAACCTGCTATCAGGAGAAATTGCATACATTTAGAGTATTTTGTGGCTTAATTGCACTTTTTTCATTCAATGGCCAAATTGCACTTTCACGTTTCGTTCAGTGGTTGCATACATTTAGAGTATTGAGTGGCTTAATTGCACTTTTTTCGTTTAATGGCCAATTTGGACAGTATTTCTATATATAGTTATATTAAGGTTCATAAAAAAGTGTCAAAATTAAATAAAAGATATTAAATAACCTATCCTTAAATTGAAAGGTTATACATTATGATTGTATTAAAAAAGAAAAAAGAAAGAAAAAAAGTAAAAAAAAATAGTGGCTTACTTTTCATAGTGGATTGAAAAGTGCGCAAAGATTAGGAGTAGATGTTAAATTACTTTTGGTAATCTTAATCAATTACCAAAGAGACCAATTGATATTTTGATACAATGGATGTGGAGTCAAATTTTTCACAGGACAGCAAAAATTGATTGAGAAATCCAACCTACCTTTTGTCTTATCTCATAAAGTTGATAAAAATAATGACAAAATTTATAAATAATTCTAACGTTTTTCTCACTGCATTACCACGGATTTCACATGATGAGTCATGAGCATCATGGCCATCTTTGGTGATTTGTTGGGACTAAAAAGAAGATGAAGATATCTTGGGACAAAATTAATTTATGTTAAAAAGTTCAATGTAAAACTATGTACTAAATATTATGAGTTCACAAAAAAATTACATTTTAATTGATTGATCATGTAAGTCTGAAATTGTCTCACATAAATATGTTCAATTTATACAATTGTCAATTCATTAGTCACTTTTTAACATTATTATTGAAGATAACTTAGCTTACAACTAGAGTTAATTGCATGCATTGCATTATTTATTTTTGAGTGTTCACAAATTTATTTACATGTGTTTTGAACTATAAGATTGATTGCGTTATGCCTACAAGTTCAAGAGCATAAGCCTTTAACTAAGGCTAGTAATTTTTGTAATTTATTGATTCTTAATCTTGTATTGTAATTTTGGCCGTTTCTAATTGAAATTAACCAACCTTACTTAATATGTTGATATCCAAGAGTACTTTCGCCACGTGTTGGCATTGCTATTTGCTACCATGAGTAAAATGTTATTGGTAAAAATTGAACCTAAACCACTTTACTACAATCCATTTTAATTAATATTTTTTATATTTAAGAACTTAAAAATTTACAAACAAAACACTCTACCACAAATCTTTTAATTTTTATTAATATACCTTTTATTTTATTTAATTAAATATTTAGAAACAATATTAAAAACGTTAATTTTATTCAATTAATTTTACAATATATTTTAAAAACTTTCAAAGTAATTTTATTTAATTAAATATTATTTCTAAATGTTTAAAGTTCTTACAACTCTTTTAATTTTTATTAATATTAACATTTCTTTATTTTATTTAATTAAATATTCGAAAAAAAATTTTAAAAAATTATTTTTTTCCAGGGACCTTACAATATAATTTTAGAAACTTATTACAAACTAATTATATTTACTTAAATACTAGCTTCCAAATGTTTAAATTTCCTAGAATAAAATTAATTTTTTCATATTGTTCTAAAATGTTTAATTAAGTAAAATTAGGTAGTTTGAAAGTTTTTAAAAATATATTGTAAAGTTCTTAGAATAAAATTAATTTTTTCTTAATTTTTTTTCCTAGAAGCTGATTCAAATTAAAGAACTAAGAGAGAATTGAAGTTATAGAAGGTAAATTGAAGAAGATAATGAGAAGCTGATTCAAATTAAAGAACTAAGAGAGAATTGAAGTTATAGAAGGTAAATTGAAGAAGATAATGAGAATTTGAGAGAAAAAGAAGGATGAACTGTTTATTGAGTAAAAATCCTTTTTCATAACTGCCAAGCACAAGCTTAAGCTATTTCTACACAACTGAAGCTACAAATTGAGTACAACACTCTGCAAAGAGTTAATTCTATTTTTTGTCCTAGATTTATATATGGTAATATAGTTTTAGTCCTTTTTTATTAGAACATCCATATTTGGTCCTAGTATTATTGTGACATGACCATTTTTGTCCTCTATCAACAAAACAGTTGTAATGCCGTTAAATATAAAGGCATTTCGGTCTTCAATTACAGATTTTTTTTTAAAAATAAACATAAAAATATAGCGGGGTCAACTTACTTGGTATAAAAATGATCGGAAAACTATTGTATTTAACAATATTTCAACAATTTTGTTGACGGAGGACCAAAAGTGGTCATCCCACAATAATACTAGGACCAAATGTGGATGTTTTGATAAAAAAAAAATGACTAAAAGTGATATGTCACATATAAATCTAGGACCAAAAATGGAATTAACTCCTCTTCAAAATATCTAAATGCTACATTGTGAGCTAGCTAGTATGATAGTATTTAGGGATAAAGTGCAAATAAGCCATCATACTATTTGGGAAACAGCAATTAAGCCATCGAACTCGAATAACTCTCACATAAGCAACCAAACTCGAAAAAAAAAAGAGCAATTAAGCCACTGAAACCTGTAAAAAGAGCAATTAACATTTTTAACAGGTTAACTTCAGGTTAAAGTACAAATAAGCCACTGAACGATTTGGGAAACATCAATTAAGCTATCGAACTCAAATAACTCCCAAATAAACCACTATTTTACTTTTTTTTATGAGTTAATTTCATTTTTTATCCTAGATTTATAGGTGATAGTCCACTTTTATTTTATTTTTTTATCAGAACATCATTATTTATTTTTTTTATGAGTTATGGCCCAACATTGATTTAATTAAATGAAAAAAAAAGTAAAAATAAAAAATAAAATTAATTCGCCCTGGGCGAATTAGGCAAACTAATTCGCCAGGGGCGAATTAATATTTTTTTAGTCTTATTTTTTTATTTTTTTCATTTGATTAAATAAATGCTTGGCCATAATTCATAAAAAAAAATAAAGATGTTCTGATAAAAAAGGACTAAAAGTGGACTGTTACCTATTAATTTAGGACAAAAAATGAAATTAACTCATAAAAAAGTAATTAAAAAAGTTCAAAAAAGTGGCTTATTTGGGAATTATTTGAGTTCGATGGCTTAATTGATATTTTCCAAATAGTTCAGTTGCTTATTTATACTTTAAGCTGAAGTTAACTTGTTGAAAATGTTAATTGCTCTTTTTTCAAGTTTCAGTGGCTTGATTGCTCTTTTTATCTGAGTTTGGTGGCTTATTTGAAGGTTATTCGAGTTCGATGGCTTAATTGTTGTTTTCTAAATAGTACGATGACTTATTTGTACTTTATCCCTAGTATTTATTGCCCAAGTGACATATTTGTAATAAAGCAGAACTTCTTACAATCCAACCACGTCGTTCTACACGTGTTTTAAGTTGTAACAACCTTCACTTAATCATATGACACGGGCAAATTATTGTGTGAACCATGGTCTACATAATTCTGTGTGCACCATAATAAAAAGTATATTTTTAATATACTAAATGTACATTATTTGTGTACTGAATGTACATTATACAATATAATGTACATTTAGTATACAAATAATGTACATCCCCTTAATACAAGGTGCGTTTTTAATATACTAAAAGTATATTATTTTTATACTGAATGTGCATTATTTGATAGTATGGTCCACACATATGGTTATGGTCCATACAACTGTGTGGACAATGATCCATACAATAATGATTGATATAACACCCTATTGGGTTGGTAGTACAACAATTACCCTAGTTAAAGTTCATATTGCATTGTCAACTTTGGTCCAAAAAATTATGTGTCCGTATTCCGTAACTAACACATTATATACTTGCAGTTAATAATTTTTGTACCTGTAAACAAAGAGGAAGTACATAACATAATATTTACAGACATCTACAAACACGTTAAATGTTAATGCATGTGATAGAGAATTTACCCTGAATATATACCGCCATATGAATAATATACGTATGTTCAGCGTAGTATGCAATTATTAGCCCTATATAAGGGACTTGAGTCCTTCATGAAAGGGATTTTTTTTTGTCCCTTCTCTTCTTCCCTCTAGAGAAGACCCTAGTAACTATACTCTCTACTCTCTCTCAACAATAAATAAAAGGGCTACTTGGGGCTAAATTCTTTCACCTATTCTACCATATACATATATTGTTATACATTGGAATACATGAAGCGATTAATCCATATCAAAATAGCGTGGCAAAAGGCCGTATTCCCGATCCTTCATCTGTAGGCATCTCGTTGTCAAACTGTCAAGAGGATGAGTTTTTAGCCTTCTTCACGGGCCAAGTATTCACATTGGGGTTGGAATATGGCATAGAGCATTCCGGGTTGATTAGATGGCTAATAAGAGGAAGGCATGAGTCCATGGCAATCCTCCAAGCATTTCCCCTTTATTTGATCGCTTCCTTCTTAAGAGTAACTTGTACAGCCAATGCACCTTGTTGCCAGCCGGCCGTTTGCTAATCATCTGATCTTCCTGAGCTAAGTAGCAGATCACCATTCGACATATCTCTAATGCTCCATGTTCCTATGGAAACTGAGGTTGGAGATAAGAGTGCTACTATGCTGGATGATAAAGATACACCAGGATGGAAGTGCAAATGTACATGAACTGTGCAGTAATTCTTTGTCACTAGAAACAGAGTCTTTCCTTCCGGATTGTATACTGGGTTATCTGAGAGTCAGCAAGCAGATGTCCTTATAGTTGGTGATAGTCAACCCGTTTTGGAGGGATGATTCATGCGAAAATAACCAACACCAAGAGAATGGTGATGAAAGCAGTTAGATTTCCCGAGCTGCGAGCTTATTCGAAATGATCGGGAAACTCGACAACTCGACTGGTCATCACTTAGACAACACAATGGCAGATAAAAAATATTTGTTCTTCCATGAATCGAAGAAAAGCTTAACTTCGGCTGTAACTTTCTGGTGGCCGATCAACCTCATCATCATGTACCATGGTCATCCTTAAAATTTGGTCCAATTCGGTCGTCAAGCACTCGTGTGGTCGGAAGCTTCGATGAACTTGGAGCAGTTTCTCAGACAAACAGAGTAGTAGACACTCTTCCCGACCTCCGAGCTGATGATCGGTCGGTTCCTGGCCTTTTCCATATATGTAGGAGAAGTGGTGTGTACCTGCATTTGCCTGGTCTCGATCATTACCACTCGGCCTCCAACAAGCGATTGTCACTGCCATGAGTTATTAACCAGGCGAATCCTGACCTGTTTAGCGGATCTCCAGACTTGCTGACCTCAAGCAAATGGACACGCTAAAAAACTCTTTAGTGGTCTTGAATTTCGTTGGCGAGCTCCGAGCTTTGGACCTTTACTCTCACGCTAACAAACTCTCAAGCTCCAGACAATCACCAA
This sequence comes from Ipomoea triloba, assembly GCF_003576645.1. Lineage (NCBI taxonomy): Eukaryota > Viridiplantae > Streptophyta > Magnoliopsida > Solanales > Convolvulaceae > Ipomoea > Ipomoea triloba. The sequence goes on along the minus strand of NC_044924.1, from coordinate 15,331,115 downwards.
TTTCTGAGCAGGAACAATTGTTCCCGAGCTAATTGTTGGATATTCAATTTTACTTGAATTGGTGCACAGTGACTTGTGTGATTTTCATAGCACCCCTTCACTGGGAAATAAAAAATATGTTGTCACCTTTATTGATGACTATTCAAGATACTGCTATGTGTACCTCCTGCACTCTAAGGATGAAGCCTTAGAAAAATTTAAAATATTTAAATTGGAGGTGGAATTGCAAACTAGTCAGTTAGTAAAAATTTTACGTACTGACAGGGGTGGTGAGTATTATGACCCGACATTTTTCCAATCTGTGGGTATCATTCATGAGACCACAGCACCCTACACACCACAACAAAATGGTGTAGCAGAAAGGAAAAACAGAGCTCTCAAGGAAATGGTAAACTGCATGTTGTCAGTTTCCGGTCTGAGTGAAGGTTTCTGGGGAGAAGCCATGTTGACTGCATGTTATGTACTCAACAGAGTTCCAAATAAAAGAAATAGGGTAACACCCTATGAACTTTGGCACAACAGAAAACCCCATTTAAATTATTTGAAAATATGGGGATGTAGGGCCGTGGTACGGTTGCCCGATCCTAAACGAAAGGCTCTGGGAGAAAAAGGCATTGATTCTATTTTTATAGGATATGCAGTACACAGTAAAGCATACCGGTTCTATGTTACAGAACCAAATGACTTTGTTTCGGTTCATACCGTAATAGAGTCCCGGGATGCTATTTTTGATGAAAATAGATTCTCATCAATAAATAGAACTCAGGATTTAATTCCTAGTTCTAGTGGGTTCAAAGTTGATGATCAAATCCATGATCATGCAGTGTCAAAGGAACCAGAACTTAGAAAAGGTAAAAGAGCACGAAAGATAAAAACATTTGGTCCAGATTTCCGTAAAAGAGCACGAAAGATAAAAACATTTGGTCCAGATTTCCAAATGTAAGCACGAAAGATAAAAACATTTGGTCCAGATTTCCAAATGTATTTAATTGAAGGATCAAGGGAGTCCACACAGACTAAAAATCATTTAATTGAAGGATCAAGGGAGTCCACACAGACTAAAAATCTATATTTCAATATATCAAGGGAGTCCACACAGACTAAAAATCTATATTTCAATATAGAAGATGATCCTAAGACTTTTGAGGAAGCTGTAACTTCTCATGACGTTGCTTTCTAGAAAGAAGCAATTAATGATGAGATGGATTCCATAATGGGAAATAATACGTGGATTTTAACTGATCCACCAAATGGTTGTAAACCCATAGGGTGCAAGTGGATTTTCAAAAAGAAAATGAAAGTTGATGGTTCAATCGACAAATTTAAGGCCAGGCTTGTCGCTCAAGGCTTTAAACAAAAAGAAGGAGTTGACTTCTTTGACACTTATGCGCCAGTAGCAAGGATTGCTACTATTAGATTGTTAATTGCCATTTCGGCTATACACAATCTAGTAATTCATCAAATGGATGTGAAGACTGCATTCTTAAATGGTGAATTAGAGGAGGAAGTTTACATGAAGCAACCGGAAGGTTTCGTGGTTGCAGGACAAGAGCATAAAGTTTGCAAATTAATTAAGTCACTTTATGGCTTAAAACAGGCCCCTAAGCAATGGCATGATCGGTTTGATCAAGTGGTGCTGGCTAATGGGTACAAAATAAATCAGTCTGATAAGTGCATCTACAGTAAATTTAATAACCAAAGACAAGGGGTTATTATTTGCTTGTATGTAGATGACATGTTAATTTTTGGAACTAATCTGGAAAGGGTTAAGGAAACTAAAGAGTTTCTTAGTTCCAGTTTCTCCATGAAAGATTTAGGAGAAGCAGAAGTTATTCTTGGAATAAAAATAACTAAAGTACAGGATGGTGTTAGATTAACACAATCTCATTATATTGAGAAAGTGTTAAACAGATTTAATCACTTGACTGGTTCTCCAGTTTCTACTCCTATGGATCCTTCATTGAAATTAATTCCAAATGAAGGTGATCCGGTTTCACAGTTGGAGTATTCTAAAGTGATAGGATGTCTAATGTATGCAATGACAAGTACTCGTCCCGATATTGCATTTGCAGTAGGTAAGATGAGTAGATACACTAGTAATCCTAGTGCAATGCATTGGATAGCATTAAAAAGAATATTGAAATATTTGAATAAAACCATTAATTATGGTTTGGTATATTCAAAAGATATTTCCATCCTAGAAGGATATTCTGATGCTAGTTGGATATCGAATCAGGAAGATTATTCCTCAACTAGTGGATGGGTTTTTCTGCTTGGAGGAGGTGCAATTTCCTGGGCATCCAAAAAGCAAAGTTGTATTTCTGATTCAACTATGGCATCTGAATTTATTGCATTAGCTTCTGCATGCAAAGAAGCAGAGTGGCTAAGGAATTTAATTATGGAAATTCCAATTTGGCCGAAACCGATGTCACCAATTTTAGTGCATTGTGACAGCGCTACTACACTGGCCAAAGCATATAACAATGTTTATAATGGCAAGTCAAGGCACATAGGCATGCGACATAGCTATGTGCGGGAGCTCCTAATTAATGGTGTTGTAGCACTTGACTTTGTACGGTCCCGGTTCAATTTAGCGGATCCGTTTACTAAAGCCTTGGCAAGGGACATGGTGTTGAAAACATCGGAAGGGATAGGTTTAAAACCCGCGTCTAGTCGAGAGGTGAAGGAAAGCACAACTCACGCCTAAGTTATAACGTTAGGTCTTGAGTTCAATGTTGATGAGTACTTCATTAATTGGCTGCAAGTACTAAATAAAAGGTATCCCTAAGGTCAGTACTTGGTCTGCATTGTTGTTGGGATGAGGTTTACTCTTAACTAATCTTTTGAAAAAATGCTTGATGCAGGGCATGAATTAAAAGATTAGCCTATGTGAACATGAGGTGTGGCCGCTTCAAAGAGCTTTGGGTTTGGGCTTGGATATGTTCACGAAAGGATACGGACACATGGCCTTTAATAGTGTCAAGTTCATTGAGTTATTGTGACTGTAAAACTTGTGTGTATTTTACCTACATTTCTTCAAAGAGACTGCGTGGTTCAAGGCTCGTCCACCACTGCAATCCGAATTGATGTATCGCGTATTATACTAAGTGAAAGTTCAATCTTTAAGACACTTTCATTTATGCATGAGTTTTGAAGTTATCTTGGTATAATGTTAATCATTACTATATAAATAGAGGAGGATTGTTGGATATTTATATAGTAATGGAGATTAATGGTTCAGATGTCTACCATGTAAGCTTAAATGATATTTTGGAGTCGTGGAGTTATAAATATTATTTAGTTTGGTAGAGATGGTTTTGGATGTTCGAGAGATCACGAGAGGTGTTCGAGAGATCACGAGAGGTGTTCGAGAGATCGTGAGAGTTGCCTCGAGAGGTCAGTTCGCACGAGAGATCGGTTCGCGAAGAAACGATGTCTCGAACTGAGGGTTGCGTGAATCGTTCTATCGATGTCTCGCAGGTCTGCGTGAAGACAATGTCTCGAAGGCAATCTGCGTGCTGCATTTTATCTCTCGAATGTAATGGTGTGGTATCTCTCGTGGGTGATGTCTGGCTGAGCAAAAATACTTGCATGAAAATTGGGTTATGTCTTCAAAGGTGGTGCACCTTTTACTGCCCATTTTTGGATAATATATTACATGGCAATTTTGCATGGATAAAATGCATTAAAAGTCATTAATATATATTTTGCTTGTAATTGTTGCGTTAGAGTCTCTTACCTCTCGAATGAGGCAGTGAGATTATTGCTGTGCATGTGATTTCACTTTGATTATTTCATAATGGCATGTACTCATGCTTTGAAATATTAAAGTGTTTATATAATTGTCTGAATTATATTCTCGTGCATGCTAAGTTAATCCTACGTACACTTATCCAAAATCAGTTATATGTTTGGAGATATTGACATGTGAATATAATTTAAAATTATATTCCACATGTGTGTACGTAACTGTCTGAACCAGAATGGTGAAATCCAAAAGAATATATTTCATATATATCTTTGGAAGTCAGTTTTTAAACTGGTATAAACTTCCAGTAACTGCTCCTAACAGTTAGAATTTATCTCTATAAATTCTAGGAGTGTCATCTGATCAAACATACAATTATTTTGCATGATATCTTGATATATCACAGTTCAATAATTCTCCAGTAAGTTCTTATCAAAGCAACCTAAGAACTTTGTTTTCATCTTCTTGTATCCCATAAGATTTAATCTTGTTACCTCGTTGCTTTTGAAGAGGAAAGATTAAAAGCTTATAGGAAAGTGATATCACGCCTGAAGATCTCATTTCCTCTCCTGTTTTCTCCTCTTATCCGAATTTTTCTCCAACACTAATGGCCGGAATTGAGATACCTTGTCAAACTATCAAATGCATTACCCAACTTAATTCTAGCAAGTGGCTGGCGCACCAGATTCATGGGTAGGTGTCGGACATTTAGTTGAGTGGTGTTCTTTCCCAAATGGCTTAGCAGTTCCCCGGGCAACTAGCGGCAAGCTTTGAAGTAAGTTTCCCGACCTCACCTATCTTCGCCAATGTACATGCACCCTTGTCAAGTAAATGAGCACGTCACCTCGACAGGCCATCTTTGGGTTTTTATCTTTTTTAAAAATATGACGATGGTTGGCAGCCTTGCAGATTGAAAATGGATATTGATTTGCAAATATTGAAATACCAAATTTTGCGCTGCCTGAGGGTCAGTTACAGCACTCATCATTTGTGTTTACCTGAACAGAGTTGCAGGCCTATTATTTGAATTTCAAATTTGTAAATTATAGTAGTAGTTTCAAATTGTAAAATGTATAGCCTAAGTTGTAATTTGTGTAAGTTGTAAATTATAGTAGTAGTTTCAAATTGTAAAATGTATAGCCTAAGTTGTAATTTGTGTAAGTTGTAGGCTTATACTTAGAAATTTGTAATAGCAGGATATATGTAATAAGTCTGGTTAGGTCGATCCATCTACCACTGGCATTGTAAGTTTGGGATCTAATCTCGGCATAAGTCCTACAAGCTAGGCACTTTTGACCGGTTCTCGAACCGATCTGTGGGAGTAAGGTGCTTGAGGAGGATGTTGGTGGGGCTGGGGTTTGTGGAAAGATGGGTGGATCTGATCATGAATTGTGTGACGACTGTCCATTACAATATCTTGGTTAATGGGGAGCTGGTTGGGACGGTGGTGCCTTTGTGGGGGTTAAGGCAAGGGGATCCTCTGTCACCTTACTTGTTTATCATTTGTGTAGAGGGGCTGTCTCTGCTTCTGCAATAGGCCAAGTGATGAGGGGACTTATTCAGGATTGTAGAGTGGCTCCATTGTGGATGATAGTCTGTTATTCTTTAAACCGAGAGTACAGGAAGCTGTAGAGGTTAGGAGATGTCTGAAGAGATTTGTTAGGTTAGTTGGTTAATTTTGATAAGTCCTGTATATGCTTCGGTAGGAACACAAGGGGGAGTCGAGAGAGGAGGTGGCTGGAGTTCTAGGAGTTGCCTAGGAGCAGGATTATGGGGAATATATGGGGTTGCCCTCGGTGGTGGGTAGGAATAGGCTGGTTGCGTTTTCCAATATTGAGCAATGTTGAAAAAGATGCTAGGCGTTATTTTTTAAAATTAAAGTTTGAAGTCTATGCGGCACATGGCACACCTAACGCCTGACATAGTGACACCATTTACCAAAAAGCAAAAAGAGACACCATTTACCAAAGCAAAAAGTCAGAAAATGTATCCCATGCCTGACACCATTTACCATTTTTCAATATGGCCTTCCCACTTTCTACTGTCTGACATCAATTCATCAAGCAACCCTCACATCTCAAGTCTCAACCTTTCTACTCCATAAGCGGCTAAACTTGTGACTAGAATAGGCGGACCAGCATAGGTAGAGGCGAAGCAGACTGTAGATCGCGTGGGGTGGCGGAGGCGACTAGCAGACTGTAGATTGCGTGGGCGTGGTGGAGGTGCCTAGATCGCTTCGGCAGACTGCTTCTGAATTCTTATTCATTCACGAAAAAAATGGCTAACCGACTGAGACGATTCGGTCGGCTAGGCGGTCGGTTGCGGAGGAGGCCGATTCCTGCCTTCCTCAATGTGGTCGGACACCGCCTAGGCGCGATTTTTGCAACATTGAGTGTTTTCTTACTCCCTAGGGCTGGAAAAGAAATCCTACTTGAGATTGTGGCACAAGATATGCCATGAGTGTTTTCTTACTCCCTAGGATATTTTGTGAGGAGCTCGAGAGGCGGATGAATAAGTTTTGGCGGGAGAGTGGGGGAGCTAGTGGAGGGGGGATTCATTGTCTGGCTTGGGAAAGGTTATATACCCCGAAGAAGTTTGGGGGGCTTTCAACTTAGCTCTACTCGCTAAGTAGGGGGGGAGGATTTTGACTAACCCAAACTCTTTGGTCTCCCGTATTTCTTGGGCTGGATATTTCCCGCGTGCCTCTTTCCTGGAGGCTACGCTCGGACCCAACCGAAGTTTCTGCTGTAAGAGCACTTTTTAGGTAAGATCTGTGATAGCGAAAGGAGCCAGATGCAGGATTGGCAATTGAAAAAAAAAAACACAAAAGTGTGGGAGCATTCTTGGTTAGCAGGCGCATGAAACGGGCAAATCCAATCGCCACAGCCACATTAGCTACATGATATCGCAGTAAATACTCTAATTGATCCATAGACTAATGGGTGGGATTTGGGTATCTTACATGAGCTTTTTTGTGATGAGGATGTTGGGGCGCATCTTGAGAACAGTTAGTTTTAGCCTAGGGATTTGCATGACAACTACACCGTCCGAAATGGGTACAGACCGCTAGTGGGAGAGTTTGTGGAATCTAGTGATGGCTTTTCTGCTTGGAATACAATTTGGAAGTTGGATATCCCCCCTGAGGTGCCGAAATTTCCTATGGAGGGAAATTTGTGATGTTCTCTCGACTACAGTGCACCTTGAGTTAGGTCCCTATTAATTTCCCTATTTGTAGCCAAGATCCTGGACTCTAGTTCACGTTTTTTTACCATTGCCCCTTGACTAGAAGGGTGTGGCTCTCTTTGGATGTTCAACAACTGGAGGAGGGGATGGATTGGTGGGAGTGGTTAGGTCATGCTTTAGGTGTGAGGGCTGGTTCCTGGTGGCAACGGCACTGCACGAAATCTAAACCGTCCGAAATGCCGTTGTGTGTGACAACGCTGGCTACGATTTGTGCCTCGTTGCGCCGACAGACGGACAACTGATCTAAGGCTCACGTCGGTGTTAGAGGGTGCAATTCTGGTTCGTTGCCGGTGACGATGGAGGAGGATGATCTATGGGAGTTCCAGTGCACAGAAGACGCAGCCTTCGACGGCGGAACGTATGTTGTTGGGTATGGCTTCTGCTTGCGCTCCAGGGACGATCGGTGGCTGGGGTCGTTGATGCTCACATGGTGGAGGCTTTGACTTGCAAGGAGGCCTTGTCTTGGTTTAAGGATAATGGTTATTCTCGGGTCCTCTTCCAAACGGAGTGTCAGATTCTTAGTAGGAATATGTCTAGAGGAGTCAAGGTTAGTTCATATATTGGGTATGTTATGATGACTATCTTAGTTTATTACGTTCTGTCTTTGTGTTGTGTTAGTTTTATTTTACAGTCAACAAATCACATTGCCCACGCGCTTATTACGGCGGTTGGTTCTTAATTTGGTCCTCAATTTTGGGTCTCAAACCTACATGACTTTATTGTTCGTTTACTTAATTAATTAATGATATTACGTTTTTTGCCTTAAAAAAAAAATAATACCTCCGACTCACATGATTATATTAGCCTTAATGCATATTCAAATTTGATAACGATTTAAATCAAATATAAGAACATTGTGATAATCAATATTTGGATCTAATGCAATAACAAACATTTACATAAGAGATGCATATATGTTATTTCTCATCTTTGACTAATGCCTGCCTATTTCGTTACATTATGAGAGGCTAGCTATGATACCGACAGTATCTAATACAAGTACACTCTTTATTTCATCATATTACCCGGGGCATTTGATTTACGGAATCTTGGATTACCTCCAGAAAGGTAATATGAGATTTTGAGAATATAAGATTACCTTATGTGTTTGATTTGAGTATTAATTTGTTTGATTAAGGGTTATATTTTAAGTTATATGGATCAATTTACTATAATATCTTCAATAATATATATATATATATATATATATATATATATATATATATATATATATATATATATATATTTATTGGTTCAGGTGCGGTCGTGCTCTCCCGTGCGGTCACATACCACTCAATGTTACGAAATACACCACTCAATGCTAAGAAAAACACCACAATGTTAAGAAACACACCACAGTGCATATTTGTGTGGTGTGTTTTTCTTAACATTGAGTGGTGTATTTCGTAACATTGAGTGGTGTGAACCGCACGGCCGCACGGGAGAGTACGACCGCACCTGAACCTGACCATATATATATATATATATGCACTCTCGTGCGTACTGTCGCCCAGGTAAGAAATGAGAACGCTTCACAATTGTCCACGTGTCCAGATCAACGAATCAGATGCAATTTTAAAAAAAAGACGCGGTGGCATTTTCGTAAATAACTGGAACTTTGGTGCACTTAGTTTCACTTACAAGTGCACCTAGTTTCACTTATAAGTGCACATAGTTTCACTTACAAGTGCACCTATTTTCGCACATATTTTCACTTACAAGTGCAAGTAATTTAACTTGTTAATATTCATGCATCTATTTGCGCAAATAATTTCACTTACAAATGCAAGTAATTTACTTTATTAATATTCATGCACTTGGTACAACCTAGGTGCACCTAGTTATAACATTAGGTGCACTTAGTATTGATACTCAGTGTACAATTCACTTGCACCTGTAATACATTTTACTTGAATCTGCAATACATTTTACTTGCACTTGTGCAAGTAATTTACTTTGTTAGCATTCATGCACCTGGGTGCAACCCATGTGCACCTAGTTATAACATTAGGTGTACCTAATTATAACATTAAATGCACTTAGTATTGATGCTCATTGTACAATTTACTTGCACTTGTAATACATTTTACTTGCACGTGTGCACCTATTTTCACTTACAGGTGCAAGTAATTTACCTTGTTAGCATTTATGCACCTGGGTGCACCTATGTGCACCTAGTTATAACATTACGTGCACCTAGTTATAACGTTATATGCAACTACATTCCAGACATGTGGCGCGCTATGATTTGTCCGCAGTTCTTTCCTGGGCGGCCAGTACGCACCAGAACGCGATTCTATATATATATATATATATATATATATAATATTTATTTATTAATTTATATGTATATCAATGTTTAATATTAAAAAATAAATATATAAATATACACACATGTATATTTAATTATATAAACATATATTTATTTTTTATATGTTATTCATTATTATTATTATTGTTATTATTATTATTATTATAACATTATTAGTTAATCTCATAACTTCCAAACAAAGTAATATAACATTACCAAACTCAGATTATCTATGAACCAAACAATGTAATATAACATTACCAAACTCAGATTATATATGAACTAAACAAACCGCCCCCTTACTATTTTAATAGTAACTAATACAATCAAGTGCACCATTTCTTTATTTCGTCAAATTACTGCTACCGATTTTAATAGTAACTAATACAACTAAGCATAGCATATTTATTGTACCAGAAAAATCTTTACATTAGTTAGGAGTTGGGACACAAGTTAGAATATCAAAAGCAGGGTACAAAAGCAATTTGCTTGCAAAAAAGTAAACCAAATGCCACAAGAAAATTTAGAATTTTTTTGGGTTTTTTACAACTTTTTGTATGGAAGTATACCTGACTAGTGAGTAGTGACTAAGGAGGCCTGTAAATGCTCCATATAATTGCCCTGCTCGAAAACCTCTCATTCCGGCCAGACAGAATGGTATTTGGTAATGAGAGAGTTGGACAATGGTTGAAAGCCAAAGACTAACCCCGCCAACTGTTGAGCTTCTTTGCTTCAAAGGATGCTCCATCGTTGAGCATGTCTTGAGCATCGGTTTCCATGCCGAGTTTGGAGAGGGCAAGAGCCTGCATATAGAACGCAGTGGGCCACTCGGGCAGGCAAACCTGCGCCTGCATAGCATCCCTCAGCGCCAGTTCTGGTTGACCGATCATCAAGTAAGATAGCGCCCGCCTCACAAAAACAGTACCAGAAGGGACAGGCATCATAGATACCAACTGTGATTTCGAAACAATAAAACTATATCAATATCTCAGGATTGCAATAAAACTATACATCCTGTAGAGATACTTTGTGTCCCATGTGAAAATTGCACTTTCAAAATAAAACTACTCTCCTAATTACAATCAATAAGCACAATAGCTTTCTAGTTATTATTAATGGAACCCTTGAATATAACATTCGAACTTAATTTCCGGCCTCACTACTTTGCAACCAGCAACTTTTTTATTTTTTGGGGTACTCTCTGTAGAGTTCATCTCCCGTTTACCACTCTGTAAAACCAACATTTACAGCACCTTTCTTTGTTTGGATCCAAGTTAGAGACATATACCCCTTTTCTAAATAACATGAGATAGATGCTACTGATAACTGTTAATTAAAATGGCTCATTTAGGAAAAAAAAAACAACACATATATATATACACACTACATCCATCCCTAATTGTTGGTCACTTCAACTATTTTCTAGGTCAGTTTGACTAAATTTTAAGTTTTGATAATAATGTATTCATTACCAGAAAATAAAATTATATTCTAGGTTCAAATCCTAACCACTCAACCCCCATAACAGGTACCTAAAAAGAAATTAAAAATTATTCTCTCCGTCCATCTTTTTGTTACCTACTTTCCTTTTAAAATCCATTCCAAAATAATGCCCACTTTCCTAATTTAAACATTATTTACCTTTACCTTTACTCCTTTTAACTTTTCAAAGTGGGTCCCAGTTCACTTCAATTTAGAAGGGAAGATTTGGAAATATGATATGACCAACTTAGGCTATATTTATCATTTTATCCCTCCAATACTCTCTCACTTTTAAAAGTGGACTCTACTAGTATTTTAAAAGTGGACTCTACTAGTCTACTGCCATATTATCATATTTGAAATTCACTCACTATTTTTTTTTTACATCCCTACAATTCCATTTCACTACTTCCAATAATAATAATAATAATAATAATAATAATAATAATAATATAAACAAATAATAATAATAATAATAATAATAAAGTAGGCCACTGAATTTGGCTACCAAAGGCAGCTTTTCTGAGTTTGAAAGGCTTGCAACAATTGCAAGCCTTTAATTACACATAAGCTTAAAAAAGTAAATAAATAAATAAAAAGAATGGCCCGACCAATGCCATGTCATATTGAAAGAATCAAAATTGCAGGGATGATGTTAATCTTATTTGTTTGCTTAAAAACCGTGCCAAACACAGTTATCCCTTACAAGATGGGACAGAGAATATATAGTAACTACACAGAATTCTGTGAATCACAAGTCAAAATGTCAATATTGTATGCCTGTAAATGGTGATCAAAATTAGTTTTAGAGTGTGTTTGGCAAGGCCAATAAGCTAACTTATAGCTTATTGAATTCCGCAAAAAAAAACAAAACAAAACAAAACAAAACAAAAAAAAAAAAACTAGCTTTTGCCTCTTAGAATTGTTTGGCAAGCAAGAATTTACAAAAATTAAACTATCTTATGAGAAGCGACTTGCAGTAAGGTTCTGCCAAACAAAACCTTAATTGACCTCGGAAAGTAAAGACTGAGAAATAAAATAGGGCCAATGAAGCATATAAGTTATTGCAATTACTTTACCAATGATATTTGGAAATTGAGTTTGCATATGGAAAGTTTTAAAACAAATTTTACCTTAGAATAGTAATCAATTGCATTCTTGAAGTCATTGTCCCTAAAAGCAATGTCACCAAATTTCTTCGTATTCAGCATATCTTGCACTTGTTGTGTCCATTCTTGAAATGAAAGCTTTAGAATATCAAAAACGATACACCATAGTATCAGATTGCAAGATCCATAACAATTAGAAAATAGAAAAATATGAGATCAGAATATGTAAGAACTTCCCCAAAATGAAAATCAAAACCTCTTTACTTTAGGAAAATGGAAAAAAATAAACAGAATTTATGTGGCAGAACCGAAACAAGCAAATTAAACAGCAGATCTCTGCCTAAAGAAACTTCTTTCTCATCAATTTAATGGCTTCCAATTATTAAGGAGGAATTGTAAAGCAGAGAAATCAGTTCACCTCATTTTCTGCACCCTCCTCATCTTTATAACCCGTTTTAAGCAAGATATCATGCACAGCAGTAAGGTCCATCCTTGCACAAGCCTTCCCAAGAGGAGAAAGCATGGTGGGAAGCACCACCACCGGAGTTTTTGTCAGACCCATCAAAACGTGTGATGCAACCTAAAATAGCAAATGTAAAGTCATATCCATAAACCAGCCTTGAATTCAAAGAAAGACAAATATCTACCTCTTTCTGCTTTTGAAGGGGCTCGACGGCAGTCAGAATGAACTTTACATCAGGTCGATCCCTAGCCTCATACTGGAGGCCCTTTGAAGCAAGCTCCACTAATGCAGAAGCATCTTCATCCGCATATTGCCCTTCCAAGGATGAATCCATCAGTAACAACAAATTCTTCCCCCTTATTAAATCTAAAGCCTGGAAAAATAATCAGTATTCTCCAATCAATCCAAGAGTTGAAACTATTTCAATTGCCTTAATTTCACCCGTAAAACAAAAACAGAACTGTCAATACAATATCACAATAGGATCTGCAGGTAAGCAATTCTAGTTAAGATAAATTGATAGTTTGATGCTAGAACAGCTAATATAGAATAATATACAGCCAACATTTGTTGTTAGCAGTTTTAGAACAAGGAAGCATCCTTAAAGAATCAAAGCAGAAAACATAATTTTACACCACAAGTCATAAAGGCAAAGGAACATATAGTACATGGCTCGGAGGAATATGCTTCCCACTCAGAAGGTCCAGCAAAACAGTTCCATAACTGTAGATCACACTTTCTGGAATGACCCTGCCTAGGAAAGAGAAATGAACAGTAAGCAGGAGATTATATTTTTCATTGTTCATGAATTATATATATCGTTATGCTGAAATTCTATAATTGTAATAGAAGCTTTGAGAATTGCAAGATGTTTGACATGCAGTAGAATACGACATCAAATTGATAGAAATCCCATATTCCAAAATCCAGAGGAACTTCTTATTTCTTGCAACCAGAAAATCAAACAATTTTGCGAGCCCTATATGGAGTATATGCATGATTTAGATAGGTTTGAGTAAAGAGCTTGAAATCAGAGTGTTGACAATGCTGAGCTCATGCATTATATAGGGTTCCCTTCCCCAAGAAAGATCATGCCAAGGGAAAAGCAGGGATTTGATATAGGCATATGAATGACTAAAAGCACATGTTTATCTCTAGATGCCATACAAAGCAATCACATATTAGTTAGACTGGACCCATAATTTATGTTGGTAAATCAAAGCATAAACTTAATTTTGGTGATCGATCCATGTTCCTAGTGCATGTTATCATCCTTACTGAATTACTTGTGTAAACATAGGATTGGAAAAGATATTTTCTTTATTTCAGCAGGGGTAAAAGAGGTCCTATGTATACACAAGAGGATCTCTAAATAAGGTAAGGAAATATTGATTGCTACAATTATGCACAAAAATCCTATGTTACTATATTTACTATTCCAGTAACAACTTGCATCTACTATTCTTCTCAATCGGTCATTTAGTTAGCTCAACTCTTAAGCTTTATCCCCTTTAAGTAGTAATTTAGTAGCTTCATCCACCTTTTTAGTTTTGTTTAATTGTTTTTTATTGAGTTAAATACAATTTCTTGTGAGATTGAACATTGCTTTTGTGCTATGCTATGCAACTTGTGCACTTGTAGTATCTACCAGCACCTAATTTGCATGGTTCAGGATTTTTTGAGAGACAACGAGTGGTGGGTTAGGGGTGAGTGCCACCCACTATGGGGCAGGTCATGGGTAGGCCTCAAAAATACCATCCGTCTATCATCTAACCAAACCTACCATCAGTTATTAATTATTCAATAAAATATATTTAGAATTTATAATTGCTATTAAGTTGTATACATATGAGTTTATTACAGATCTGAGAAAAATATATATCCTGATCTTGTCATATGTATATTATGAGAAGAGTTTATTACCGAAATGGTCCCTCGACTATTGCGAAATTACTAATTTAGTCCTCGACAATTTTTCGTGCCCAATTAAGTCCCTCGACTTTGAAAATTTTAACCAATTTGGTCCTCCTTTTATTTTGCTGTTAAACATCCGCTAAATCGGGACCAAATTGGTAATTTTGCTATAATCAAGGGACCATTTCAGCGAAAAATTAATTACCAATTTGGTCCCTTGACTATAGTAAAATTACCAATTTAGTCCAGATTTAATGAATGTTTAACGGAAAAATAAACGAATGACCAAATTGGTTAAGTTTTTCAAAGTCGAGACACTTAATTGGGTACGAAAAATTATCGAGGACCAAATTGGTAATTTCGCAATAGTTGAGGGACCATTTTGGTAATAAACTCTTATGAGAATATACTGTTTAGGACACAATCCAATCAGTTGTGATAGATAAACAATTGCAATTGATGATGTATTGTTCATGATATGATATGATCAAAAATAATTAAACACTCATCAATAAAACAGATGGATGGAAACTTATTTCTTGAAACGTATTTATAGGTGTAGGTAGATTAAATTAGGTTTTTGATATATTTAATTAAAGATTATGATTTATCTGCAGAGAATGAGTCTCTTAATTTTGTTTTTGTTTGTAATGGCGTGGAACAATTTAGTTACACAATGTTGGTACATCAAATATTAATCTTTTAGTTAAAGTATATTTAAATATTGTGTTAATTTAAATTTTTGTATGAATATTGAATTTTAAGCTATGTAATTTATCTTCAATTTTATTAATTTGTTGAAATAAGTAATTAAGAAGGATCACGGTAGGTATCCATGGAGGTACAGATGTGGTTCTAAAAAACTTCACCACCCATGTGGGGGGAACAGGTTTATTCGCTTAACTCAGTGTTGTAAAAATCCCGCCTAGGCGCCGATTAATCCCCGCCTAGGCGCTAGGCGCTGGTCGACCGCCTAGCGTATCACATTAAATGGTGGTCTAGGCGGCTGGCCGGCTAGGCGACCGCCTAGGCCGCCTAAGCTCCGCCTAGGCCGCCAAAGCACCGCCTAGGCTGCTTAGGCGTTGACCGCCTAGGCGTCGACTAGACCAACTAGGCCTTCTAGTCGGTCGATTAACTATTGTTCATTTTTTTAATGGATTATTTCACTCAAAACAACATCGTTTTGAGGGAAATAATCCTAAATTGTATAAACTTTAGATATTTTTTAGGTTAATATTTAATATTTTAGTATTAACTATTAAAGTATTATATAATTTATAATTAATAGTCTTTAAAAAATTAAAAATACTTAAACAAATTTTCAAAAAATAAAAAATAAAATAAAAAAATACACGGGCGCCTAGGCGCCGATTAATCCCCGGCTAGGCGTCCTAGGCGCTAGGCGCTCCCCGAGCGCCTAGGGAGCACCTAGCGATTTTTTCAACCATGGCTTAACTATTAAGATAAAGGAGATAAAAGTGAAACTTTTGCGTGGATTACTTCTTCGTTCACTTGGGTGATACCTTAATGTCCCCAACATACATGTCACCAACATACATGTCAGGGAATAGAATCTACCTGTACGCAAAAACTCTGGGGGTGTATAAGCTAGATTTGTGCTATAACTCTTCCCGTCTCTGCTGTTTTTCATCAGGCCAAAACTAGATAGCCGAGGGTCACCGTCCTGGCATATAATCAAGAAAAATGTGTAAATGCAAGTTGTAGCTAGCCAAAACTATAGAACACGATCAAAACTAACTCATCCAAAAGAAGCAGCTATGAGGAGATTAAACCATTTCTAGAACATAATATAAAAGATTTTGAAACCAGAGTCAGTGACTTTGGCATCAGCTAAAGTGATCCCTTCATAGATATGTCTTAGATGACCAAGCACAGAATTAATACGATGATGGGATGAATTTCCATTTATTTTATGATGATTAAAAAGGAAAATAAAATAGGCAAGAACTATATGTATAATGTATTTATAACCCTTAATAATTTGGGCTGCTGGGCTTGGCAAATATGCAGTCTAATTAAAGATGTGACTCTACAATTCCACATGAAGTAAAAGTTAAGCTCCACACTTAAAGTTGGCATTATTTTGGATCTCCTATACTTTATCAGTTTTGACCCACATACTTTCAAACCAAATATCAAAAAGTTCTCGGGCAAAAACCTGATTGTAACAAAGTCATATCATTAGGTGAATATTTGTAAATCACCAGAACAATTACCAAAATAGATATTAATTTAAAACCAGCTTAATGGCATATAACATAAACGATTTTCTGACAGATAACTTAGTAGCATGCTTCTATTATACAATTTATACATAGAAATAAAAGAAAGCATATTTATAGGACTACTTGCCCAAATAATCTTGTGCAACCATTAAACCTATCTGGATATTTCACTGATAGAAAATAAGACATGATTTTATCAAAACTTGAAGAGTGAAGCATGGATACCTCATCAAATAGAACTCTGTAAGCGTTCAAATCATGATAGATTTTATGGTTTTCGGCACTGCAATGGTCTAGAGCCTGTGCAATATGGCAGGCAACTCTTACACGCATTTCCCAGGGCAAAGGCTGTTTGTCCCCTACAAGAAAATAGCCACAAGTTATACATGCTTACAGTCCACCATTAAAAGAGCTAAAGAAACCAACAACAGTCTTCAATAAATTGACAAGCAGTTCAGAATAGGCACGAAGAAAAAGAAACAAAGAATGACGTCAAATAGTTGATTATGAGCGTGAGAATAAAATGATAAAAAACAAAATGTTCTAACATGCATCTTAGTACTCATGCATTTGATACCATCTATCAACTATGTTAAAAATTATTCTGAGATAATATACAAAATAGTTCCTCGACTATGTCAAAATTCTCAAAATAACCCCTCAACTATGAAAAAATTTACTTAATTTAGTCCTCAGTGTAAATAATGGACTAAAATGAGTAAAATTTTGCATAGTCGAATGACCTTTTAGGTGAATTGATAGTTGTGACCAATTTGGAAATTAAGAAATAGTCAAGAGACCATTTTAGGTATTAACTCAATTATTCTTAATGGGTTTGCAGGAGTATTGAACATCCGTAAAGAAAAGTACAAATAGTAATGGAAAACAGCAAATTAGCCATCGATTTGTGTAAACAAAAAGTCAAAGGGAGAATCAGTCTATCCTCTTATGGTAGCATTAATTTTCCATATCAAAATCTTCTGTGGAGCTGAAAAGACATGGGTACATGGAAATGTTATAGCTATATTCATCTATAAGATATTTAACATTAGTCCACCACAGTAGGTTGGTAACGTATAGAGTACTAAACAATATAAGAGCCAATGATTAACCCATACAATGAAAGAGATGTTTTGATAGCGTGTCATTGGGCATGTATTCTGCCACCAGTAGACGCTCATCTCCCTCCGCACAACAACCAATTAGATTCACCAATCTCTTGTGTCGAACCTTACCAACTCTAGCAGCCTCTGCCTGCACAGTAAGGAAAAAAGAAGCAGCACTATGATCATTATAAAATCCCAAAATACTAGCCTCCAGAGAAATTTTAAGCTGCATTAGGATCAGTCAAGCATAAAGTACGTAGTGTGTGTTCTAAAATACCTCTACTTATAAATATGAACAGGAGAAACTTAAAATGACCAGAAAATAATCAATCAGGAAAACCACTATCCACAGAGAAATAAAAGTAATGTTGTCTTCTTATGCACGGCCATGAGGAATGCAAAATATACACGATTAAGTACTATAAAATTAATGACCATCTGACCAATAAGGATAGAAAACCATAGATGAAAGACAAAGTATTTAAGTCAAAGTTAAGGAATAAGGTCCAATTTAAATTTCTTAAAAACCTTGACAAAATATCAAACACTTTGACCATATAAACTACAAATTTAGGCAGAACTGTAAACATAGGCCTTACCACGAACTGCTGTGGTTCTGGCCATGATTGCTTTGAGAAACGCTTGATAGCCACAAGCTGGTTGCTTCGAAGCTTTCCTCGGTAGACAACATTGGGTGCTTTCTCTCCACTCTCAGAAACTATCAATTCACTGCTAAACCCATTTGTTGCAGCTCGGAGTTCAGCAAGATCAAATTCCTTAAATGCCGGCACTTGATCTTCATCTACTTGCTTCCCGTCAGCTTCACCAACATCAGACAATATTCAGGACCATAACCAGAAATAAAACCATTATACGGAAATTCACACATAAAGGGATGCCATTAACTCACAAATCACAAAAATTAAATGACAAAAAATTGTGTACACGAAAACAAGTGTGAATGAGAGAATTAATCCAATAGCCCGCATGCAATCGAACAACAAAAAATGTTCTAAGAAAAAAAAAAAAGCATATTAAGAACTTAGTTCACATACAAAAACAGAAAAGATTTTTTTTAAAATGTATACCGAAAGGGTTAAGTGAGCAAACACCCAGAACAAGTTTCAATATGCAATCAACCACAAATCCAGAAAACCTCACACCTAGAATCTACTTGTAAGAGTGCATAGCATACGTAATGACAGTACTAAATGTTGAATATAAAGAGCAATACCCAATGGTTTTGCATAAAGATAGAGAGAAAAAATAGTTACCAAGATCTGGTTTGGATTCAGGGTGAGAAGGGTCTTGTTCGGGGGACAGATTATTGGCAGTTTTGGACTGTAAACAGCCCATTTCTTCTTCTTTACATAGACCACACTCACACCAGCAAACCCACTACACCCTTCTTGCTCCACTCTTCTCGCTATCTATGTATTTTTTTTTTTCTCGAATGTGAAAAAAGGGAAGCGGAAAGGTTGATTCTTTTTGTGGGCTATTGAAGTCAAGAAGTGAGCTGACTCCTTGAGTGGGTCAGTGGAAATGGACTGTGACAAAGGCGTATGATTCCAAGGGAAAAGAGAGTGAGCCAGAAGAAGAAAGAGAGTAGTAGTCACATGATGAGTCGATGATGAGCACGTGGAGAGAGAGAGAGAGACAGAGGGATTGCCCAGTTTAAATTCTCATCTCCATTGTTTCATAACTTTCATTACACAATTCCTCGAAAACATCTTGTTACGCTCATCTTTTATTTTATTTTAATGACGTGAAAAAGTATTGTCACTATTGTGTAATTATGATATCCACCAAAAAAAATATGAAATTATGAGAAAACAAATTAAAGAGATCAATCTTCATTTGATACGAGGATAGCAATCATAGCATCTCAGTATATGAAGAAAATGTTTTCCAACATAGAGAAGCTACCATTTGACTTAAGGATAATTTTTTGAGACTTTATTCAATTTTTAGTCTTAAATTTATAAATAATATTAAGTTATTTTTTCAGAACATCTTCTTTGGCCTTGGTATTATTATGACATGACAATTTTTATCTTTAACCAACAATTTATTGTCATTTAACGATTTTGTTGAATAATGACCAAAATTGGTCATGTCATAATAATACTAAGACTAGGGCTATGTATTTTCCGACCCACCCCGAATAACCTGCCTGGGCCAAAATCTGAAATATGGGGTGGTGTGGGTTTCTGAACCCGAAGCATTCCGAACTAAATCCATTATTTATTTCTGGCATTATATATGTATTACTGCACATTTTATTGATGACCAGTGGAAGATACACAAAAAGATTATTTCCTTTGTCCATGTTACCTCACATAGGACGGAATATATTGGCTAAAGCCTTAGAAAGTTGCTTACTTGAGTGGGGCGTAAAAAATATAGCCATTGTCACAATGTCACTGTTGACAATGCTTCAAGTAATGACACTGCTATGGGTTTCTTTAAAAAAAAAAAAAAAAAAAAAAAAAAA
>NC_044924.1:15226928-15310264 GCF_003576645.1 Ipomoea triloba | reverse complement strand
TGGGTTTTTTTAAAAAAAAAAAAAAAAAAAAAAAAAAAGTTGATGCCTTGGGGGTCTCTTCTGTGAAATGCAATTGCGTGCACATGGGATGCACATATCTTGAATTTAGTTGTGCAAGATGGATTAAAGGAGGTTGACATAATTGCAAAGAAGGTGAGGGGGCCAATTAGATATGTGAGAAATTTTCCTATTAGGCTTAAGAAATTTAGGGACCTTTCTAATTTGATAGGGGTGAAAGCCAAGCGTTCTTTGACTCTAGATGTGCCAACTAAATGGAATTCAACCTATTTGATGCTAAAAATGCACTTACATATCAAAAGGTTTTTGAAGCCTAAGAAGAAAATGATAGTTCATTCAGCTCTGATTTAGGTGATTTTGTGCCTGATTTTATTAATTGCCATTCTGTTGAAAATATGGTGAAGTTGCTTAAATGTTTTTTATGAAATGATAGTGAAGATTTCTGGTTCTATGTATGTGACTGCCAATCATTTCTTCTCTGAAATTTTGGATCTGTCTTACTTGATGTCTGATATTGTGGAAGCTGAGTTTGCATCTATTAAGTTGATGGGGTTCAATATGAAATCCAAATTTGAGAAATATATGGGGTGATCCTGATAAGATGAGTTTCATAATCTTTATGCAAATATATTGGACTCAAGGGATTAAATTGAATGCATGTTATACCTGTTAGTAATAAAATGTAATAGTTTTGATGAGCCAAAATTGTAATTTTTATTAGTCCCCTATTTTATGTTTGAGTCTAGAGTATAATCTCCAAAGTCCAATTTTAAGTCAAAGTCATACGAATTTTTGATAAATTAGACTTATTCAGCATATTGTTATTTATTAATTACATGTGAAAGTCATCAATAAAACAAGTGGAAGGATGGGCAAGTAGCGCAGCATCAAGCCCAAAGTCATTGGTTTGAACCCCCTTCTTACTAGGAGGATGATCTCTGTATCCAGGCTAGTCCGTGCTTTATCACTATACGAAATGCATTAGCGGCACGCTAAGATCAACCACCAATGTAAAATTCAATCCAAAATTAAATTTTTAGAATGAAAATTTGAGCCAAAATTAAATTCAATTTTGGGATAATAATTTGAAATCCAAAAATTATTTTTGGAGCAAAATTCGAATTAAAGTTGGAGGTGATCAACTTGAAGATGACGATGAATTTTTCGGTGATATAAATTATGCTCAAGCAAGAATCACTAGAAGAAATTTTTTGGAGAGATCAACTTGACATATCAGTACAACAAATTGCAAAATCAAGTGTTCACACTTGAAAAGTAAAAATTGGTGGCTATAGATCTAAAAGGAATACAAGTCTGATCTTGTGAAAACTTTTTGGACGAATGGGCTCTTCCAAAATGAGTAATGACATAGGCAAAATTCAAAACTGCCTGACAAAGCCATCAAGGAGCTGCAGATCAAGTTGGCAAATTATTTCAAGATTTGAATGGACGATTAAGATTGGAAGATCTACAACGGGTATATAGTTTTTCAAGCTATAAATACCCATGCAAACTTGAAGACAAGCACCTCTCAACCTCTCCACATCTGAACAATCTAAGCTATTATTTTCGAAAAAGCAAGAAGAAAAATTTGGAGAGTGCAAGTATTAAGCTTATTAGAAAAACTCAAGTCTGAAAGAGAAGAAAAATATTTTCTTGTAAAACCCATATCTACTTTGTGTAGGGAAAGGGAAAGTAGCGAGTGAGGCTTGTGAAAACCCTTGAGTGTGGCTTTGTGCGAGATACTCGTTGTGAAGGAGCGTGGCTTTGTGCGAGGTCGAGAGTATAGCTTTGTGCGAGATACTTGGAGGAGTGTAGCTCTGTGCGAGACACCCGGAGGACTAAGTGCAGTTGTGTGCGAGACACTTGGTTGGTGTAGGAGCGTAGCTGGGTGCGAGATGCTCGGAAGCGTAGTTTTGTGCGAGGCGCTCGGGATTGAGTGTAGCTTTGTGCGAGACACTCGAAGTTGTAGAAGTGCTGGGCTGGCACTGTTCACTATTGTATATGGGCATTTTCTTGTTGAGTTGAGATTCATGATGAAATAGAG
Organism: Ipomoea triloba; assembly: GCF_003576645.1. NCBI lineage: Eukaryota > Viridiplantae > Streptophyta > Magnoliopsida > Solanales > Convolvulaceae > Ipomoea > Ipomoea triloba. Next base: position 15,308,199 of record NC_044924.1, on the reverse strand, counting down.
AGCATGGGTAGTAAAGTTTGAAACTTTCTTGCTCCTTAGGCATTACATTGCTATGTCCAACATTTTATTTGGTGAAATTTGAGCTTCCATGTTTACTCTATTTTTCAACCTCAAACTAGTATTGAGGAAAAAGATGAAGTTGACTATTATGTTGACTTTTTGAGTAGGAATTGCCTATAGAATGTGAAAAGTTGCAATATGATCATTGTATGGTGAAGATAGAAATGTTGTTAAATTGTTGAAATGATAATGCATACAATGAGGATATTTAATTTTATAATGTGTGTCATATTCATGAAGTTTGTATTAAGCTTGGGAAATCTTTTCCTCGTGTGGTATTTTGTTTGCTTATCTTATAAGAAAATGTCATCCCAAAACTCGTTTGCACAAAGAGTAGCTCAACGAATTCACAAGGGAAAAACCCCAATGGGGGAAAGTAGTAGGGTCCATGAAGGAACGAGGTATGTAGAGGTACCCACCGGGAACCAAATACTTTTGATGACACCTTCAATGAGGGACCGGTATAGGCAACTTCTGCAACTGCCAATTACGCAATGGAAGTATGTTGATCTAACTGCTCTGGAAGCATACGAATGCAAATATGGGCTTGAAAGGCTAATCCAAGAACCCGGCCTACTGGAACAACCTATTGAGTTGGAGGCAAGACACTTTCACTCCATTAGTCCATGAATTCATTGCAAGCCTGCAGGTCATGGGAGTAACGGGAGATTTATATAGCCCAACCATCAGATTCTGGCTCTTTAATGAAGATCACAACATATCGGCCAACACATTGGGAGTCCTATTAGGATTTTATGAAGAAGAAGATCAAACAAAACACTGGTACCGAAGGCTTAAATACGACTTTGGTGATAGGGACATCCCTAGAAAGTACTGGGCCATGATTGCCAGACCGGGAATCGATTGGGTAGGATCAAGAGTTAGAGTTTCTCAGACTGTGAGGGAAGATTTGAGAGTATTGTGGAAGATTATTACACACTCCTGGGGAGGAAGACCAGTGACATACGATTGTGTCTCCAAGGCAAATTTGTTTATGTTGTGGAGCATGGACACAGGGAGCTCAGTGAACATGAGCATGATTTGCAGGAATTGGCTTCTTGCCCAACAGCAAGAATCGGCAAAAACTATCTTTATAGGACCATTGGTGACGAGGCTTTGCATTGCTCTAGGTCATCAAATGAAAATTAATTGGTTTGAGCACAAAGTACAGGGGGCACAAATTGTTCCTTTATCTTTGGGTGATGTCGTAGGCTTAAACTTGAGGCACTTAGCGCGAACAAGGGAGGACGAGGAAACGGCTGGAGATCACTTGGACACGCCAATGACATCCCCACGAAGACTTTCATCTTCGCCAATGTCATTCCTTTCTCCATCTCCTCCGGAATTGTATTCACCTCTAGAGTCATGGATGTACTCTCCACCGCCTCGCGAGGAAGCACCATATGTACCTTCACCACGTGCTCAGGAACAAAATTCCCAGTCCACGAGCTTTGAAATCCCCAGCCGATTCACCACCGTCACAAATTGGAAATCTCTTCAGATGTTCCAATACCAGCTGCACATGGAGCAAATGAAAAAACTTGATGAGAAGATGTGAAAGATTTTGGCGCAATGAATGAATTTGAGAATGATGTTTGAAACTTGAAAATTGCTTTACGAATTGCACGTTTTGTCTAGCCAAAGATGTTAAACGTGGCGCTCTTGGGAGGCACCCCAAACATAAGAAGAAGAAGAGACCAACCAACTTACACCCGGAAGAAACAAAAGGTAAATTCTAAATTCTTCATTCATTTTCCACCTTTAATTTGACCAATTTTTGAAGGGCAGCAAGGAATGTACATGATTTTGATAGGGATGCACTTTGTGAGTACTTCTTTCTATCTTTTTATCCCTCCTTCAAAATAGGTGCCCTGTTTGATTTTTGATAGTTATACATTGCTTTGATTCACAAATGATGAGTTGCATGACCTTGTTCATATCGGGTGTGATTTCATTAATAGAATTATTCTAGCCCGGAAAACACTTTTAAGTGTGGAAAGGGGCTTGTGTGAGATACCCTTTGGACCCTACTCCTTTTCCACCGATCCTCATGGCAACATCGAGGACGATGTCACATTTTAAGTGTGGAAAGGATGGGTACTGCATATTGCTTGAATTAGTTTAATGATCGAGTGTTAGGGCATAGGAATTAGAGAGCGTGTTATTGTCAATACTATCCAGGAGGGCTCCTAATCTTGTGCCGAATTAATGTTTGAAATATGCCTTGGAAGTACAATTTACACCAAATTTAAAAAATTTTGAACCTACATAATTGATATCCTTGAGTGATTGCATGTTTTTCACCTTTGATTTTTTTAGGGACTTGAGTCAAGGATCTCTCGAAGTGGGAGTGTGTACCCCCTAAGTTTTAGAAAGATAAATTTAGCAAAGCCCGGAAACTGAACTTAACTTGGTAGGGAATGGGGCAAAAGGTGAGCCTGAAGTGAGCTTAGAGTGAAAAACCTCTTAATCCCTAGAAAAAGGCATGAGGGGTAGATTTGGCGAATTGAGAATTAAGGCTTAAAAAAAATGGCCACTCCCTGAGATAAAACATGAGGTAAGCCATCTTGCCGGGATACGGGGTAACCATTGCACCGTCTTCGAAAAAGCATGGAGATCCATGTGAAGTCGGTTGCCCCGAAGAGATCCTGGAAGATGAGAAGAATAGAGAGGAGGTGAGTCGCTTCGCTAGGATTCAGGCACCCATTGCACTGTCTTCGAAAAAGCATGGGGCTCCATGTGAAGTCGGGTCGCCTGATGACGTTATCCTAGGAAGTGAGAAGAAAATAGGGATCGCCCAAGCCATGGCGATGAGCGGTCCATGTCCCTACCCTCACTTATTTTTGCGTAAAGGGGCTTTGGCGTATGGTCAGAAATTTGACTAGTGTGTACACATCGTTCCCACTAGTGGGATCGGCTTTAGGCCCCGACAAAATAAAAGGTGAACCCCAATTGAATGCATGCTTGAAAGGTGTGAAATATAATTTTCCTTGGTACAAATCTATCTTATGAGACTTTAACTTCCTCGGCATATTCCTTATATTCGGTTGGCATGAGCTTAGAAGTCTTGGTGGATAGTGTAGGGAATTTCACTCATTCTGTTCTAAACGCCCGCACACCACCTGATTGATCAACCGATGAGAGTGCATACTATTCCTGGTGCTTAAGTGATTAGAGTTTAGAGAGTATGCTTGCTTGAGGACAAGCAAGGTTTAAGTGTGGAAACTTTGATAAGCACCAACAATAGTATAATTTAAGGGTCAAAAGTAGGATAGAATGCGGAGTTTTGCCACCCATTTATAACAATCTCATGCATTTTAAACTCAGATGTGATCAAAAACCTCTAACACAATTTTTAGGAAAAGTTTTAAAGTGCTTTCACAGATTAAAAAGGGATGCAAGGCCAAAACAGAGTAAAAAACAAAGAAGCCGCCAAGCAGAAACCATCCACGCAGCCAACACGCGTGTGGATGGGCGTGGATCAATTCCAGTAGCTGTCCACGCCCTCCACCACGCGTGGTGCTGGCGTGGTCTGGCCACAGGGGCCATTTCGGGATTTTTGGCTTTGGGTTACCTATTTAAACCCCTTTTTCGGATAGTTGAAAAACCCTAGCAGCTAGAAAATAGTTTTAGATCTGAAGTTCCTTTAGGTTTTCTCCCCTCTTGGGGGAAAACTTTCCTTTCCTTTAGAATAGATTCAAGAACAAGCTAGAAGGGTAGAAGTTTCAAGACAAAATGTAATGGAACCATTCACCATGGATGGTAACTCTTCTTTTCAATATTTACTTTACTTTCATGTTTGTTTTCTTTGAAACTTCCATTTCTTATTCTTGTTTCTTTACTTTAATGTTAGTTTAGATTAGATAGGGGATTAGTGGCCCCAAAACTAACTATGTGGTTGAATTGCTAAAGACATTGCTTTAAAAATGTGAGCTTTATGATTCTTGGATGTGAATACTTGTGTGGTTGATGTTTGATATGCTTTGTGCCTAAGTGTGGCCACATTAGGTAGCAAACCCAGTGAAAGTGAGCGTGTGCGCGATAGTGGCCACTCACGAGTCCAACTCACCCACATCTCCGCCCTTAGTCCGAAAGGAAGAGGTCCGAGAGGAGTGGTAGACAAGGTGTTTGATAAAATGCCCCAACCGAATGAGGATGTGGGAGTCCAAGTGTGATGCCACTTGGTGAAGTGCCATGAACTCCCTAGTCGAATCCAAATCATTTGCTTGCAAAACCATTAGATAGTAGACCACATAGGCTAGCCACGTGTAACCCCTCACCTATTCCAATAAGTCTAGAGTTCGAAAAATATTTCTTTAGGCTATGACATTCATGAGATGATCTCTCGATGCTTCAAAAGGATTTTTATAAGTAAGAATAATTATTAGTAAGCAGCGATCATACGTGCCGGTCACGAACCGTAAAAATTTTAAGGACGTATATTCAGTTCAGATTTCCCTAGGAAATGGATTATTATGCATAATATGATTAAGCATGAACTTCCTACTTAAGTTCAGTTGAAATTAGACGAACTATAAGAGTGAAATTTATTACGAACCTTCGTATCGCTGTATTTCGCGATATACCGGAAAATGGTCTGATTTTAGTGGTTAATGACGGGATTATTTTTAGAATAATTTTGGTATTAAAACTTTCCCAAATTAAATTATATTTCTCCAAACTTTTATCTGATTTAACCCCTAACTGTCAAGGCAAGGCTTATTCTCTAAAATTCACCATACTTACCATAGAATTGTGACAAGTGTTACAATTATTCACCATGTGGTAATAAAAAATTAATTAACTAGGATGAGTATGGGATAAGTCTTACCAGCTAGAAACTTAATCTCCAAGCTTCCCCATCCTCATCCCATTTGGCCGAAATAATTAGAGAGAAAAAGAGGGAGGAAAAATTTCATCTTCATCTTTGTGTTCAAGAAACTCCATAGCCAATTCCTTCACAAGTTCTTCCATACTAGGTAACACTTTGATTTTTATTCGGTAAAAAGACTAGAATTCTTTCCTAGAACTTAATTTTAAGCTAAGAATTCTTGAAAATGTTGTTATTATGGTATAAATTACTTAGGGTCTTCGGTGGAAATTTGGAGGAAAGGATCACAACATTTTCTACGGTGTTAAAAGCTACTTGAAAGGTAAGGAATCCCTTAAGTCGGTTTAGTCACTTGAAAATGGACAATTGCTAGTGAACTATGAGACTAGGAGTTTTACGTGGAAATTATGTGTTAAGTTTGAGGATTTCTTAGTTAGCTCATGAGACTACTCTTTGAATTTTGGAAATTTTTGTATACATGTTCATAGCTAGTATATGCATGTATATGTTATAATTATGTCCATATAGGCTTATATTTATGAAAATATTGGAAAATCAAGTTGTTACCACACTGTTTTCACTGCCAAGAACTGGCAGAATTCAGGGACGCGACCCTGGAGCGCGTCCAATAGACTCGGAACTAGGCAGACCGGTCGGACGCGGCACCGGACGCGCGTCCGTCGTGCGTCCGGTGGTGCGGACATCAGCGTGTCCACTATGCGCAGATCTGTTTTCGACTGAATTTTCTTCCGAAAGTTTTGCTCCTGAATGATATAATGTTTGAAAGGCCTACGGGCAACTGAGTTTAATTTTTGAAAGAACAAATATTGTTTTGGAAGTTATGTACATCAATTTGGAAGTAAAATCTTGTTTTTAAGGAACAAATATAACCCTTGTCACTTGAGAAATTTGTGTTAAAAAGCCATTGGTAAATGTGAATATTTTGGAAACATATTTAGAAAGAAATAGTCATTTTGAGACTTTATGTGAAAATGCTATTTGAATCCAGGAAAGGAAGAATGGTTTGAAAACCTTAGTTTCTGGATAAGTGGTGGAGGACTTGATTAACCCACGGTGGGTTTAATTGCCACAGCCCAGCGGTTGTTTACAAGATTGACCTACGGGAGGGCTTGAATGCCATGGCCCGAGGTTGTTGAGAAGATTGACCTACGGGAGGGCTTGAATGCCATGGCCCGAGGTTGTAGAGAAGATTGACCTACGGGAGGGCTTGAATGCCATGGCCCGAGGTTGTTGAGAAGATTGATCTACGGGAGGGCTTGAATGCCATGGCCCGAGGTTGTTGAGAAGATTGACCTAGGGAGGGCTTGAACGCCATGGCCCGAGGTTGTTGAAATGATTGACCTACGGGAGGGCTTAAATGCCATGGCCCGGGGTTGGAAGAAGGGAATTAAGAAAACACTCCGAAAAGGCATCACGCTTACCCAGGGGGAAACTAAGTGAATTTTTTTAACTATGAAAATTTAGTTACTCCATAACTATGCTGAAGAGTAAAATGTGACGAATTTTGAGCACTAAAGTGTGCTGCTGAACTCTCTTTTGAGATAAGAATGATGAAAATTCCTGGTAATGAAAAGTTTTGCAAACTTGTCTGAAAAATGGAAAAGTGATTTTGAGCGGCAGTCATGCCATTATCGTTAATTGAGAAAGGTTTTACATGTTGATTCAAGTCATATACTCTACTTTATTTTCTACTGTTGATAATCTGGTTGCAGGTAGATTTTCAACTCATGGGTAAAACTTTACAGCTTTCAAATTATTATATTTTCAAAACATTTGTTTACTTTTGAGTGACAATGGATCTCCTTGCTTAGCCGTCGTGCTAACTACACTTCATTGTGTTCCTTATCAGATGCAGTCTAGCGCGGGCTCTTGCAGCCCAGGGAACTCTGGTGGTTTATCAGAGTTCATGTTCCCCATAATAGATTATGATGATTATGTGCAGTATCTAGCGGGTGACGACCCGTATACTCCCGGCTTCGCTCCTGACCCTCCAGCTCCGGCTTATGCTCCTGATCCTATTCCTGCTCCTGTTCACACGGTTGTACCTGTCTGTCCTCCTGCTCCCAGTAGTCCATTGAGTTTCATTGATGCTATTCAGGCGAGTTATGGGTTCTACCCCATCGAGGTTTTAGAGGGGAGCGACCCTCTCGAGTTCGTTGTTCACTACCCTTATCCGTGGGACCCTAGTCCCCCGGACAGTTTTGACAAGTGGATGATGGTAAACACCCCATGTAATTTCCTGGATCACATCACCTGGTTTAAGGGCGAGTGGCACCTTGTTTGGGGAACGTATACCGGCCCAGTGTACCGCCCACTAGAGTAGGTCGTGTCCTAGGGAAGAAGTCAAAGCTGACCTTTTTATGTAAATACCTTTTTGTAGCTATGGTAGTTCCAAGATTGGCTAGTGAGGTCGGGAATAGCCCAAACTCTTGTTCTAATGGGCCGTAAGAAACTCTTGTACATATTTGTAGCTAGTATAGCTACCCTTTTGCTGCTAATATATATATATATATATATGAAGTTATGATGGGTAATGACGATATGAAATAGTTTCCTTGTCTTCAGCCTGTGCATCTAGGGTGAACTCTATCTGGATTTGATTGAGTTCAGCCTAGGTGTGGCGGTAACTACTCCGGATGTACGGTATAGCCGAGCCGGGGTGTTACACCACGAGCCCCAATCTCCACTTTACCTTTTCCTTAAACACCACCATTCCAAACCTCAAAACTCTTGTACAAATGACATCTAGACTTAGCTATTCCCGTAACTCTTTCCCTTCAACCTCCTAAATGCCAACACTAATTCGCTCCAATTTGTCATCCTTGAGAGACATGACACTCGGGGACTTTTCCTCGTTTTACCACTTATCACACCTCACCGCAAAATACTTCCTTGTCACATGTCGCTACTCCATGCGTGGAAAAGGAGTGCGGAAGGAAAATTAAAAAGGGCAATTTTGGGAAGGTTATTTAAAGGAGCTAGTTAGAAATTTCCAGGAGGTTGGATCATTTTTGGAGTTTTACATTTTTAGATTTATAATTCTTAGTAGAGAGCATTTTAGAGAGAAATATCTAGAGTTCCAAATTTGTTGAAGGATTGAAGATCAAGGTTGATTTGAAGATTGTAATTCATATTTCCTAGGGGAATTCTACTCTTAATCTAGTTTTAATTTCTTTTCCTATTCCAATTTACATTCCTCTAGATTGATTTAGGTTTTGTGATTTTGAATTTATGAATATGAATAGATAATTCTTTCTAGGGATTGAATTGTGTGAAGTTATGCTTTCCTAGTGTGGTTTCTCATTTCTAATTGTGGAATTTGCTTCATTCTATGTCGGAGATCTATTCTTGTCTTTGATTGTTGAATTGATTTACTTCTAAGTTGATTTGGCTAATCTCTTATGAATTTGAGGTCTTAATTCAATCATGATTGTTGATTAGAGTTAAAGACTAGCTTTTGCAATCATAGATCCTATGAAATTTCATATTTGGAATAGTAGGAAGGTGTGAAGCCTAGGTATTCGACAAAATGTCTCTTAGGGCTTTTGGTTACTTAACAAGTACTCCATACTATACACACTTTTCACTCCTCCTTTGTTGTCTAAGCTTAAGGATGGGGAGACGCTTTTCTTGTACCTGGCAGCCTTGTAGAAGCTAGTCGAATCATTTTTAGTGCGCGAAGAGGAAAAGATGCAGCACCCGGTCTATTATGTGGGCTGAACATTCAAAGGCGTGGAGATCAAATGCTCGCTTTTAGAGAAAGTGGTATATGCGCTGGTCGTCACCATAAGGAAGTTGGTGCCCTATTTCCATGCTTATCATGTTAGGGTCCTGACCGACTAGCCACTGGCGAGTATCTTGCGAAGTCTCACCTCCTTGGAACGATTAGTCAAGTGGGCAGTCGAAATGACCTGATACGGACTTGAATACCTGCCCAAGCCATCTATCATGGCCCAGGCTTTAGCTGACTTCATAGTGGAATGCTCTACACAAGCTGATGAACCCCACCCTGCCGACGACCCTAAAAATGCCGAGTGGTGGGAGGCTCGCACGGATGTAGTCGCTAGTGCACGCCACTGTGGAGGAGGAGTCATGATCACTACTTCAAAAGGTTTTTACTTGTGCTATACCCTGTAGTATCATTTTCGCACCTCGAACAACAAAGTCGAGTATGAGGCAGTTATCGCCTTATTGGTGGGCTGCTGATAAGTGTATTTATGTTCATGTTTCCGCCCCGAGCTCAGACAATAATAATATATACGTAGTATTATCAAATGAAATTATAGTAGAATTAAATGATACTTTAATATTACTATAATGAAACTAGTGCGGAGGAATGAAACTAAAAAACATAGTAATATTGTCAAATGAAATTAAAGTGTAATTAAAATGATATATACTTCATGATCCATAGTAAAATTTGCGGGCTCGCAATATGTTGGGCCTTGATTTTGGACTGTGCCATTAGTAAGATTAAACATGAAAATAACTAGAAACACACGTATCCCTAATTAGAAAGGGTGATTGTCCATTTGTCCTCCAACCCAAGTTGTTGAATACATTTGAACATTTGAGTTTGTTGAATTGATTAACCTTTCCATTGAACTTGCAAATAGTTGATCAAATGAAATGTGATGCGATAGCATTATGATTATATTTTGATTTTCATTATTTAATTTGATTTAATTTAGATATAAGGATTATGATGATGATGATGGTGATCATGCGCATCGGCCAGCAGTGAAGTAGTCATCGTTTATGGGGGGGTCAAGAAATCATCCCAACACTAATTTTTTATTGATAAGAAACTAAAATGAAAACAGAAGATAATAGAGACTAATTTTGAAGAGAGGTTTGTTGTCTAGACAGTTGAAGATGATAGGACTGATTGTTTTACTCTGCCCAGACATTTGTCTTTAGGCCTTGTTTGTGGTAAATACATGAGTGGCACTTGTATTCATGGTCTATAGAAAAATTCGTAGAGAAGAAGTAGTAGGGAACATAAATGGAACCGAAAAATTATAGAAAATGAAAATAAATAAATAAACTGTAGTTCGGTCATGACTAGTTGGTTAACAATCAATTTAGCTTGTTTCAAAATAGTATTTATTTGTCGTTTTTGAAACTCTTAACTCATTTATTTTTATGTATTCGTGTAATCATATATTTTTCATGTTGTTATTGTGTTAGTTTATTAATGAATTTGTTTACACAAATTGCTAGATTTAAGTGGATTTGTATTTTTTATAAAGCATGGTTTTGTAAAAGTTTCTAAGACTTAATTAATAAGATAAGTGGATTGTCCCATTAGTAAGATTAAACACCGATCAAACTATAAACATAGGTACCCTTAATTAGAAAGGGTGACTGGGTGATTATATTGTCCATTTGTCCTGCAACCCAAATTGAGTGTATGGTCCAGAGTAAGGTACAACCAATGGAGCACGGAGTACAGTAATGTCCAAAACATTTTTTGTTTTTTTTTTTCTTATTCCTATACATTTGAGTTTGCCGAATTGATTAACCTGTCCATTGAACTTGCAAATAGTTGATCAAATGACATGTGATGCGATGGCATTATGATTATAATTCGTTTTTTTTTTCATTATTTAGTTGATTTAATTTAGATATAAGGATTATGATGATGGTGATGATGTGCAGGGGTAGTCATCATTCGTGGGGTTAAGAAATCATCCCAACACTAATTTTTTATTGATAGGAAACTGAAAGTGAAAACAAAGATAACAGATACTAATTTTGAAGAGACCAGAGACCATTGACCAGATACAGGTACGAGGTTGTTGGTTGTCTAGACAGTTGAAGATGTTTTTCTTATTCTCCCCAGACAGTTGTCTTTAGGCCTGGTGTGTGGTAAATACATGAGTGGGCAGTCAGGATTTTTCCTCTCCAGCCTGAAAATTAAACCTGTGAGCAAAATTCCCAGAAACCAACTAACCATACCTTCAAATAATCAAGCAAATGTAATAAACAAACTCACTCGTAACCCAGTAGAAAATAGTGAAGAAAAATGGAGATTTCGAGTTTGGCAAGGTCGTTTCCTGGGCACAGTCTGCTTCCTGCTCCAAATGGAAGAAATTCTCCTGCTTTTGGTATCAGATTCTGCACCAATTTCAATTATTGTCTATCTGTCATACATTTCCAACAATAATGTGTTGGAAAACAAAAGATGGCTGGATTGTTAAACTTACATCCCATCTGGAAGGATTGAATGCAAATGGGTCTTCATATATCTCCTCATCATAGTGAGGACCTCTAAACCACACCAAAACTTTCCATCCCTCTGGAATTAAATATCCGCAAACATTCACATCCTTCTTTGCCTCTCGGAACACCATCAGAGAGAATGTTACATAGCGAAGTGTTTCATCAACCACCTTGCAGCAGCAAATTAAATACAGAATTATAGCATATGTGTCCTGCCTGCCATTTGGATCAGCAATATAAAATGAGAACAGATAAAGGAGATTCACCTTAGACAGATACTCCATCTGTCGGTACTCTTTCAGTGTCAAACCCTTCTGACCAGGAGGCATATTTCGCACGATTTCCTCTTGCTCTGCCTGCATTATTATCATAAGCTGAGGAAATAACAAACATCTTTGGAAGAAAAGAAAATTAAAAAAATTTCCAAACCTTAGCTTTTTTAAAGGCCTCAGGGTGGCTCTGCAGAAGCAGAGTAGCCCACATTGTGATATGGCCCGAGGATTCATGCCCAGCATTTAAGTACATCACCATAATATCAATTATTTCCTCGTCATCCAGCATTTTCCCATTCTCATCTTTAACTTCCATTAGTCTATCCATCATGTCTTTCTTCTCATTCAAACCGTTTAAGTTGTTCCTTCTCTTCTCTCTTCTTTCATCCACCACGGATTGAAAAATTGCCACCAGCCTTTTTCGCGCCTAACAGATCAGATAATATTCAAAATTTAATTTTGCTTCCAATTACATTAGCTAGCTAGCTAGCAAGGGAGTTGAACAATAATATATAGCTAGGTACCTTGAGTGCATCATAGTAAACAAATCCTGGAAGGTTAATTGCCATAGCTCTAACCCCATAGTTGAGAGTTGTGTATTCCCTCTCCAAGGCCTCCCTGACCTGTTTACTCTCTGCCCCCAAGAAAATGTACACAATTATCGTAAACGTCAGCTTCCGAAGCTGTGTCAACAACTCTATCTCTCCCATGGAAGCCCATTTCTCGAGTGCTATCTTCACATTTTCTTCGATGTACCCAATGTAAAAAGACAATGCATCGTACCCATTCACAGGGGCCATTGTCAGCTTACGCAAACGCTTGTGCTCTTCGAAAGAAATGCCAATGAAAGACTTTCTGCCTATGAGTTCCGTGGTGGAAGCAGGCCACCCAGGCTTGAATGCTTCATCATCTGTCAGAACCCTTCGGCTGGGCTCCGGTGTTGTAACGATGATACTTGGGCTACCAAACATGAAGGCCTTGTACATCCCAGTTGCTCCATATCTGCACACAACGCCAGTAACATTTAATTTTGTATGCACCAGTAATTTGTTCATTTAGCTAGCTACTATAAACTAACATTAAAAAAGAAAGACATGACAAAAACCAAACATAAACTAACAGGAATTAGATTAGTAGCTAATGACAGAAGGGGCGGCCGGACAGCTTACTTTATGCAATCTTACATGATCTTATCTTGTCTAAAGGTATGACATCAATGCATGTGTCTAATAATTCATCTACCCTTGGTGTGGTTATGGCCACAAGCCTTAGATATTCTTCAAATTAAACTCGGTACAATCTTTAATTTTACTGAAGAAATTAATTATATTGTTGCTTTGGTCAACTAAAAAATAATTATCCCATCCCACCAGCCAAAAATATTCTCCATTCCACAATTGAACTGCTAAAGAATTAATTGTACGTATTATATTGTACGTACCATATCATATCATGACTGGTTTTATTCTTTTCATTCATCTTTTTCCATACAAGGAAAAAAAAAAAAAGAAGTAAGAGATTGGAGAAGTAATTAATTTTCTGCATCCAATATTAATAATATCAACTAAAGGGTTAAGGGCGTGCCACCAAACTCATTGCAATAAATTTAATTTAATGTTATATCATCAATCAGTGCATCAATTAGAGAATTTGGTGTCTAAGAAATCCAAGAAAAGAAAAGGTGACAGATAAAGGACAAAGAATATAATGGCCCGGTCTGCTCATTTCTTGGACGAGGTGAAAGCAAATTCTTTTTTTTTTTTCTTCCATCATCGCAAGAGTACAATATGGAAGGGACGATGAGCTGAGCTGCCATAATCTAGGGAATCTTCTTTATTTAAAATAATCTATGGGGTGATCAACTGTACTTAATCATTATTAATTAAAGAGCATTATTGTTAATTACACCAAATCACACATAAAACATCTTGCTAAGCTTTCTGGAATTTTAGTTAGAGTAGAAAAGCTAATTATCTAAAGGTGAGACCAGAGTTTCGTGTAACTATGATCTTTCTTAAGTGAAAAAATGTACTTTTTAACTGCATGCCAGTAACGATATTCGTATCATCAAAATCAAATTTTCTGCTATACATACTTCCTTAGTTACCTAAAGTGAAACTAAGTTTGAATGTGATCATAACAATTATTAATCCCCTGTGTGTGAGAGAGAGAAAGAGAGTACCTGGAAACAAATGAGGAGGTGAAGGAATCTGGGTTGGAGGACTTGAAAGCTCTGAGGAAAGACCACATGTTGCCAATGAAAGGCAAACCTAAATCACCTGGAGGCAAACGCAGGCTCTTCTCATGACCAAGCTTCACTATCTCATAGTACCAACAATTCACCCTCCTCACCACCCACCAAAAGATGCTTAAACCCAATACCCCAACCAATAACACAACCCATCCCAACTCCATTTTCACTCCAACACAACCTATTTCTTTCACCTATTTCTTTCTTCAAAAAACACACTACGAAGGTCCTACTGTGAGAGAATGGGTCAGGGGAGAGAACAGTGCGTGCTTCGTCTGATCTGCTCCCCTGCTGTCAGTATTTATAGATGCAAGATAGCATAATTTATTTATATTTTAATTTTAATTAGTAATTTAGTATTCGAAGGGTTGGTTCTGCCGATATATTGGGTTAAGTCATAAGTGCATAAGCTGATTTTTGTGTAAACTTGGGAACTTGGAAGCATTGAACCATGTGTTAATAGTGGGAAAATTATACTATAGACCATGGTTCAGATTACAATGTGTATTATAAATAAATATTTATTTGTTGTGTACTGAATATTAAACAATGGGCACAAAAAAATGGGCATTTGATTTATTAAGGATAAATTTTATTTAGCAATTTTTTGTAATTTTTTTTAGATTTTTAGTGGGAGCCTATTTTCATGACGAACGGTTACGGTCATAAGACACAACTATGTGTGAAGGTAGTTAGGTAGATAGTGACAGCAACACATATCTCTAATCTCAATCAATTTTTTTTTAAAAAATAATTAAAAACTAAACTAAAAACTCAAGATCAGCTTTGGATCAATCAAATATTTCACTCCACTGCTTCCACTACTATATGTGTGTGTGTGTTAAAATTGCATATGTAATGCATTGACAATGACCTTTTTACTTTTATTTTTAAAATTGTTCTCTGCTTTATTTTTTATTCCATTATTTAAAATAGTAGGATAACACCAATAATAACTTAAAGGACGAAAAGTGAGCATCACCAACACTCATGGACGAATTCTACAATTACTATATAACTTAGGGACGAAAAGTGTAATTTTTTCAAAAACAAAAAATTAGGGACTTAATTGCATGTTTTGAAAAAAAAAAATCAATAGTCTATGATCTTTATCCTTAAAAAAATAGATGTTGGCTGACGGAAACAAAATAAATAAATAAATAAGAAGGGTAAGTTAATAGATAATTTGATTCAGCGAATTGTACTATTGTAACAGCACATTGGTGTAATTGTGTTCCTTAAAGCAATGGCAGGAAATTGGTTCTCATTAGTTCAGATCAAATCCATGGTTGGACTTGGATGGTGTTCCTTCAATTCTTTTTCCCTTGCTTCAATGATTGTGTCCTATATATCATCCCACTACTGTTTTTGGCTATCTTCCTTTGTAATAAAAATCTTCTCTCTTTCCTTATTGGATTGTGATGAGTTTACTATTTTGGGTTCTGCCTTTTGGGTTCAACCCCTTGAGAGTAAAATCTTGGGATAAAGTCAAATAAGACCCTCAAACTATATTGATTTGTACCATTAGACGTTTCAACTTCAAAATGTTCCAATTATACTTTCAAACTTGTTATTTTGGAGCAATAAAACATTGTAACCTATTTGTGATCTGTAATTACAGGTCAACTAGAGTTTCAGTGAACTTTCAGCGAGTGAAGCAACACCTGTGACCAACTCCATACTTTCTATGTACTATGTAGGACTACTTGTCATTTTGTTCTTTATTTGTTGTGATTGTGACATTCTTAAACACTTAAACATCTCTCCTAACAAATACCTTAGCTAGTGATCACTTTTACTAAATTTTATTATTTTGCAATTCATTGTTATTATCGTTATGTTTCTTTAATCCATATTTTCGGGTAAAAAAAAAAAAAAGAAAAGAAAACTATCACCAGCGTTCCCATGAAGGTGCCAGAAACAAATGTGGACACGCACACTAAGAGACATACTGTCATGCATACGATCAAATTAAACAAATTGGTAAACATTGGGGGAAGGGATGTATTTGTTGGATTGGATGAATAATGTGGCTACTACAAACCATGTGTAATGTGTTCGGTATTCAATGGAAAGTTATATTTATCATGCGGGTGCGGATAATTTGGTTCTAACTTCTAAGGAAACAAGTTGAAGTTTGGCTATTAATTTTGGAAAGCCCCACAATGGGATGCACCAAATTTTAGGAAATTAATTAGGCTAGGAGACGTGGGATATGTTGGGATTTTTTTCAAAAATAAATTTACACAAAAGGTGTTAATTGGTGTTCGTGTATCTTATATCTTAATATAAAGGTGAATATACAATTGTAGTGATGTTTTGAGATTTTTTCAAAATAAATTTACACAAAAGATGTTATAATACAAAATAATGTTATATATTTATTTACCAAGTATTTTATTGATACCATGAAATATATAAAAAAAGAATAGTTTGAAACCAATCATATTAACTACTTGGGTGATTTGTTAACAATGAAAGTATTCAAATAACCAAACAAATTGAAGCGGAAAACTATCTCGTAATATTTTTGAATTACATTATATTTAAAATGTTCAATTTTTACTATTTTATCTAATCTTATTCCTTAAACTAGGAATTTCTTTATCCATAATAACTCAATCAACAATAATGGTTGAACCAAATGAACTCCGAGCAGAACACCTAAAGAAAAACCAATAGCTTCCTGCATCATAATCTCATTACATGATGTGAGCATAAATATAATATGTGCAGTCCAACTATCAGCTTAGGCTTTTAGTTGAGATGGAGCACATGCTTTAATTTGGTATCAGAATCATGCAAAAGGTCATGGGTTTGACTCTTCGCGTCACCCAGTTCGATTAACGATGCTTGACTGAAGTTGTTTTTAGTTCAATTTTTCAAGTGTTAGTTTGACCAATGAATAATAAGTAGGATAGATGAAATGAGACAGAGAAAGTATTTATTTAGACTATCCTTTTTAGACCAAGTATTTAGACTATCGATTTTACAAAGTTGCAAACATTTATTTTACTGACAATTATAATTAATTTTCTATATTATATTGGATTCATATACATTGAGTTACATATTTAAATAAACAAATTCGACATTTAATTAAGTATGTATAAACTTTTCATATATGATCTCGCATTGATATACTTTCAAATATTTATTTAAATATAAATATCAGGTATTAACATATTCGAATAATGTGTGTAAAACTAGTCTACTATACTAATAAGAGGCAAAAAGAGTTAGGCCTAAAATGGGTAGAAAAAATGGCAGCCAAATTATTTAATCAAATGGATGGTTCAGATGAATTATTTAATCAAATAGATGGTTAAGATAATTCAGATTAATATTATTAATAGAGATTACCTAATTTAACCTTACTTTTATGATTATCCGTTAAGTTTTCCGTTAAATATTCTTTTCTCCGTTAATATTCCGTTAACTTTTAACTTACCCATTAATTTCTATAAGAAAGATCTTATGTTCGAATCTCATCTCAATCAAATTTGACATAATTAAGTTTCTCACTCTATTTCCACTTATTAAATTAAATAAATTAGTAGCTACAACAAAAAAATGACACATATGTATTTCTTTAATTTAGAATTATGTGTCTACAATACCTTTATTTGAAAAAATTATTCATTATCAAAAATTAAATTAAATAAGAGAAATAATTTCATTAGTTATATTGTCTTTATTTTTTCTCATGCAAAGATTCTTTACATTCAAATTTATCAATTGATATTCATTACATTGTCCATTATCTTATTTTTACAATATCTTGTAATTAAATATCAAAGTTATAGTACAAAATAATGTTATATATTTATTTACCAAGTTTTTTATTAATACTATGAAAAAAAAATTTAAATAGTTTGAAGTTAATTATATTAACTACTTGGGGATTGGTTGACAAAGACAGTACTCAAATAACCCAACAGATTGAAGCGAAATCGCTATATTTTACTCTTATTGAATTAAATAAATTAGTAGTTACACCAACAAATGATACATGTGTATTTCTAGGGGTGGGCACTTCGGGATTCGGTTCGATTTTTTTCGGTTTCGGTTTCGGTATCGGTATTACAAAAAAATGATACCATTCGATTTTACAATAAAGTTCGGTTCGGTTTTGGTTCGGTATGAAACGGTTCGGAATTCGGTTCGATTTAGGATGCTCAATTTTTAACATTTAATTTACTAATTTTCCAAACAACACACTGCCAAACAATACATATTCGCATAATCCAAAGTCTAAAATATAAATATTACATAAAAACAAAACAATTCAAACACAAAATTAACATAGCAATCCAAATTGTAAAGTAATATCTTGTTCATCCATCATCCTCTCATCACAGATCAATATTAATTATTATTATTTATTATATATATTTAAAAAACCAAACGGTTTTCGATTCGGTTTGGTTTCTCTATATTAAGTACCATTCGGTTCTTTCGGTTTATACCGAACCGAACCACTTCGGTACGGTTCGGTTCGGTTTTACCGAACCGAAGTGCCCACCCCTATGTATTTCTTTAATACCATGAAAAAATAAAAAAGAATAGTTTAAAACCAATCATATTAACTACTTGGGGGATTTGTTGACAATGAAAGTACTCAAATAACCCATTACCCAACAAATTGAAGCGAGAAACTACCTTTTAATATCTTTGGAATATATAATATTTTAAATTTTCAAATTTTTATTAATTTATTTAATCTTTTTTCTTAAACTAGGGATTTCTTTATCCACAATAACTCATTCAACAATAATGGTTGAACCAAATGAATCGCAAGCAGAATACCTAAAGGAAAGTTCATAGCTCCTATATCATAACCTCATTGCATGACGTTGTCATCTATGCTACCAACAATAACCGAATTGCAAATAACACACTACCAACAAAAAAGAAAAGAACAAATAGTAAAGATGAAGACAATGACAATGTTACTCAAAAGAGAATTAAGAACACTGAGAAAAATTCAAATGAAAAGTAGTATTTATTTATACTACCATTTTTAGACCAAATATTTAGACTATCAATTTTACAAGGTTGCAAACATTTATTTTAGTAATAATTATAATAAATTTTCTATATTATCTTGGATTCATATACTTTGAGTTAGATATTTAAATAAAAAAATTCGACATTCAATTGCTCATGTATAAACTTCTCCTATATAATCTTGCGTTAATATATTTTCAAATATTTATTTAAATATAAACATTGGGCATTAACCCATACGCGCAATGCGCGTATAAAACTAGTCCTAATATAAAGGTGAATGTATAATACTATAATTGTAGAGATGTGTTGAGTTTTTTTTTTTCCAAAATAAATTTACAGAAAATGTGTTATTTGGTGTCCGTGTACGTATATCCTAATATAAAGGTGAATGTACAATTGTAGAGATGGAAGTGTTAAAAGATTGAATAATCATAGGAAGCTGCTTCAAATTGAGTGATAAACGACATCAAAGTATCAAGGTGTAGTGAATGTGAGATAGATATGTTTTTTTTTTTTTAGTACAGATAGATCAGATATGTGATTTAGGGAATTAGGGGTATATTTGATTCTAACTTTCATAGACTTTATGAAATTTAAAATTTTGGAGTTATTGAATTCAAACTTTTACAGCATGTTTGATTCACGAAATGAATTTTAACGGAACAAGAATAGTATTTCATAGGTAATGGAATAAGTAAGAAATAGAATATGAATTGTTTCTATTGTTTGGTTCGTCGAAAGAATAGACTAGTAATGTAATTTCAATGTTTGGTTAGTTTAAGGAATAGTAATGGAATGTATTTAAAAGACATAAATACCCCTATATAAAAAATGTATTATTATTATTTTTGAAAATCAACTCATAACTTAGATTAATAAAAATGTATTATTATTATTATTATTATTATTATTATTATTATTATTATTATTATTACTTACATTTTAAATATATATATATATATATATATATATATATATATATATATATATANATATATATATATATATATATATATATATATATATATATATATATATATATATATATATATATATATATATATATATATATATATATATATATATATATTAAGAATTATAATATAATATAAAAGGGTATTTTCGATATTCTAGTGATAACGTTAATTCTCTCATGCATTCCCCCGTACAAGATATGTATAGAGATGGTATATAAAGTGTGATCTTGAATGGAAAAATAACCCTCTAATTCATCCCTTTTATTTACTGTTCTTTGAGGAGTAACATAGAAAGAAGGGAGAGCTTAGCCTTGATGTTTCTAGAGAGAGGAGGAGAAGCGATCCAAAGGCCAAAAGTCCCCCTAACTTGAAGGGTTCGGGCCTTTATATAGGCTCATACCCGTACTCGTATACTTACGTACGTATAAAGTACTTAGGGCCGTATACCCGGGGTATATTCCCTATCAAGTAGCCCCCCCAGTCCGAGCCCTGACGTCGAGTCATCAAGGAAGGGGTCGGGCTGGAAGACTGGCCTTACGGTCCGCGACTTACCTAGTTGCCTCGTTAAAAACCTTGGGCTAAGAAAAAACCCAATGGGAAAAAAAATCATAGCCAAGGAAAAAAGAGCACAACTTTAAGCATCGATGAAGAAGAGTTCAGGTGGGGAAAACTGACCGTATAGTCTGTGACCTACGCCGGTTGCCTCGCTAAAAAACCTTGGGCTAAGAAAAAAAACCCAACGGGAAAAAATCCTAGTCAAGGAAAAAGAGTACAACCTTAAGCACAGTCTTTTGGACTACACGGGTTGTCCAAACTCTACCGATCTAAGGATCGGATTTCGCAATACGATCAAGAGGTCGAGTTTATCGATCTAGGGATCGGGTTTCACCAATCAAGGGATTGGAATTGCCCGGGACGGAATGCCGACCTAGCGGGCTGAATTGCCTAACTCGCAGGGCTTAAGGCGGGGAACTGGCCCCGAGCTAACTGTGTCGGTGATGGCGATGTGATGCCGATCTAACCGGGCTTGCAATGCCGGTGGTGGTAATGCCGACCTAACCGGACTTAATTGGCCACTACGTAGGGTTTATGTCGAGATATGGTCTCGGGCTCATCGCGCCGATGGTGGCGATGCCAACCTAATCGGACTTAAGTCACCGGTGGTGGTAATGCCAACCTAACCGGGCTTTGCACACGACTAATCTTATATATATGACTGTGTACAATTTATAAAGCAAAGCGAACGAGGGTAATTCTTCCTCGGTGCAAAGAGTGTAGTTTTTTCCGACTTTTCGGTCGTAATCGATCTTAACGATCATAAATGGGCACCTTACTCCCAACACCCTATAAACGGGCAAGTAAACGGGCACCTTACTCCCGTGGTGGGCACCTTGCTCCCACAAAGATCGGTCCGAGGTGTAACCCCTCGGTTTTTTCCGACAAAGTTAAGGCTCGAAAATATTTTTTTTAAGCTATGACGTTTAAGAGAAGACTGTTCGGTGCTCGAAATAATTTTTTTAGGATTAGTTATCGATAAGCTGCGAACTACGTACCGGTCACGAACCGAGAAAATTTTAAGGATATAGATTCAGTTCGAATCTTCTAGAATTTGGATTATTAAGTATCATGCGATTAAGCCTGAATTTCTAGTTAGTTCAAGAAAAATTTTAAATGGACTGTAAGGGATAAATTGTTACGAACTCTGTACCTATATTTCGCGGAATACCGAAAAATTCCCAAATTTGGTGATTTGCGATGGGAGTATTTTTAGAATAATTTTGGTATTAGAATTTTCCCGAATTAAGTTATAATCCTCCGAACTTTCATCTGATTTAACCATAAACTGGCCACTTAAGTTGTGATCTTCTTAAGGACTCCATGGGGTGTTGACAAGTGGCAAGGCAAATCTAAGACTAAGATCGGGCATTAAATGTGACATTTATGAGGTATGGCCTAGTTGCACTTGTTACTTGATCTTCAAGAACTAAATCTACACTAAGCACATGATCATCTCTCTCACTCTTCCACTCTCACTTTCGAAAAACACACTTAGGGAAGGAAGAAGGGAAATTATCTTAGTCTTCTATTGTGATCCAAGAACACCCTAGGCAATTCCTCAACTCCAAGAACTCTACTCTAGGTAAGAACTTCGGTTTTTGTTCGGTTATATCTCTTTTTAAGACTTAAGCTTGAACTTAAGTGTTAATGTTTAGTGCATGAAAAATATTGTTATTGTGGTGATGTTTTTAGGGACTTTGAATTCAAGGAAAAGATCTAACGCTTCTTGGGTTAAGAATCTTCTATTGAGGTAAGGAATCCCTTAAGTTGGCCCAATCACTTGAAGGTAGACAATTGCTAGGAAATTACATGATTAGGAATTTTTACATGAAAATTATGTGCTATGTTATAGATCTAAAAGTTGGCTCAAATTCTCTACCTTGATTTTTGGTAAATTTACTAGGCATGTCCATAGCTAATTTATGCATGTATATGTTGTATTTATGCCCATATAGGTTTATACTTGTGAAAATAGTGAAAAGAAATAAGGATAGTCTCTGGCAGTAACTTCCGAGATTTACTGGGAAAAATCGGTAAGGTATTTTGATCCCATTTTTTTTAGACATGTAGTTCTATAAGTGTAGAACCCGCATATAAAATTTCATAATGATCGGAGTAGTATAAGTATGGTTTTCGAATTTTTTCCAAAACTGGTCCAGAGAGAAAAACTCTGGACAGCACACTGCCAAGGGCAAAAATGGAATTTTCTGGGTTTATTCGCGGATCAAAACGACCAAAACTTTTTTATGGACATCAAGTACTATAAGTTGGGGTTCTACCATAAAAATTTCAAGTGAAAAAGAGTTCGGGAACTATTTTTACCGACTCAATCTTTCGGACTGCGCCAAGCTGAAATTTTCTGAAAAAGAATGGTTAGAAACAATTTTGACAAATATTATTTTTGTGCATTATATTAACGTGGAAAATAATTATGTTTTGAACATTATTGTGACTCCTGTACTTGAATTTCTGTGATGTGACTAACACTAACCTAAGTATGTGGGTTGGGGAAATATACTTGAGTATGAATAATGGTTACGGAGTCGTGTGATAATAATGAATGGCGAGGGAGTCTGTATGATTAAGCGATACTGCAGAGCGAAGTCTATTCGCTGAGTGAAGTTGTGAGAACTAACTGTCGGGTGTCTCGAACAGTAGTGTGGGTGTTGTGTTTCTCACGTGAGAATTAATGGCTGTGTTATGTGCCGAAGTTACTTATATAATGTGGAATTGCTTGTCGTTAGATCGATTGCAGGTAGACTGTGACTGCTGGGTAATGTTTATCTTACCCTATTTATTATTGATTGTTGTTTTCGAAAACCTTTGTTTACTTTCGAGTGACCATGGATCCCCTTACTTAGCCGTCGTGCTAACTACACTTCGTTGTGTCATTATTAGATGCAGTCTAGCGTGGGCCCCTGTGGCCGATGAGCTTTGAATAAGATGGGAGTCGAGGTTGAAGACTACTATATCCTAGAATAGACACCCTGGGAGGATTAGTTTTATATGTACATTGTTGAACGTTGATGTGGTTGTTGATGTTGTAAGTTTTAGCCTTAACGTTTGGGTATAGGAGAGATACCTGAGCGTGGCGGTAACACCCAGTTTTCTGCTGGTTAGACGCTTCCGCAATGTATTGTATTATTAGGATTTTGTAATAAATCCAAGTTGTGAAAATTGGGGTGTTACACGAGGACCATAAACGGGCACCTTGCTCCCGCAGTGGGCACCTTGCTCCCACAAAGATCGGTCTGAGGACCATAAACGGGCACCTTACTCCCGCAGTGGGTAGGTTACAAGTCAAGTAAGGGCTTAAAAGGGCTCGGCAGGTCGGCAGTGGGCTTCCTTACTGTCCGAGCTCTCTCTAAGTCTTCGTCTAGAAACGGCCAAAAGATCCTCTCTCTCCTCATAAATGCGCTATTTATAAGGGAGAAAAGTGCAGTTACCGGACCTCCGGCATGGCGGGAACGTGNATGATTGATTCATACTGCAGAGCGAAGTCTATTCGCTGAGTGAAGTTGTGAGAACTAACTGTCGGGTGTCTCGAACAGTAGTGTGGGTGTTGTGTTTCTCACGTGAGAATTAATGGCTGTGTTATGTGCCGAAGTTACTTATATAATGTGGAATTGCTTGTCGTTAGATCGATTGCAGGTAGACTGTGACTGCTGGGTAATGTTTATCTTACCCTATTTATTATTGATTGTTGTTTTCGAAAACCTTTGTTTACTTTCGAGTGACCATGGATCCCCTTACTTAGCCGTCGTGCTAACTACACTTCGTTGTGTCATTATTAGATGCAGTCTAGCGTGGGCCCCTGTGGCCGATGAGCTTTGAATAAGATGGGAGTCGAGGTTGAAGACTACTATATCCTAGAATAGACACCCTGGGAGGATTAGTTTTATATGTACATTGTTGAACGTTGATGTGGTTGTTGATGTTGTAAGTTTTAGCCTTAACGTTTGGGTATAGGAGAGATACCTGAGCGTGGCGGTAACACCCAGTTTTCTGCTGGTTAGACGCTTCCGCAATGTATTGTATTATTAGGATTTTGTAATAAATCCAAGTTGTGAAAATTGGGGTGTTACACGAGGACCATAAACGGGCACCTTGCTCCCGCAGTGGGCACCTTGCTCCCACAAAGATCGGTCTGAGGACCATAAACGGGCACCTTACTCCCGCAGTGGGTAGGTTACAAGTCAAGTAAGGGCTTAAAAGGGCTCGGCAGGTCGGCAGTGGGCTTCCTTACTGTCCGAGCTCTCTCTAAGTCTTCGTCTAGAAACGGCCAAAAGATCCTCTCTCTCCTCATAAATGCGCTATTTATAAGGGAGAAAAGTGCAGTTACCGGACCTCCGGCATGGCGGGAACGTGGCGCGCATGCGCCCGCCTCACTCTACGCCCAAGCGGGAAGGAGTACGTGGCAGTCATTGGCACGCCGCGTCGTGGGCCCATCGGGAGTACTGTTCGGCCCGTGACAGCCGACCTCACAGCGGCCTCCCGACCAACCGATCACCCGACCGTACATCCTCGGACTGGGTCCGGAGTGTATCCGACCGGTCCTGGAGTATATTCACTATCATCTAGCCCCCTCACCCCAAAGTGTGATGAGTGTAAGCGCGAGGGAGTGGTTTGGGGTGAAAACTGGTGTTGAGCCGACCGCATTGCTGCTTGCCGTGGTGGTTCTCTCGCGCGGGCGCACAAGAACTCGGTGGGGGCTCACCCACGGCGGAGAACGCCTTTGGTGGGAAAACCCTCGAAAACCGAACCGCCACCCTAGGCGTCGATTAGCCTTCCTCGCCTCTCGCCTATAAATAGCCGCTTCTCCTTTCGATACCCACTTTCGCCATCACAGCTATCCGGAGATCAGAGCTTCCCGAGCGAAAACAAGAGCACTCGGTAGTTTTACACTCGGTAAGCACTCTATCCTGCTCCTTTCTAACAAGATAAACCTCGTAGTTTAGGTCGGCCCCGCATCCAAAAGCTGAACCCCCAATCCCTTCGCTTAAATATGAATTAGGATGTCGGACTTGGACAGCCAGAACGTATCTGGTCGGGACTACGACGAGGGCGACGAAGCGGGTAACGAAAGCTTTTCTCCTTCGACGGGAGGTTCCACCTTCAACTAGATCGACGAAGTGGAGCACGTCTCCCCCAACACCGAGGAGCATGAAGGGCCACTATGAACCTCGGCTTCCACCGAGGACGTCAGCTCGTCAGGCCAAAGCAAATCGCCACGGGTAGTGGTCTCGGCGCTGTTTCCTCACCTCAGCCCTCGCACGATGGAGGACGTCGCCGTCTCATTACGTCGAAGGGGCGTTCCTCGGGAGTTACGCGGCTCAGGGCAAACCTTGGGCCCAGAGGCCTCGTCCCGACCTCGGGCACTCCCGGCCCCGGGCGAGGCGAGCTCATCAGCGCCGAACCCCCGCCAAACGTCGGCGTCGCAAGCCCTGGCGGTAGCCAGCTTGTTCGTTCCAAACCCAGCAGAGGTCGACCAAACTGCCGACGAGCCTTCCACTACCCGAAAGAAGATGCTCTTCCTGAACAGCGAGGTCGTTCAGCAACAGAGGTGCCTGCTTACCCGAGCTGAGACCGACGAAATCCACGCGTTGCTACGCGGTCGGATTCCTTATAAAGTCAGTCGGACGCTCGGCAACGTGATCGATCGTCACGTCAATGATTGGCTCGGGATCCACCTAGACTCCCTGAAGGCGCCTCTGACCTTTCCCTTTTCTCCTTTTCTTCTCGCCTTTTTGAAGTACTACGAGGTCCTTCCTGGGCAAATCATTCCGAACACCCATCGGATGATCGCGTGTTTTCCTCAAATCTGCACTCGGCACAAGCTGGTGTGCACGATGGAGCTGTTCAACTTCCTCTACACCGTCAGGCCTCTCTCGGCAAAACACGGCGGGGGTTATTTAATGCTTCAGTCCCGAGGGCACCATTGCACTTTGACTAACGTGCCCGACAGCAATAAGGGGTGGAAAAATCAGATACTCTCGGTCGAGTACAAGTGGAAGCTACCGGTCCCCCGAGTGTGGTCTACGCATTTCACCGAGCATAGCTTCCCCAAGCGGACCCGAGCTCTCACTGACGCGGCCGCGAAGATCTCCTCGGAGGTGTACGACTACCTCATCTTCCGCACCCCGGAGGGTTACAAGAATGCCAACCTTGAGCCCCCAGACTATGGCCGCAGCGAGAAGTACGAGCCAATGCCGATCGCCATTCCAACCGCCAAAGGTTCATCGGCCGAGCCGAGTCAAGGTCGACGAGATTGCTTTCGCCCGACTCTAACTCCTCCAGATCGGTTTTAATTGTCCGATCATCCGAGCTAACCCTTTTGTTACTTGTGCAGGTATGGCGCCTGACAAAGCATTCGTTGCCCCGGCCGCCGCCCATCGCCCCAAAACTAAGGTAGCCCTGGGGGCGAAGAAGGCCGCCACCAAGCCAGCCGCCGATCCCCCCGTCGTCAACGTTCCTGCTCCGGCTCCTACCGACACCTCGTCGGGTGGAGGCACAGCCCCCGACCTCCCGGTCACTCACGGGCTGAGTCGGCGAGGGAAGGAAAAGCGCCAAGAGCCCAAGGTCGAGGAGGTTCTTACCCTGAAGCGCACCAAGCGCTCCTCCAGTACCCGACCTTTTGAGCTTCACGAAGGCCTGCGCGAGAGGGATGCGTTAGCCTCTACCCTCGTCGATCAGATAAGGGACAAGGTGCCCGGCATGGAGACCATCATGGGGTGGTCGTGCAACCGCCTCGGCGAGCAGATTGCCGAGGACATCCTTCGGGTAAGTTTTTGTCATCAAAATATTGTATCAGCCCTCGATCGGATGCAGGTATCTAACCCTCTCAGCCCTTTCAGCTCACTCACACGACGACCGACCTCTTCTGTCGAGCTCGGGCCTTAGAAGGTATCCGGGAGAAAGAGGTCGTGCCTCTCCAGAAGCAGGTCACCGCGGCCGAGAAGACGATCCAGGAGCTGGAAAAGGAGCTCACGGCCGCCGAGGATCGGGCCGAGAAGGCAGGGAAAGCCCTAGCCGAGGCCGAGAGTCGAGCCGAGAAGGCAGGGAAAGCCCTAGCCGAGGCCGAGAGTCGAGCCGAGAAGGCGGAGCAGGCCGGGAAGGAGGCCATTGACAAGATGAAAGACTCCAGCAGCCTTGCTCGGTTCATCTGCACCGATGAGGCCATAGCCAATGAGTTCCTCACCGCCTTCATCAACACGGAGGTCGGGGACCAGCTCACGTGGGTCTACGGGCAATGGGCCTTCTCCTCGGGCTGCCGAGCCATACAGGAGCAGGTTCACACGGCCCTGACCGAGGGCCTCGAGGAGACCGATCTTCCCGCAGTGTTGGCCCTGCTTCCCAACGAGGTGGCCGACCCCGGCCCTAGGCCCTACTCCAAGCCAGGTCCTTCTGAGTGAGCGGCCGGTGGGAAAATTTTTTGTGATGTTTTGAACTGGCGGAGCTCGGTCCGCCCTTGTGCCGAGCACCTTGGACTCCCTTGAATTAATATAATTCTCGGTTTTGCTTCACACACTGGTCAATTTATCTTAACCTTGAGTTTAAGAGATCGGGCACCTTGCTCCCGAGATGGGCACCTTGCTCCCATCGGCCTCGAAGGCCATTAGGTCGGCCGACCAACACAATCGGGCACCTTGCTCCTGAGATGGGCACCTTGCTCCCATCGGCCTTGAAGGCCATAAGGTCGACAGACCAACACGATCGGGCACCTTACTCCCGAGATGGGCACCTTGCTCCCATCGGCCTCGAAGGCCATAAGGTCGGCAGACCAACATAATCGGGCACCTTGCTCCCGAGATGGGCACCTTGCTCCCATCGGCCTTGAAGGCCATTAGGTCGGCAGACCAACACAATCGGGCACCTTGCTCCNCGAGCTAACCCTTTTGTTACTTGTGCAGGTATGGCGCCTGACAAAGCATTCGTTGCCCCGGCCGCCGCCCATCGCCCCAAAACTAAGGTAGCCCTGGGGGCGAAGAAGGCCGCCACCAAGCCAGCCGCCGATCCCCCCGTCGTCAACGTTCCTGCTCCGGCTCCTACCGACACCTCGTCGGGTGGAGGCACAGCCCCCGACCTCCCGGTCACTCACGGGCTGAGTCGGCGAGGGAAGGAAAAGCGCCAAGAGCCCAAGGTCGAGGAGGTTCTTACCCTGAAGCGCACCAAGCGCTCCTCCAGTACCCGACCTTTTGAGCTTCACGAAGGCCTGCGCGAGAGGGATGCGTTAGCCTCTACCCTCGTCGATCAGATAAGGGACAAGGTGCCCGGCATGGAGACCATCATGGGGTGGTCGTGCAACCGCCTCGGCGAGCAGATTGCCGAGGACATCCTTCGGGTAAGTTTTTGTCATCAAAATATTGTATCAGCCCTCGATCGGATGCAGGTATCTAACCCTCTCAGCCCTTTCAGCTCACTCACACGACGACCGACCTCTTCTGTCGAGCTCGGGCCTTAGAAGGTATCCGGGAGAAAGAGGTCGTGCCTCTCCAGAAGCAGGTCACCGCGGCCGAGAAGACGATCCAGGAGCTGGAAAAGGAGCTCACGGCCGCCGAGGATCGGGCCGAGAAGGCAGGGAAAGCCCTAGCCGAGGCCGAGAGTCGAGCCGAGAAGGCAGGGAAAGCCCTAGCCGAGGCCGAGAGTCGAGCCGAGAAGGCGGAGCAGGCCGGGAAGGAGGCCATTGACAAGATGAAAGACTCCAGCAGCCTTGCTCGGTTCATCTGCACCGATGAGGCCATAGCCAATGAGTTCCTCACCGCCTTCATCAACACGGAGGTCGGGGACCAGCTCACGTGGGTCTACGGGCAATGGGCCTTCTCCTCGGGCTGCCGAGCCATACAGGAGCAGGTTCACACGGCCCTGACCGAGGGCCTCGAGGAGACCGATCTTCCCGCAGTGTTGGCCCTGCTTCCCAACGAGGTGGCCGACCCCGGCCCTAGGCCCTACTCCAAGCCAGGTCCTTCTGAGTGAGCGGCCGGTGGGAAAATTTTTTGTGATGTTTTGAACTGGCGGAGCTCGGTCCGCCCTTGTGCCGAGCACCTTGGACTCCCTTGAATTAATATAATTCTCGGTTTTGCTTCACACACTGGTCAATTTATCTTAACCTTGAGTTTAAGAGATCGGGCACCTTGCTCCCGAGATGGGCACCTTGCTCCCATCGGCCTCGAAGGCCATTAGGTCGGCCGACCAACACAATCGGGCACCTTGCTCCTGAGATGGGCACCTTGCTCCCATCGGCCTTGAAGGCCATAAGGTCGACAGACCAACACGATCGGGCACCTTACTCCCGAGATGGGCACCTTGCTCCCATCGGCCTCGAAGGCCATAAGGTCGGCAGACCAACATAATCGGGCACCTTGCTCCCGAGATGGGCACCTTGCTCCCATCGGCCTTGAAGGCCATTAGGTCGGCAGACCAACGCAATCGGGCACCTTGCTCCTGAGATGGGCACCTTGCTCCCATCGGCCTTGAAGGCCATTAGGTCGGCAGACCAACGCAATCGGGCACCTTGCTCCTGAGATGGGCACCTTGCTCCCATCGGCCTTGAAGGCCATTAGGTCGGCAGACCAACGCAATCGGGCACCTTGCTCCTGAGATGGGCACCTTGCTCCCATCGGCCTTGAAGGCCATTAGGTCGGCAGACCAACGCAATCGGGCACCTTGCTCCTGAGATGGGCACCTTGCTCCCATCGGCCTTGAAGGCCATTAGGTCGGCAGACCAACGCAATCGGGCACCTTGCTCCTGAGATGGGCACCTTGCTCCCATCGGCCTTGAAGGCCATTAGGTCGGCAGACCAACGCAATCGGGCACCTTGCTCCTGAGATGGGCACCTTGCTCCCATCGGCCTTGAAGGCCATTAGGTCGGCAGACCAACGCAATCGGGCACCTTGCTCCTGAGATGGGCACCTTGCTCCCATCGGCCTTGAAGGCCATTAGGTCGGCAGACCAACGCAATCGGGCACCTTGCTCCTGAGATGGGCACCTTGCTCCCATCGGCCTTGAAGGCCATTAGGTCGGCAGACCAACGCAATCGGGCACCTTGCTCCTGAGATGGGCACCTTGCTCCCATCGGCCTTGAAGGCCATTAGGTCGGCAGACCAACGCAATCGGGCACCTTGCTCCTGAGATGGGCACCTTGCTCCCATCGGCCTTGAAGGCCATTAGGTCGGCAGACCAACGCAATCGGGCACCTTGCTCCTGAGATGGGCACCTTGCTCCCATCGGCCTTGAAGGCCATTAGGTCGGCAGACCAACGCAATCGGGCACCTTGCTCCTGAGATGGGCACCTTGCTCCCATCGGCCTCGAAGGCCATAAGGTCGGCAGACCAACATAATCGGGCACCTTGCTCCCGAGATGGGCACCTTGCTCCCATCGGCCTTGAAGGCCATTAGGTCGGCAGACCAACACAATCGGGCACCTTGCTCCCGAGATGGACACCTTGCTCCCATCGGCCTCGAAGGCCATAAGGTTGGTAGACCAACATGATCGGGCACCTTACTCCCGAGATGGGCACCTTGCTCCCATCGGCCTTGAAGGCCATTAGGTCGGCAGACCAACACAATCAGGCACCTTACTCCCTAAATGGGCACCTTGCTCCCATCGGCCTTAAAGGCCATAAGGTCGGCAAACCAACATGATCAGGCACCTTACTCCCGAGATGGGCACCTTGCTCCCATCGGCCTACTGACCTTAAGGTTAGTGCGTCGACATTTAAACAAACTGAGCTGAAGCTCTTCATTTAAACAACATGAACTCATTACATTGAGGGGCTTCGTTTGGCCCGGTTACATCATTCCTCATTCTAACTAGTGGCGGAACAGGACTAGATGCTCTGAGTTCCAGATCCGATCCACCGGCTTCCCTGTGGTAGTTTCCAACTTGTAGGTGCCAGGTCGGATTATCGCGGAAATGACATATGGTCCTTCCCAGGTCTGCGCGAACTTTCCACCCTCATTTGGTCGGCTAGCTTTTCGCTCTCGGAGGACGTAATCTCCAACCTGGAAGTACCTTGGGCGAACTCGTAGGTCGCGAATCTGCTTTATCTTGTTTTGATACTCGACTATTCTCCGAGCCGCGACCTCTCTTCTTTCCTCCACGGCATCAAGCTCAGCAATCATCATTCGCTCGTTATCGGTCTCGTTGTAGGCGCGCTCCCGGGAGGTCGGGATCCAGGCTTCGATCGGCAGCCGAGCTTCAGCCCCATAAACCAGTGCAAAGGGGGTTTCCTTAGTAGCTTCCCGAGGGGTTGTCCGGTATGCCCATAGCACATACGGCAGCTCGTCTGCCCAGCTTCGACCAGCATCAAATCATTTCTTCTTCAGCCCATCCAAGATTGTTCGGTTCGCATTCTCGACCTGCCCATTTCCTTGGGGGTATGCCACCGATGATCGGATAGACTTCGTGCCGACCGTAGCTAGGAAATTTTGAAAATACTGGCTTTCGAACTGCCTTCCATTGTCCGTGATCAGGTGCATGGGGACTCCAAACCGGGCGATGACGTTTCTCCACACGAAGCGTGCGCATTGTTGGGCCGTTATGGTCTCTAAAGGTTCCGCCTCAATCCATTTTGAAAAGTAGTCGATAGCTACGATCACGAACCTCTTCCGAGCTGCCAGCATCGGGAACGGACCTATGATGTCCACCCCCCAGCGAGCGAATGGGATTGCCGTGCTGATCGGCTGGTAAAAGGTTGCCAGCCGACCCGGGGCCTTTGCAAACTTTTGACAAGGCTCACATGCTTTGACGAGGTTTTCGCAATCCAGTTGGATGGAAGGCCAATAATACCCCATAACCATAATCCGGCGCGCGAGCGACCTACTTCCCTGATGAGCCGAGCATAGTCCCGAATGTAACTCCCTCATAACGATGTCGGCTTCGAAAGCGTTCAAGCACCTCATCAACGGGCCCCCATAAGATCGTCGGTACAATCGATTGTCCACGACCTGAAACCTGGGTGCTCAGAGCCTCACCTTCCGCGCTCGGTCCTCTTCTTCGGGCATTTTCCCATCTCGGAGGTACTCTTTGAGGTCGGTAATCCACGGGTCCTGTTCTATTTCGACTGGCTCTACCTCAAAGAGGTCGATGCATGGCGCAATCGCTTCCTCGATATGAGCTATCTTTGAAATATGCTCAGGAGCCTCATGTACCAAGCGCGACAACATGTCGGCATCTGCGTTGTCAGTTCGGGGAATGTGAGTGACTTCGTGAGCATCAAAGCGTTGCAGGACGGCCAACACCCTATCTTTATAGATCGTTAGCTTATCTCCTTTGGTGACGAATTCGCCGTTGACCTGCCCAACCACTAGTGCAGAATTCGTTTTAGCTCGAATAGACTTCGCGTCTAGCTGTCTTGCCCGCTGGAGTCCGGCGATCAAGGCCTCATATTCGGCCTCATTGCTGGTCGGCGAGAAGTGGAACAAGATGGCGTAATACGCCTTGAAGCCCTCGGGGGTTGTGATGACTATCCCCGCTCCTGCTCCCTTCTTCCCGCTGGACCCGTCGGTATTGACCTCCCACCATTCCGAGGTCTGGGGGTCATTCTGGTCAGCTTTAGTATCTCGCGCGGTACACTCCACCGAAGTCAGCTAGAGCCTGGGCCTTGATGGACGGTCGGGGTTTATATTCCAGAGCGAATTGTGTTAACATCATGGCCCACTTAACCAGACGTCCCGAAGAGGTTGAGGTTCTGAGGATGGCCCCAATTGGCTGGTCCGATAATACTCGGGTATTCCGACCTTGAAAGTAAGGTGTCAGTCGTTTCGCCGCAATGACTAGCGCGAACACCACCTTTTCCAACCGGGTGTATCGGAATTCCGGTCCCTGTAGTGCGTGGCTCACATAGTATACCAGCCGTTGGACACCTTCATGATCGACTCGGCACAAGACCGCACTGACAGCTCGGTCTGAAACAGCAAGATATAGCTTCAAATCTTCTCCCGGCTCGGGCTTCGACAGGACGATCGGGGACGCCAAATAATTTTTGAGATCTTCAAACGCCGCTCGGCTGTCATCATCCCAAGCAAAGCCATGAGACTTCTTTAAGATCTTAAAGAAAGGATGAGCCCGATCGGCCAACTTGGAAAGGAAACGACTAAGCGCCGCCAATCGGCCCGTGAGCTGCTGCACTTCTCTGATGCTGGTCGGGGGTTTCATATCCAAGATTGCTTGGATCTTAGCTGGGTTCGGCTCTATCCCTCGTTTGGTCATCATATAACCTAGGAACTTTCCAGTCTGCACGGCAAATGTGCATTTCTTCGGGTTCAACCTTAATCGGCGTTCACGCATGATTTGAAAACATGCTCGGAGATGGTCCGGGTGGTCGACTCGAGCTGCGCTCTTGACGAGCATATCATCGATGTAGGCTTCCATCGACCTTCCCAGCAATCTTCCGAACACCAAGTTGATCATCCGTTGGTATGTAGCCCCGGCGTTCCTTAGTCCGAACGGCATCACTTTGTAACAGTACAATCCATCCGTTGTCACGAATGCTGTCTTCTCCTCATCGGCCTCGGACATCATGATCTGATGATATCCCTTAAAAGCATCCATGAAGCTCATGAGTTCCGCTCCTGCCGTTTCGTCGACCATCTGATGAATGCTTGGGAGCGGATACGGGTTGAGGGGGCAGGCGCGGTTGAGGTCGGTGTAGTCGATGCACATCCGCCAAGCTGGGGGCTTGGGCACCAGGACTACGTTCGCGACCCATTCCGAGTACGTAACCTCTCGGATATGACTTGCCGAGAGCAAGGCCTTGACTTCCCCTTTGACGAACTCGCGTCGGTCGACGGATAAGTGCCTCTGCTTTTGCTTAAC
This sequence comes from Ipomoea triloba, assembly GCF_003576645.1. Lineage (NCBI taxonomy): Eukaryota > Viridiplantae > Streptophyta > Magnoliopsida > Solanales > Convolvulaceae > Ipomoea > Ipomoea triloba. The sequence continues at coordinate 15,274,174 of NC_044924.1, read as the reverse complement.
AGGCTTAGAGGTCGGGCTAACGGACAGTCGGTGGCAAATCATAGCTCGGTCGATACCTGGCATATCCTCTGGGCCCCAGGCGAAGATGTCGGCGAATTCGCGCAACACTGTAAGGACCGATCGCCTGAGGTCCGGATCGAGGGACGTGCCGATCTTGATGCATCATTCGGGCCAAGCTGTATCTAAGGGCACTTCTTCGACGATCTCAGACGGCCCAGGCTGTTCCTTCTTTTCTTCGTCTTTCCGCCGGGCAATGGTGTTCACGCGAGACGTGCTCGCGGACTGTTTCTCTACTGCCCGGACATAGCACAACCTGGCCGATCGCGGGTCTCCCCGGACCGTCCCAACACCCTCCGGGGTTGGGAACTTCATACACAGATGAGGCATGGAGATGATCGCCTTCATCTGGGCTATTCCTGGCCGACCTAAGATGACGTTGTGCACACACGCCAGATTGACGACAATAAACTCCATCTCCACCTTTAGGACCTTGGGGTAAACTCCGACCTCTACAGGGAGAACGACCATTCCTTCAGGGTGAACCATATCGCCGGTGAAGCCTGACAGCGGGGTTCGGACCGGCGTTAATGCTGACCTCTCGATTTTCAGCTTCTGGAAGGCCTCTAAGTACAGCACATTAACGCTGCTGCCAGTGTCCACCATCACCCTTCGGACCTCAGCTCCGCAGATGTCAACAGTGATAACTAATGCCTCGGCAGATTGATCTCCTCCAAGGGGAAGGTCTCGGTCGGTGAAGGTTATCGGCTCGTCTTTCATTCTCTTCTCGGGTTGACTGGTGCTGACCGAACATACAGGCAAATCCCTCGACCAAGCTCGTCGGCGCTCCGGATCGTCGCCCTCCTCCGGCCCGCCAAAGATAACATGAATGATCTGTTTCGACCCCGCGGCAGGAGGGGCATGGTCGGGTTCTGGCCCCTTATCTTTCTTGTCTTTGTTTGACTTCTTGAAGTATTTCTTCCACCCTCGTCGTCGGTTATTTTTCTTCTCGGCAGCAAACTGCGCCAGTTCCCCCGAGCGCAAGAGATCTTCGATCAGCCCTTTGAGGACGTGGCACTCGTCGGTTTCGTGCCCCCGGTTCCGGTGATAGGCACAGTACTTGTCTTTATCGGGGCCATCTCTCGCCGGGGTTGGGAGTTGAATCATATTGCAGGATTGAGCATACTCCAAGATTTCCCCGATCGGTCTCGATAGGGGGGTGTTGATCGGATTCCCATCCTGATCCTTCCTTCTGGGGTCGGGCTGTCGTCTGACGTCTCTCCGACCTTGTCCTCCGATTTCCAACAAGCGCTTAGCAGCGTTGGCTTCTTCGGCCACCGCGTGGTCGGTCATCCTCCTCAAGGCTTCCTGGTAGGTGTTCGGCTGATGGAGAACGAGGTCCTGATACAAAGGCCCCGCTCGTAGCGTAGAGAGCAGTAAGTTGACCGCGGTGCGATCGTCTACCGGCTCTATCTCCGCTACGGCGGCCTTCCACCTTTCGCTAAAAAGGGTCAAGGACTCGCCTTCTCGTTGCTTGGCCTTCTCCAAGGAGGTGAAGTGTTTCTTGGCAGCCCGTGAAATGGCAAAACGGTGAATGAACTTCTTGCTAATTCGGCGAAGTCGGCGATGGATCCTGGTTCGAGGGACGCGAACCACTCAGCCGCCCGACCGGTCAGGGTCGAGTAAAATGCTCGGCACATGACCGCGTCTGATACTCCCATCATCAACATGTTCCCGTGGTAAGAGTTGATGTGTTCTTCCGGGTCAGTTCGCCTAGAGTAATCCTTACTTCCCGGCACACGGAGGTCCATGGGGTACGGCTGATTCATAATATCTTGAGTAAACGGCGCTCGGAACAGGTTGCTTTCCATCCCCCCGGGGCCGACCTCAGCTTGTTCTTTCTTCCACTTGTTGAACTCTGCTCGTACTTGGTCGAGCACCCCCCGGGCTAAGCCCGACTGGTCCCAGCGTGTCGATCCTTCTTTGACTTTACATACGAAGAGCTCGTTTCGCTGGAATGGCTAGTTGTCGAGATGCTCATCGATTGAGGTCCTCGGGTGGTGCGTTCACGTGGTCGGAGATCGGGGTCGTCGATCCAGTCAAAAGCGCTGGTTCGCGTCTGTGATGTCTCCGCCTGTGGCACCCCCCTAGGCCAGTCGGACGTACTAAGCCGAGACAATGCCGGCCTCCGAGCCGGTACCGTGGGCATAGTTTCGGACCCACGGGATCGTCGCTCGGACTGGGAACGGTGCAGCGCAGGTGGGACGACGGGGATCGTCTCGGCGGTCGTCGCGTCCGGCCTAACAAGCATAGTGGGATACATCGGCTGCATAGGCGGATATGCATATGGCTGCGGGTAGAACCTCAGCGAAGTCGGCCACCACTGCATGGTGGGGTCCATCGGGTACTGGTACGGCATCGGTCCACCAGGCATAGGGTACTGGTAGGGGACCGAGCCCCCAGGCATAGGGAAGGGAACGTCTTGGTGGATGGCATTCACCGCCTCTAGTGGTGGCACCCCGGCCATGTTGTTGGGATCCACTCGAGAGCTCAAGTGAGAACGGAGATCGTAATTATCATCGGCTTCTTGGTTATTGAAGAAATCCATATTCGGATACATGAGGGACCCGCTGTCGCAAAGTATAGCTTTTAAGTCGCGGTCCCCACAGACGGCGCCAAAAATGGTACTGCAAAATACGAATACCAAGTAAAACCGGAAAATACGATCTCTTATTGCCTCAAGGATCCAAACCCGGTTACAAGTCAAGTAAGGGCTTAAAAGGGCTCGGCAGGTCGGCAGTGGGCTTCCCTACTGTCCGAGCTCTCTCTAAGTCTTCGTCTATTAACGGCCAAAAGATCCTCTCTCTCCTCATAAATGCGCTATTTATAAGGGAGAAAAGTGCAGTTACCGGACCTCCGGCATGGCGGGAATGTGGCGCGCATGCGCCCGCCTCACTCTACGCCCAAGCGGGAAGGAGTACGTGGCAGTCATTGGCACGCCGCGTCGTGGGCCCATCGGGAGTACTGTTCGGCCCGTGACAGCCGACCTCACAGCGGCCTCCCGACCAACCGATCACCCGACCGTACATCCTCCGATCGGGTCCGGAGTGTACCCGACCGGTCCTGGAGTATATTCACTATCATCTTGGCGTCGTCTGTGGGGAGATCAGAGAAGGCCATGAAAACAGAGAAATGATAGGAAAATGTCACGGATCGCCCTCCTTCTAGCGCCAACGGGAGTAAGGTGCCCGTTTATGATCCTCGGACCGATCTTTGTGAGAGTAAGGTGCCCACTGCGGGAGCAAAGTGCCCGTTTATGGTCTAACGGGCACCTTGCTCCTGCAGTGGGCACCTTGCTCCCACAAAGATCGGTCCGAGGATCATAAACGGGCACCTTGCTCCCGTAGTGGGCACCTTGCTCCCACAAAGATCGGTCTGAGGACCATAAACGGGCACCTTGCTCCCGTAGTGGGCACCTTGCTCCCACAAAGATCGATGCGAGGACCATAAACGGGCACCTTGATCCCGTTGTGTTTTTTTTCGACCGCCGTCGTAGCGTTTTTTCCGACCGCCGTCGTAGCGTTTTTTCCTACTGCCGTCATAATTGATTATAACGAGATCTGACATCGGGATTACAATGCCGGTGGTGGACAGGCCGACCTAACCGGACTTATTACATTTAAATTTGCTATTACAAATTTCTAAGTATAATCCTATAACCTATACAAATTGCAATTTAGGCTATACATTTACAATGTAAAACTACTTGTTATAATTTACAAATTTACAATTGGAATAATATGGCTGCGGCTCTTTTCAGACCACCCGAGCTAGATGTTTAGAAAACTCTTGCACAAAATGTGCCATGCCAGATGTCTTGGGAAATCTGTAGACACGCCGCAGCTCCGATCGCCGAAAATGGTTGTTGCTCGGGAACTTGCCCAAAATACTAGCGACCGACCGGAAACAAGGTTGGTCGGTTGAGTACAAATGAGTATTTTAATCCGGTTGCGCACTCGAGGTCCGAGAGCGAGATTAGTCGGCTGTGGCGTAACTTTGAGTTACACGGCTGAATTCATGATCGGTATTCCCTTACGATCCATGAGGTCACTTCCGGTGACCAGTTCTTCAAAATCGACGCAGTTCCGGGAACGAGATTAGTCGGTTGTTCTCGTTTTGCATTTGATCTGCAGTCAAACTGAGTGAACTCTTCGACGGGCTAGTATTGTAATTGGAGGAGTCGGGATTCTCGTCAGCACCATAGCTTCATCGATGCACGCCTCTGCTTGAGTAAACAAATATTTATCATCTCGAAGACCAACTCAAAGTCAAGGGGTTAATTCCTCTGCTTTGAAATGCATTTGATCGAGAAACCAACTCGGGACTCCAATCTACATAAGAAAACTGCCGACCACCATGCATGATCAGGTATTGTCAATCGGCTTCAGGGGAGGTTGGCAACCCGTTCTTTTTTGTGCAAACCAAGATATTAGAGATTACTATCATCGCTCGGGAAGCTTAAGCATAACAGAGCTTTTAGAGGCCGACCCTTTGCTTGGAAAGCTTGCTCAAGGGAACCCAAGCGCCGAACTGAACAAGGAATCTTAGACAACCACGAACCTGAGTGTGGATCAGATTACAGCCGAACATCCAAACACTAAATAAAAACCGGTCAAACACACATAGAAGTCGTGATGGAATGCCTTTACAACTGACCCGGAACTGTCTACCTTTGGTCGTTGATTCCTCTACTTCGAACCACAAATTCCGCCGCCGGTTGTCTATAGGGTGTTGGCGGTTGCTGCCTGAACTTCCACCACCATGATTAAAAGACTTGGAACATGGCGGCGCAGTAGAGTAGACCGGGAGCCTGACTATTTTCTTGAGAGATTAAGAATTAATTTATTGTACTCCGGCCAGTTCGATCACACTTGCATGGTCGTGGTTTCTGTGGTTGACACGACTGGAGAGCTTGGCGATGTTGCTGAAGTTGCCCTACGCTAAAATTAATCCACATGCATGCACTGCTATTTGCGATGTTCTATTCTCTAGCATCAACGTGGTCGGGAGGCTCATGATGCCCGGGTGGTGCACTGGTTGCATGCTCTGAATCATCGCCATTCTGACCGGGGACGCCATCCACCTGATCGGGAACAGCACTGATCGCGCGGTGACTCTGGTCACTAGCTCGGGACCGGCTGTTGCGGTTTTTAAAGAAAGCAATGGGCGGTTCCGGCTCGAGGCTTGAGAATCCTCAACATGCTATTTATATCATGACTGATTCCATTCCTTCAAGTCTGAGAGCTCGGGGTCCGGAGGAAATGTCATCGCGAATTGGCATGCCTACACAAAACCTCTCCCTACCGGAGGATAAAACGCCAATGTAGCTGGAGACCGGGGAGACGAGTCAGCAACTAACTAGCGTGCAGGAGGTCGGGGTAGCACACAATTGAGAGACCAGAACTGATCGCTTGCTTAAGGGGCTGACCGGTCTGATTCATGCAAGTGCCTACGCGACAACCGGTATATGCTCCAAGTCGGACATGCTCGGAAACTCTGAAGACAGTTGCTGCTAGGGAAATTAATTCAAAGTCCAAGGATTAATTCTTTTGCTTCGAAAATAATTATAGTCGCTGATCATCTCTGGCTATCAGCTCGGAATTGAAGGTCGGAAAGTGCATTCAACTGTCTGAGTCATCGCCTTGCTGACCGGGACATCGCTCATTCGACCTGGAAGCGGCGCCGATCGCGTGGTGACTCCGGCAGCTTGTTTGGGAACGACTGCTGTAGTTTAAGGCTGTGATCGGTTTCGGTTCCGGCTCGAGAAATCTCAACAAGTGGCTTTTATCATGATCGGGACCGAGCTTGAGAAATGGTCAGGAATCATGTGCCTATTACCTCGAGAATCCGACCTGAGCCTCTGACTTGGCTAATAGCTCAGAGTTGACCGGGAAGCTCGGATTGTGATACTGGAGATTGAATCAAGCAGTAGCAATGATGGAGCTTATGGACACCAACTAGCCAGTTTGTCGTGCCCATCATCGTGCTTCGTGGGTAACTGCGTGTACACCCATTTTTCTCTCACGCGTAAGTCCCAGCATTCAATCATCTTCCTTCACAATTTAATTTTTTCCGTTTTTGCACTTAGCCTTCCACCGCCACCTTTCCCCAATGAGATTGCATGCACTGTTTTAATCACATTTTCTTTGCTTTCTCACTCCACCGCCACATCCCACCAATTAAATTGCATGCAAACTTCAATTTCTGCCTTCTCCCAATTCCAAAGCCACCCCTGCACTCTTTCTGCACGCCATCTTTTCCGAGGCTACTGAGGCGAGGGAGCAACCGGATTGGGTCTGACCATTGGATGAGGTTGACGACGGTGATGAAGCGTGGTGGTGAAACTCCTCATCAAGGTTTGTTGCTGCTGGTGATTGCATTAGTCATCTGACATGTCAACAAGGAAAAGGAAAAGGGGTCGACGTTGTGATCCTCTCCCGGAAGTGTTCGACGTCTCACGCCGGTCACCGCTCGAACAGAGTACCACGTCAATCTTCCAGATAAATTATATTGACTTCTGCTCTCGTCACTTTGCGGAATTCCTGAGGACTTCCCAGATTCACCTGCTTGCAGAGGAGCGATGCAAATAAAACATAATCCATGCAAGAGCTTGACTAAGGCAAAGCCTGTTGTTTCCAAACTAGATGCTCCCTTGACAATAAAACTAAAATTTGGGAGGGGGGCAGCAACCAAGCATGCATCTGGATCCCACTTTGGAATCGGAATCCGAAGTTCAATATTTTACCAGAAATGCTAATATTTGGTTAATATCGAACTTGGAGTATGGCAGTATGTTCTTGATCCATCCCCTCCGTTGTTCACCATTTCGATGGTAGAGGATCACGGCTCTTTGCTTCGATCCCCACGGACGGCGCCATTTGATAACGTTAATTCTCTCATGCATTCCCCCGTACAAGATATGTATAGAGATGGTATATAAAGTGTGATCTTGAATGGAAAAATAACCCTCTAATTCATCACTTTTATTTACTGTTCTTTGAGGAGTAACATAGAGAGAAGGGAGAGCTTAGCCTTGATGTTTCTAGAGAGAGGAGGAGAAGGGATCCAAAGGCCAAAAGTCCCCCTAACTTGAAGGGTTCGGGCCTTTATATAGGCTCATACCCGTACTCGTATACTTACGTACGTATAAAGTACTTAGGGCCGTATACCCGGGGTATATTCCCTATCATCTAGTATAAAAGTTATTCCCAAATACTTGGAAATAGCTAATACTAGGGGGTCCCCTAGGAATTGCTATTCCCCCCTGCAAAGGGAATAGCTCATTCCTGGGAATGTTATTCTTAGGAATATAATGACGAACCAAACAGTGGAATAGGTATATTCCGGGGAATGTTATTTCATTGTCTTTATCTTCAATACTTGTCATCTTTTGTTTTTATTGGTAGTGTGTCTATGCTAGGTTATTGGTTGTAGCATAGAAGACAACGTCATGTAATGAGATTATGGTGTAGAAAGTTTTAGATTAGTCTTGTTGTGTATATGACTATAAGCTTAGTTATACTATGAACTCTTTATCTTACAAGTGCCTCTTGATATTTGACAGTGATAGTTTTTTCCTACATGTTTCATGTGTTGTGAGTGTGTCGTAGATTCTTATGTGAAAGTATGTAACAAAATATTAATATTTAACATATTTTGTATTATAACTTTGATATTTAATTACAAGATAGTGTAAAAAGAAGACAATGAACAATGTAGTCAATATAATTAATTAATAAATTTGAAAGTAAAAACTCTTTGCATTGTAGAAAGTAAAGATAATATAACTAATGTATTATATATCTTTTTAAATTTTTTGATAATGAATAGATTTCTTTTTTTTTTTTTGGAACAAAAGGCATTGCATACATCTAATTCTAAATTAAAGGAATGCGCATGTATTATTTTTTGTTGTAGTTACTAAATTATTTAATTTAATAAGAGCAATAGAGTGAGGTACTTACTTTTCGTCCACAATAATGAAGTCATTGATTTTTTTTTTTTTAAATTTCATTCGTTGTTGAGACGAATTGTTTTGAGTGTTTGTCAATGACAATTGCTAGAATTTTTGTCAATAGAGGATGATAATAAATAATTTGAAATATATGGTTACAATAGATATTGTTATAATGATATAGTAAAAATTAACTTACAAATTTCTTTAGAAGTTTTCATGCAATGATAAAACTCTGAGAATGATGTGCAAACTTGTTCAATTGGAGCCAATGGGATGCCAACATTGTCAATTCTTTGGACAATGGTCCTACCGTTTAGAATCTAGGTGTAGTTGTATTTTTTATCAACAATTTGGTAGTTAGGTCATACATGTCTGACAATTATGTAAGAACAAATTTGTCCGATATAAAAATAATAGTACAATATTTGTAAAGTAATGTACAATTGTACTATTATAGAAATACAGACAAAAAAATTAATACCATAATGACCTAAAGAGTAAATTGCCATTTTGGTCATGTGACTATTGGGGTCTTGTTAATTGCAATCTACAATTTTCAAAACTGTTAATTTAGTACCTTAACTATTCAATTTTTATCAAATTTGGTCACTTTGGTCAAATTACAAGCAAAAAATGGCCAAAAATTTTGAATGGGTAAAATCTTGAGGGCAATTTAGTCATTTCTTCGTCCATTTTTCTTCTTCTTCTTCCTTTTTTCTCTTCTACGTCGCCGGAAAATTTTTGATGAAACTTGTTGAAGCTTAGACGCCATTCTCAATCACCGAATGAGTATCATAATTAAGCCTTGCAATTAATGTTGTACTTAGGCACTAACATAAGTAATTAGCAGTACACGCCAAAGACCTTGTGGTCTAGTGGCACCCGATGTCCTGGTTTACACTCCCACATGGATGATGGGAGTGGGTTCGAGCTATAGTGGAGGTAACTGTTGACTCTTTGTGCTTCAGTAGGTTGAGAACTATGAACAGATACTACATTGTAACAGAGTCAGTAGTATTCAAAAAAAAATAAAAATTAGCAGTACACAGTCACATAATAAATTGGAATTTAGATACATAGAATCATATTGCGACACAAATTAAGAAAACAAAAGAAATAACTGTCAACGAAGAGTTCCTTCCTCTTTAGAATTCACCCTCTTTTTATCATTGATAGTATTTGCGACACAAATTAAGAAAACAAAAGAAAGAACTGTCAACGAAGAGTTCCTTCCTCTTTAGAATTCACCCTCTTTTTATCATTGATAGTATTGTTTGACTGGTTCAGATAATAATGTTCGTTCTTATATGTGAATTTTATAGCACCGAGTAGTGGGTCATTCTTATTCTGTTATGTCGAATTGAATGTTGAGCAACAGAGAAGAAGAGAAGAAACAGAGAAGAAGAAAAAAAAAAAATCCAGGCGGCGTAGAAGATAAGAAACGAAGCAGAAGAAAAGAAGAGGAGAAAATGACTAAATTACCCTCAATATTTTATCCATTCAAAATTTTCAGCCACTTTTCACCGACAATTTGACCAGAGTGACTAAAATTGATAAAAATTTAATAGTTAAGGTACTAAATTAACAGTTTTAAAAGTCGTATATTGCAATTAAAATGACCCCAATAGTCATAGGACCAAAATGACAATTTACTCTAACCTAAATCATTCCAATTAATGCAAAAACATAATTGAAATATTGAGTCTTGTTTTAAATAATTAAAAATATTAATTAAACAAAAAAAAAAAACTTAACCTAAATTTGTTTATTTTTTTTAAATGCAAGAAAATGTTTTTCAAGGTTCATTATTTATAGTCTTTGATGCTCAACTGCTATATGTTTAGTAGGGCTAATTATTTCACCAAATTTTATGGCAAATTTTATATTGTATTTTTAATACATTCTAACATATTTGTAGTATATGTTTAACAATTATGTCAACTTTAATTGGGATGAGGTTCAAATCTAATAAGACCTTTCTTATAGAGTATTTTTAATACATTCTAACATATTTGTAATATATGTTTAACAATTATGTCAACTTTTATTGGGATGAGATTCGAACCTAATAAGACCTTTCTTATAGAAATCAATGAGTAAATTAAAAATAATAAATAGTTAACAGAATATTCTGTTACTAAAGTTTATACTAATGGAGTATAACATTATTTAAGAGAAGAAAATAATATAATATAGGGTAAAGAAGGAAAGTCATACAAAAAATACCAAAATCTAAATAATATGAACCATTCATTTCAACAAACAATTACGTCTAACATTTTTTAGTTCACATTAGGGCTTAAATTTATTGGCTTTTATTAAATTTATATATATATAGATTTTTATTCAAATGTGGCCGCGCCCTTACGTGCGGCCGTGCGGTTTACACCACTCAATGTTAAGAAATGCACCACTCAATGTTACGAAATGCACCACCACTCAATAAACATTGAGTGGTGGTGCATTTCGTAACATTGAGTGGTGCATTTCTTAACATTGAGTGGTGTAAACCGCACGGCCGCACGTAAGGGCGCGACATTGAGTGGTGCATTTCTTAACATTGAGTGGTGTAAACCGCACGGCCGCACGTAAGGGCGCGGCCACACCTGAACATAACCCTATATATATATATATGTATATATGTATATATATATATATGTGTATGTATGTATGTATGTATGTATATTACTATGGATTAGATTTGTAGGTGTAGATTATTCTCTCTCCTATCTCTTCCTTTCCCCTTAGGGGCTGTTTGGTTCAAGTCATCTCAGATTACCTAGGTAATCTGAATATGGTAATGTTATATTACCTTGTTTGGTTCAAATTATGAGATTACCTGGTAATGTTATATTACCTCAAAGCTGATGTGGCAGTAATGTTTCAAGGTAATGTGATTACCCTCACTCTATTTTACTCTTATTAAATTAAATAAATTAGTAGCTACAACAAAAAATGATACATATGTATTTCTTTAATTTAGAATTATGTGTCTACAATACCTTTATTTGAAAAATTATTCATTATCAAAAAATTAAATTAAATAAGAGAAATAATTTCATTAGTTATATTGCCTTTATTTTCTCTCATGCAAAGATTCTTTACATTCAAATTTATCAATTGATATTCATTACATTGTCCATTATCTTATTTTTACAATATCTTGTAATTAAATATCAAAGTTATAGTACAAAATAATGTTATATATTTATTTACCAAGTATTTTATTAATACTATGAAAATTTTTTTTAAATAATTTGAAGCTAATTATATTAACTACTTGGGTTTTTTTAAATAATTTGAAGCTAATTATATTAACTACTTGGGGATTTTTAAATAATTTGAAGCTAATTATATTAACTACTTGGGGATTGATAAATAATTTGAAGCTAATTATATTAACTACTTGGGGATTGATTGACAATTTGAAGCTAATTATATTAACTACTTGGGGATTGATTGACAAAGAGAGTACTCAAATAATAACCCAACAAATTGAAGCGGAATCACTCTATTTTACTGTTATTCAATTAAAAAAATTAGTAGTTGATTTCAAAAAAAAAAATTAGTAGTTACACCAAGAAATGATACATATGTATTTCTTTAATACCATGAAAAAAATAAAAAAGAATAGTTTGAAATCAATCATATTAACTACTTGGGGGATTTGTTGACAATGAAAGTACTCAAATAACCCATTACCCAGTTGAAGCGAGAAACTACCTTTTAATATCTTTAGAATACATATTATTTTAAAATTTCAAATTTTTATTAATTTATTTAATCTTTTTATTTTAAAATTTCAAATTTTTATTAATTTATTTAATCTTTTTTCTTAAACTTTTCAAATTTTTATTAATTTATTTAATCTTTTTTCTTAAACTAGGCAAATTTTTATTAATTTATTTAATCTTTTTTCTTAAACTAGGGATTTCTTTATCCACAATAACTCATTCAACAATAATGGTTAAACCAAATGAACCCTAAGCAAAACACCTAAAGGAAAGTCCATAGCTCCTATATCATAATCTCATTGCATGACGTTGTCATCTATGCTACCAACAATAACCGAATTGCAAATAACACACTACCAACAAAAAGTAAGAGAACAAATAGTAAAGATGAAGACAATGACAATGTTACTCAAAAGAGAATTAAGAACACTTAGAAAAATTCAAATTAAAAGAAGTATTTATTTAGACTATCATTTTTAAACTATCGATTTTACAAGGTTGCAAACATTTATTTTAGTAATAATTATAATGAATTTTCTATATTATCTTGGATTCATATACTTTGAGTTAGATATTTAAATAAAAAATTCGACATTCAATTACCCATGTATAAACTTCTCCTATATAATCTTGCGTTGATATACTTTCAAATATTTATTTAAATATAAAAATTGGGCATTAACCCATTCGCGCAATGCGCGTATAAAACTAGTATGATAATATTAGTAAATTACCCGTGCGATGCACGAATAATATTTTTATATTAAATATTTAAATAATAAAATAAAATGAATATATAAAAATGAAACAACAAAAATACACATTATGATTCAATTAGTTCATATCAAAACAAACAAATAGATAAATATATAAAAATGAAACAACTGGGTGGGAACTTCATGAATTATTATCAGATTGAAGCGATAAAAACATAAGAAATGGAAATATATATATATATATATATATATATATATATATATATATATATATATATAAAAACAATATGTAAAGAACATATACCTCCACATACCTCCACATCTTCCAACACAGATTCTAAGGTTTCTCCTCGATTGTTCTTGACTTCGTAAAGACGAATCAATCGTACTTTGATTGCCCACGCAGTACTGAAGACGTTTATCTTATTTATAGTAAAACAAAAATAGGGGCCATTGTGTTCAGACTTTTTTGTGTGTGTTAAGCTAAAGTGGTAACATGGAGTGAATGAAAGATGTGAAATTGGTTGCATGATTTATACAGTGGTATAGAATTTATTAGATAGAAATTTATTTGAAAAACTTTAAAAATAATTGGTTAATAATAATTATTGATTGATTAATATTAATAATAATAATCACTCATGTTATTATTCGATTAATATTATTATTATTATTAATTAATTAATTAAGAATTACTCCGTAATAATTTGCGATTTGCCTTTTATTAATAATAATCAATCATGTTCTTATTTTAAATCAATTTACCGTAATAATAATAATCAATCATGTTATTATCTGATTATATTATTATTATTATTATTGTGATTTTTATTATTATTATTGTTAAGAATTAATAATTAATAATTTGCAATTTGCCTTTATTAATAATAATCAATCCTATTATTATTTTAAATTAATTTTCCATTTTTCACCGATTAAGAATTAATGCATTTTGTATAATAATAATCAATCATGTTAATATTTTAAATCAATTTACTGTATTAATAATAATAATCACTGTTGTTATTATCAGATTATATTATTATTATTATTATTATTATTATTATTATTATTATTAAGCATTAATAATTTGCAATTTACCGTTATTAATAATAATCAATCCTGTTATTATTTTAAATCAATTTACCATTTTTCACCGATTAAGAATTATTGCCTTTTTTATAATGTACGTTAACATGCAATTTCTATTTTATTGTATGCAATTTGCCTTTATTAAATCATTACAATTTGCCTTTATTAATAATAGTCACTCCTGTTATTATCCGATTAAGAATTAAAGAATTTGCAATTTGTCTTTATTAATAATATAATTACTCTTGTTATTATTTTAAATCAATTTACCATTTTTCAACGATTAAGAATTATTGCCTAATCAATCCTGTTATTATTTTAAATCAATTTACAGTTTTTCACATATTACGAATTATTCCCTTTTTTATAATGTACGTTAGCATGCAATTTTTATTTTATTGTACACAATTTGCCTTTATTAAATCATTGCAATTTGCCTTTATTAATAATAATCACTCCTGTTATTATCCGATTAAGAATTAAGAATTTGTAATTTCCCTTTATTAATAATAATAACAACTCCTGTTATTATTTTAAATCAATTTATGGTTTTTCAATGATTAAGAATTATTGCCTAATCACTCCTGCTATTATTTAAAATCAATTTACATTTTTCAAAGATTAAGAATTATTACCTTTTTTATAATGTGTGTTAGTATGTAATTTCTCTTTTATTGTATGCAATTTGCCTTTATTAAATCATTGCAATTTACCTTTATTAATAATAATCACTCTTTATTAAATCATTGCAAACACCAATTAATATTAACAACACAATATTATATTAGATATATCACAAATTCATATATCACCAATCACCAATCAATATTAACAACACAATAGTACCATATTACCTTATGGCATTACATTATTAATAAATATGGATAATTAATAAAATTAATAAAATAATAAATAAATAAATAAATATTAACAATATTACCATATTAGATATATCACAAATTATATATCACCAATCACCAATCAATATTAACAACACAATATTACCATATTACCTTATGGCATTACATTATTAATAAATATGGATAATTAATAAATTTAATAAAATAATAAATAAATATTAACAATATACTGTATTAGATATATCACAAATTATATATCACCAATTAATATTATTAATAAATATGGATAATGGCATTACATTATTAATAAATATGGATAATTAATAAAATTAATACATTACATTATTAATAAATATGGATAATTAATAAAATTAATAAAATAATAAATAAATAAATATGGATAATTAATAAAATTAATAAAATAATAAATAAATAAATAAATAATATCCATTATGTTGTTACTAAAATGCCCTCCAGTTTTGGGGGAAAATTTTTGCTAGGCACTTCTATTATTATATATATAGATGTTTGAACGACGGAGCAGGCAAACAAAGGGACTTGAATTTACTTCTTTATTATTATTATTAAAAAATCAAACGGTATTCAGTTTGGTTCAATTTTTTATTGAATTGTTTGGTATACAAGAATACATTACTGTTCGGTATATTACTGAACCGAACTAATTCGGGTCGATTTGAAAAAAAAAAAAATCGAACCGAATTGCCTACCTCTACTTTGACATGTATGTTGACTATTTATTAGTATTACTAGTTTTACATGCACATTGCGCAAATGAGTTAATGCCCAATGTTTATATTTAAATAAATATTTGGAAGTATATCAAGGCAAGATTATATAGGAGAAGTTTATACATAGGTAATTGAATGTCGAATTTGTTTATTTAAATATGTAACTCAAAGTATATGAATCCAAGATAATATAGGAAATTCATTATAATTGTCACTAAAATAAATGTTTGCAACTTTGTAAAATCGATAGTCTAAATATTTGGTCTAAAAATGATGGTCTAAATAAATGCTACTTTTGATTTGAATTTTTCTAAGTATTCTTAGTTCTCTTTTGAGTAACATTGTCATTGGTTTCATATTTACTATTTGTTCTCTTTCTTTTTGTTGGTAGTGTGCTATTTGCAATTGGGTTATTGTTGGTAGCATAGATGACAACGCCATGCAATGCGATTATAATATAGGAGCTATGGACTTTCCTTTAGTTGTTCTGCCCGGGGTTCATTTTGTTCAACAATTATTGTTGAATGAGTTATTGTGAATAAAGAAATCCTTAGTTTAAGGAAAAATATTGAATAAATTAGTAAAAATTTGAAAATTTTAAATATGATGTATTCCAAAGATATTAAAAGGTAGTTTCTCACTTCAATTTGCTGGGTAATGGGTTATTTGAGTATTTTCATTGTCAACAAATCCCCAAGTAGTTAATATGATTGGTTTCAAACTATTCTTTTTTATTTTTTTCATGGTATTAATAACATACTTGGTAAATAAATATATATAACATTATTTTGTATTATAACTTTGATATTTAATTACAAGATAGTGTAAAAATGAACATAATGGACAATCTAATGAATATCAATTGATGAATTTGAATGTACAGAATCTTTGCATTAGAGAAAATAAAGGCAATATAACTAATGAAATTATTTTTCTTATTTAATTTATTGATAATGAATATGTTTTTAAATAAAGGCATTGTAGACACATAATTCTAAATTAAAGAAATGCACATGTATCATTTTTTGTTGTAACTACTAATTTATTTAATTCAATAAGAGTAAAATAGAGTGATCTCGCTTCAATTTTTGGGTTATTTGAGTATTCTCTTTGTCAACCAATCCCCAAGTATTTAATATAATTAGCTTCAAATTATTTTTTTTTCATGGTATTAATAAAATACTTGGTAAATAAATATAGAACATTATTTTGTATTATAACTTTGATATTTAATTACAAGATATTGTAAAAATAAGATAATGGACAATGTAATGAATATCAATTGATTAATTTGAATGTAAAGAATCTTTGAATGTGAGAAAATAAATACAATATAACTAATGAAATTATTTCTCTTATTTAATTTTATTTTTTTGATAATGAATAATTTTTTTCAAATAAAGGTATTGTAGACACATAATTCTAAATTAAAGAAATACATATGTATCATTTTTTGTTGTGCCTACTAATTTATTTAATTTAATAAGAGTAAAATAAAGTGAGGAACTTAATTATGCTAAATTTGATTGGGATGAGGTTCGAACCTAAGACCTTTCTTATAGAAATTAATGGGTAAGTTAAAAGTTAACGGAATATTAACGGAGAAGAGAATATTTAACGGAAAACTTAACGGATAATTATATAATTAAGGATAAATTAGGAAATCTCAAGAAAAAAATATAAATCTAAACAATCTGAACCATCCATTTGATTAAATAATTTGACCGCCGTTTTTTCTACCTATTTTAGGTCTAACTCTCTTTGACTCTTATTAGTATAGTAGATAGTGTGGCTTATTTATTCTTTTTTTTTTTGAGAAAATGTTTTTAATCAATTAATGCATATTGGATGACAAATAATGTGCCAAAAACCTTGTGGTCTAGTGGCACCCGGTTTACACTCCCATGTAGAAAGGAGTGGTTCAAGCTTCAGTGGGCAAATAGTGCATATTCAAAGAGTACAAACGGCATTATATTTTGAAAAGAGTTCTACTACATGGACTTTTATTTTATACCCCTCACTTTTACTCTTTGACGTGGCAAGATATGATAGGTTATATTCATCATGTGAGTCTCAAAAAAAGTGTCAAACATCAAACTTTTATGTGGGAGTAAAAATAAGGAGTATAACTTAGGAGTCAAGTAGTATTTTCCTTTATATATATATATCTATATATATCTATATATATATATATATATAGACATCATTGAAATTTTGAAATCTTATCTTACTACAACCTTATCTCATGAAAATCACAAAAGTCAATTTGAATGATGAGCCTAATTAGGGGGTGCGCCACCCCCATTGTTTGCAAGGTGTCATAGAAGTTGACCTCATTGTCCTCTACCCTAGGCCCTAGCTAAGCTACAAGGGTGCATTAATTTTCTTAAACTATTGTCTTTCTCACTGCGTAATTTTGGCTCTTATAATAAAAATAAAAACAAAATCTTTCAAACTTGGTTAGAATTAATGCACTCCTAATGTTCCAAAAGAATTGGACAATTTTTTTTTAAAAGAATGCTAATAATTGTACTTGAAATTAAGGTGTATTTAATACTTATTGGTCATTGTAAATTGTCTGTATCCATTGCTCATGTTCACATTGCTTTTTAGACAAGATGAATATTCATCACTCTTTAACCAATACTTTTGCCGTTTGTTTGATTCACGAAAAATATTTGAGAAGAAAATGAAATTGAAATTCTATGAAAAAGAAATTGTAAGAAAAATTGATTCCATTATTTGGCTGATGAAAAGAATTACTGAAAATATTGATTCCATTATTTGGTTAGGCTTAAAATTGTAAGAAAATAATGAGTATAATTACCAATACAATATGTCTCTTTATAATAATAATAATAATAATAATAATAATAATAATAATAATAATAATAATCATTATAATAATAATAATAATAAGTAATAGTGATATTTAAATTGAAATATTACAGAGTATAATTTATAAATTACAATATCATAATATTATATTTTATTATAATAATAATATGATAACAATCATTATACATATTTGGTATATGGATAATTAAAAAAGTTCTATAAAGGCTCTGTTTGGCAGAGCTTATTTAGGAGCTTATAGCTTATTTTAAGCTACTAATAAGCTATAAGCTATGTTTGGTAATGTTCTTAAAACAAGCTATTGAACTTATTTTTTAACGTTACATAAGGTAGCGTTTCAAAATAAGCTAGTAGCTTCCTAACTTTTTTTCCATCTTTAACCTTATTATTTAAAGAAATAACATCATTTACCCTTCCCAATTAAAACCTTTTTGACTAAACCTTTTTGAATTTTTCTCTTCAATATGTTTGGTTGTAATTTCAATTTGACATTTGTGTTTGAACATTGATTTTTGTATGAACTAATCTTATGAATTATAAACATTTTGTTTTACTTTATATGTTTTCAAATATATGTTGTTACTTTATATTTTATTAAAATATATTGATTTCACTATTTTATATTTTAATATATAAACAAACCTATTTAAATTTAAAACTATTTAAATTGTATGAAGATATCCTTTTTAGTCCTTTTACATTTGTCAGCTTATCAAAAAGTTAATTTTACTAAACACTTTTAAGCATAACAACTAGCTTAACAGCTCTTCAGATTTCAGCTTCGAGCTTATAGCTTTTCAATTTTCCGCTAATTTTCAGCTTTCACCTATCTTTTCAGCTAGGTTTGCCAAACATAACCAAGAACAAAATTATCGTACTAAGTGATGAATTGTTCTTGTTGGTTTTACGGCTGTGCTACAACCGTTTCGGCTGGCCAACACTACCGCCTAGGCACCGCTACTGCTAGGAGGAGAGTGCTGACTCTCTTGACTACATCTCTGGCTCGTCAGTCGCGGAGGAAGCGCCCCAACGAAACTATAATCGAGCCCCCAGCTGCTAGGAGGATACTGGTCAGCCCGGAGGTCAACGAGGGTGAAACCATCCACAAGGGTAAATATCCTTTGGGTGAGTGGCTGGACAAGGTCATCTTTCCTTGTGACCTAGACTACGTTTAGGGGCTGGATACCGATAACCTTCTGCTCGGGCAAATCATGACAGGTAGGTGGAGGAGATAAACCTTAAGCTGGCCACCGCCAACTCTGCATTGGAAGCTGAGCAATGGTGCAATGAGCAGTTGGTGCTGAATCTTCAGACTACTCGCATGGTTGCGCTGACTGCCTACAAGGAGTCGGAAGCGTTCCGGGGGGATGCCGAGTAGTAGCCCAGGAGTGCGCGGAGTGGATTGCTAAGGCCTGACTAGCCAGCCCGGCCGGTGAGAAGTTCTCGGCAGAGATGGGCAATGAGGATTATCAGCTGGGCATTGTTGCCGTCGCCGTCCTCTAACGTAGCGTCGGGCACCCACCGGGAAGTAGTACCGTCGATGACAACAGGGAAGCCAACGGCGACAACCTATCACTGCTACCTCCCACAGTCGTCGCTGCCTCCAACAGCCCAAGCTCCAAATAACTAACACTAGGACCCCGACCGATGGCAAACGGTGCCATCACTGAGCCACCACCGATGAACGAACCGCATAACAAAACTCTACCAGAATGAATTCTCAAAAACAGGTTTTGTTTTGTTTTGTTTTTTTTTTTTTTTTCAGAAGAACATACATATATATTACGGGGAAATATACAAGGGTATATATACATTCGAAATTTTTATTTCAAAAAAGAATTGTGTATTTTGAAATAATTTTTGAAAAATATTTGTACACACTGAAAAATATACATATAAAGAATATGTATAAAACAATTTTAGAAAAATATGTATATTCATAAAAACATTTATATACACATGTATATACTTCACGAAATATAGTGTACTCTAAACTCTATATATATATATATATATATATTCAAACGCATATCCAATTTTTTTTTTACTAAAAATATGTATTTTGGATTCTGGAACATGATATAAAAATAAATTATAAAATATTAAAATATAGTAAACATGGATAAGCATGTATATTAGAACACAACAAACATTTCATATCAATTAATACACAAAATGCATATAAACACGGAAGGGTGGTTTCGCCGGTAGAGCCTGGTTTTTAGGTGGGATACAAAAGTAGGACGAAAATTATTGGGATACAAATATGGGCAATACTACACTGTAGGATGCATATTGTCATTTTTGAACAGGCATCTTCAGAATGCATTGTTATCTTTTATAATATTTGTTTCAAATTAAAATACTATACATTATACTTGGAGAATACGAAAAGAATACCGTATATAAATACAAAATAATAAATACGTAGTTATGTATTTATTTTTTGAAATATAAGGATAAAAAATACTTAAATAGTGGGTCCAAGACCAATAACCCTAATGATAAAAAATACTTAAATAGTGGGTCCAAGACTAGGGGTGGAAATAGGTCAGGCCCCTTCATAGGGGCTTACGACTTGGCCTAGCCTAGTCTAGCCTATTTAGTAAAAATGTCAGGCCTAGACCTAATTAGAAGCTTATTTAGTTAAATAGGCCTAGGCCTATATTTAAAAGCTTAGCCTACAAGCCCGCAGGCCTAGCCTATATATATATATATATATATATATATATATATATATATATANTATATATATATATATATATATATATATATATATATATATATATATATATATATATATATATATATATATATATATATATATATATATATTGTATACATAACCTACCACCCTAATTCCCAATACCTAAATCCCAAATACGACTTACTAATTAGTAAACAGTGTTAGATATTACTAGCTACTACT
This sequence comes from Ipomoea triloba, assembly GCF_003576645.1. Classification (NCBI taxonomy): domain Eukaryota; kingdom Viridiplantae; phylum Streptophyta; class Magnoliopsida; order Solanales; family Convolvulaceae; genus Ipomoea; species Ipomoea triloba. Next base: position 15,253,224 of record NC_044924.1, on the reverse strand, counting down.
GCTATGATGCTAAATTGCTAATAAGTAGTGTTACTTACTACTGCTATGATGCTAAATTGCTAATAAGTAGTGTTACTAATTACTAGTAATAATTTAAATTGCTAATAAGTAGTGTTACTAATTACTAGTAATAATTCTGCTAGTTGTTTAGTGTTTACAGTTTACTAGCAATTAGTAAAGTAGTAATACTATTGTAATATGAGTCTACTAGTAATTGATTGCAGGATTTATAGATTTGTAGTAATACTAGTAATTAGTAAGTAATGTATTGTTGAATTTTGTATTACGAACTTTTACTTATTAAACTTGTGGTGTTGGATATTGTATTATGAAATATGAACTTATGGTTTTGTCATTCATTATGAAATATGAACTTAAGTATTTTTTTATAATTTTTTTACAGGTATACTTTAAAATGCTTAAAAATGTAGGCCTTAAATATGTTCGAAGCCTATTTAAATAGGCGCAAAACCTATTCAGGATCTATTTTGAAGTCTTTTTAAAGGCCTATATATTAAATAGGCTTTTAAAAAAGCTTTAGGCCAGACCAGGCCAACTGTAGGCTCAGGCTTGAGCCTAAAAAAAAGCCTACATACAGGCCCAGGCCCAGGCTCAGGCTTTCGATTTTCATAGCAGGCCCATGCCTAATTTTCTAAAGTCCGGCTCGGCCTAGCCTATTTCCACCCCTATCCAAGACCAATAACCCTAATTTCATTTAAACTACAATACTGTACACATACACGTATCATATACTCATTTTCTACCTTTTAACTATTTTTTTTTTAGAAAAGCTAACATGCATTCGCAGAATGCATTTGTTTTTAAGCAAACATGCATTCCATGAAAGTACTTTGCCCATCTTTGTTACCTTTTTAAAAGCGGTCTATTTTTGTATCCCACCAAAAAAACCAGCTCAACCGTGTTTATGACTCAATACATTTACTGAATTTTCAGAATATAATTATGCAAATATAAGCATACCGTACACCGAAAAATATATCGTGCTGATAACATGTTGTAAATTATTTCCTTTAACTCGTAGCGTTTTCAAGTGAAACGGATTACTATGATTGGACAGTGAACAATGTAAATGCAATAAAACAAGAGCAAAAGAAAACCTAGAGAGAGACAAAGTAGGTTTCACAAGAAATTTTATTCTAACATCATCTGTGTTCATAATACAAAGGACATATATATAATTACTATTGTAACGAAAATGAATAATGGAGGCATAAATACAATGACCATTATAACTGTTATATAATCCACTCATAATTTTCACAGTTAATATTGATTATAACATAATAATTTTATTGCTTTGGAATCGGTATCTGACTAAGACAGATCAAATATATTATAAGTTGAGTAAAATTGACTTGATTAGGGACCAATTAGCTGCCCTCTTTTCATTATTGAGAAGTCCTAATCGACCATTTTAATATATGCACCTAACAGACCGAAATAATCACACACTATTTAAACTATTTTTGGAATGTTAATCACTTATTATAGTTTGGAGTGAAAAGTTGTCAACTTTCTATTTCTTTAAATATCGTTAATAGAACACATCTATTGAGAAAATTCTTTTAATTCAGGTTTGACGATAATTTAAATATAATATAATTATCTGCTATAAGAAAGTTTAATTTGGGACTCTGTGTATAGAATAATGTTTTATGTAAACGATACGAAATAATAGAAGTTAATACCCATTATAGTCATTGACTATAATGGTTTTATTCAATTTAGTTCTCGACTTTGATAGTTTTACAGAATTTAGTCATTTGTTAAAAATTCTGTTAGTGGACAGTTAGAAATAGGTTTCTAATGGTAATTTCTCATCCTTCATCTCATTTAGGATGATTCATTCGTCTTTTCTTTATTAAGATCCACACAAAAATGTAAATCTTCGCACCCAAATATTTATTTACTCTGCATTTGTTTATTTAGGGTTGAAGTTGATTTGGGTACGAAGATTTGAATTTCTATGTGATCTTAATAAGGGTAAGAAGAATGAATCATCCCAAATGGGATGAAGGATGAGAAGTTATCATTAGGACCCTATTCTAATAGTCAACTAATAGAATTTTTAATAAAGGACTAAATTGTGTAAAACCATCAAAAGTCGAAGACTAAATTGAGCACAAAAAGTTATTTAAAACTAAATTGAGTAAAATGGCTATAGTTGAAGTCTATATTGAGTATTAACTCGAAATAATATCATATATCAACTTTGAATGATTAACAACTTTAAATTAAATTAAAAAAAAAACAACTTTAAATTAAGAGAAAATGGTAATTTCGTAATTATTGGAAGCTCTTGACATGCACATGATAAATTAAGTTTCGTAGTGCATATGCTGATATGTCAAAATCTACTTGAATTGAGTGTACTTTTATAGATCAAGACTTAAGAGTCCATGTCTAGTAATGTTGGTAAGATTATCACAAGATTCTAACTTCAACTCCTAATAATTGTTATCTATATATTGACTTTTTTGATGTGATAAGTCGGTCAATTATGAGCAGTCTTGTAAATTATCCACACAACTGTGTGGAACACGGTCCAAAACGAAGTCGTTGAATTTTATGAGTTAAAATAATGTACATACATTATATGTTACAATAATGTGTTTTATGTGTTACAATAATATACATTATGAGTTAGAATAATGAAACTTCTGAGGTAAGATAATGTACATTATGTGTTAGAATAATATATTTTATGTGTTAGAATAATGTACATTATGAGATATAAAAAATGTATATTGCAGCAAGTAGCGTTAAAAAAAATTTACTCTGTATTTATTTATTTAGGGTTGAAGTTGATTTGAGTACGAAGATTTGCATTTATATGTTGATCTTAATAAGGGTAAGAAGAAGGAATCATCCCAAATGGGACGAAGGATGAAAAGTTACCATTTGAACCCTATTTCTAATAGTTAACTAACAGAATTTTTAATAAATGACTAAATTGTGTAAAATCATCAAAGTCGATAACCAAATTGAATACAAAAAGTCATTTAGAATTAAATTAAGTAAAACTACTATAGTTGGAGACTATATTGGGTATTAACTCGAAATAATATCATATATCAAGTTTGAATGATTAACAATTTTAAATTAAGAGAAAAATGGTAATTTCGTAATTATTGGAAGCTCTTGACATGCACATGATAAATTAAGTTTCATAGGGCATTTGCTGATATGTCAAAATCTACTTGAATTGAGTGTACTTTTATAGATTAAGACTTAAAAGAGTGCAGGTCTAGCTATGTTTGTCAGACATCTACCTAAACTACGAAGTTCTAAATTTGACTCTTAATAATTATTATTTATTGATATTTTTTATTTGAGCTGGTTAATTAAGAATAATGTTGCAAATTATCCGTACAACTGTGTAGAGTACAATACAAAACGACGTCGCTAAATTTTTTTTGTTAAAATAATGTATATTATGTGTTAAAATAATGTACATTATGAGTTAGAATAATGAAACTTCTGAGGTAAGATAATGTGCATTATGTTTTAGAATAATATACTTTGTGTTAGAATAATGTACATTATGAGTTTAAAAAATTTATATTGCAGCGAGTAGTGTGAAAAAAATTACATGAAATGACGTCGTTTTTGGATCGTGGTCCACACATCTCCATGGTCCACGCAGTAACTATTAGAGCAGTCTTGGCTAGTTTATACTTTGTGAGTCCCTTGTGGGTTTTTCCTAAAGTGTACCTTCATTATTTATGAAATTGGGGAATAAAACTATTTTACATTTTTAAAGATAAATCATTGCTTTTATATATATAGTTGAGTTCAAGTGTGGCCTGCTCCTTAGATGTGACCGTGCGATCTTTTTCAGCCATTAGATTACATCAAGTTATCAAATCAACGCGCAATATATATATATATATATATATATATATATATATGTGTGTGTGTGTGTGTGTGTGTGTGTGTGTGTGTGTGTGTGTGTGTGTGTGTGTGTGTGTTACAAAACACACCATTCTACGTATTAAAATGCATCAGAGGACTAATAAAACACACAATTCCACACTATAACCAAATGCACATATTCGCTTAAAATTCATCAATATACATAATAAAAGTATAAAACGCATTATAAAACACACCATTCCATAACACAATTAATGTACCAACATACGTAATAAAACGCATCACAACATGTATTAAAATGCATCACACCATGTACTAAAATGCACCATTTCAATATAGATACTAAAATTACCAAAAAAAACTTTACTTAACATGCGTGAACTGCAATTTTCACCATTAGATTAATTCAATTGGATGTCATAGATTCAGCCGCACGACCGCATGGGGTGACCAGGCCGCATATGAGCCAATATGTATATAAATGTGCACACTTAAAAATTATGAGGAGTGCAGATTTTATAGTGTTCAAGTTTGTATAATAAAGTTGGTAATAACTAAGAAAATGCCATTGCATTTAGAAAAAAAAAAAAAAAAAAAAGCTGGTTGGCCTTATATTTCCAGATGTAAGGCTGAGATTGATTATTAGTTTTGTCCTAAAGACTTGTCCTTATATGATCCTCCCTCTCTCTCTCACACTATATATATATATATATATAGGGTTGCACTCTCGTGCGAACTAGCGCCCAAGTAGGAAATGAGAACGCTCCATGGCCGTCCACGTGTCCAGATCAACGAATCAGATGCAATTTTAAAAAAATGACGTGGTGGCATTTTCGTAAATAACTGGAACTTTGGTGCACCTAGTTTCACTTACAAGTGCACCTATTTTTGCACTTATTTTCACTTACAAGTGCGACTAATTTACCTTGTTAATATTAATGCACCTATTTTTGCAAATACTTTCACTTACAAATACAAGTAATTTACCTTGTTAATATTCATGCACCTGGGTGCAACCTAGGTGCACCTAGTTATAACATTAGGTGCACTTAGTATTGATGCTCACTGTACAATTCACTTGCACCTGTAATACATTTTATTTGCATCTGCAATACATTTTACTTGTACTTGTGCAAGTAATTTACTTTGTTAACATTCATGCACCTCGTTGCAACCTATGTGCACCTAGTTATAGCATTAGGTGCACCTAGTTATAACATTAAGTGCACTTAGTATTGATGTTCATTATACAATTTATTTGCACTTGTAATACATTTTACTTGCACGTGTGCACCTATTTTCACTTGCATGTGCAAGTAATTTACCTTGTTAGCATTTATGCATCTGGGTGCACCTAGTTATAACATGACGTGCACCTAGTTATAACGTTAGGTGCAACTACATTCCGGACACGTGGCGCGCTGTGATTCGACCGCATTTCTCTCTTGGGCGGCCAGTACGCATTTGAACGCGATCCTATATATATATATATATATATATATATATATATATATATATATATATATATATAGGGTTATGTTCAGGTGTGGCCGCGCCCTTACGTGCGGCCGTGCGGTTTACACCACTCAATGTTAAGAAATGCACCACTCAATGTTACGAAATGCACCACCACTCAATAAACATTGAGTGGTGGTGCATTTCGTAACATTGAGTGGTGCATTTCTTAACATTGAGTGGTGTAAACCGCACGGCCGCACGTAAGGGCGCGGCCACACCTGAACATAACCCTATATATATATATATATATAGATATATAATGTAAACATTGCTTCCTACTAGGGATGTCAACGGGGCAGGGTGGGGGCGGGGGACATCCCCCCCATCCCCCGCCCCCGACTTTTTCCCACCCCCCCCGTCCCCGTCCCCATCCCCGCCGGGGAAGGGAAAAATCTCCTCATCCCCTTCCCCATGGGGATTATGCGGGGACGGGGAATCTCCGACCCCATTTTAATTTATAAAAAAATGAATAATATATATACTCATCTTCATCATCAATACGAATGAACTTCAGAGTTCCGATATCTAATAGTAGTTTCCTTTAATGTTTTCCCCTTGGTCCATGGATTATGACTTTTCTATATATGCAGATTAGAGTAGATACACATATATGCACATATGCATGTTCACAATCAGCTCCTTAAGCACATATGCATGTTAACTACATCACAACAAAGCGAAGCTAGACTACTAGAGACAACGAAAAAATAATGTAAAATAATAACAAAATAATGTAAAATAATGTATAATATATAATATATTATATATAAGTAGTTTAAGTACAACACGAGTGATGTACTCTTATATATATTATATATATTATACAGCACTAATATATATATATATATATATATCGGGGGCGGGGCGGGGCGGGGAGACTACTCCCCATCCCCGTCCCCGTCCCTGCCGGGGAATCAAACGTTCCCCCATTCCCGTCCCCATTCTCCTATTTTTATCCCCATCCCCGTCCCTATCGGGGTGGGTAGTTTGGTTCCCCATCTGGTACGGGTACAATTGACATCCCTACTTCCTACTAGAAGTGTGAACTAATTTCAACTGTCCATCTTGAATTTGTGATAGCTAAAAATAAGAATAATATATGGGATTACTTTTATAAATATTACAATTTTTACTCTTTAGTGTTGATAAGTACACCTTAAACTTCAATTTATTTATAAAAATGTTTACTATTTTTTTTTCTGCTTTAGATCTCTTAGATGGTTCAGATGGTTAGCTCCGATTGATTTATAATTTTTCTCTTTAAGTGCCTCTTTTTGAGGAGAGTTTACTTATATATACGAAAATGTTTTTTCCTTCCGAAAATCTTTTCTAATATGGTTTAAAAATATTGGATGTCATAAATTGATTGACTTCATCCGGAGATTAAACCAACAAATGAAAAAGTGTGATGTCAGAAAGTGCGATAACAGAAGATATAAATTAAATTTGTGTGTTTGCCCATGTAAATGTGCAAGAAAAGCAAATGAAGTCAGCCTGTAACTTTCAGAGCAAAAGATAATGATGCCACTCACTACAATCAAGAACACTTTGGTATACTCACCAAGTCTTTTGTCATTCAAGTTCTGGACACAAGATGTGGCATACCAATGTAATACAAGCACCGCATTTCTGCACCAATGTAATATATGCACAGATGTGGCATACCAATGTAGTACATGCACCGCATTGCTGCACCATTTAATACAAGCACAGATATGGCATACCAATGTAATACAAGCACCGCATTGCTGCACCATTAGAAAGTTGTCATTTAGATTAGAAGCAAAGCCAAATTAAGATCTGCCTTAGCTTCTGATGCATTCAATGACACACCTATTCAACATTCATCAAAGTAATCTGGATATTCCAAGTGGATGATAACAACTTCACAAGTACCATAATCCTAAACACATCAAAACCACTTCAGGAAAGGCACATAGTATTTTGGTGTTTGGATTACTAAATACTAGTTCTCCTGTTACAGAAAGGTTTTAGAGAAAAATCAGCCATATATGGTATCCTTATGATATATTGTCTCCAAATCAAAATACTGTTCTTACAAAAAGGCTAAGAGTCAGGTTTATTATATGACATAAATCCACAATTACACTATGCATCATTAGGATTTCCTGTGACAAAAGAAAGAAAAAGAAAACCAAGTATTAAAAAAAAAAAAAAAAAAAGAAAAAAAAAAAAGCTAAGGCTTTTCACATTGATGATTTCAAGTGAATGTTGGGTTTTCTGTAATATTGATTACATGAGATGATTGGATGAAATTGACACCATGAAAACACAGTTGTTGCATCCACCACTTCTTTATCTTCAAATCAGAACATATTGCATAAAGTGTTTTTACACACAGACTAAACATGAAGTAACTAGTTAAGCTAGCCGTTGATTTCTCCAGGTGACACCGGTTGATCTTTGGGGTCGGGTGACTGTTGGTAAGATATTGAAATCAGCTTAGATCTATAAATGTCATCTCCCTCAGCATTTTTAGTCTTGGCAATGGGGTCACTAGTCAAATCCTCAGGTTTGTAGCCAGAAGCAGGTTCCTTCTCTGGTGCTAAGTAAGATATTGCAATGAGCGATTCCCGAGTCAAGTCCTCATCACAAACCTCCTTGCCTGGATTCTTCTTATCCATAAATGCCCTGTTTCATGAAGCAATCAGGAGACTGCATAAATGGCATAAACAACTGAAATCTTATTTCAGTTTTTATTATTTTTCAGAGTCAGTGTGTACAACCACAACTAAGGCTTATTTGAGTTGCCTTGGGTTGAGCCACAAACCAAGGTGAATTAAATTAGCTAACTTTTTAGTTGTTTCTGTTATATCTGTAATTGGTTTATTACAGTAAAAAATTTCAACTAGACAGAATTATTTTCGTTTTTTTTTCCAGATTTGATCTTTTTATTTCTTTAAAAATTGATTAAGAAAGCTTTACTTAAGCATTATTAGTTCTTCTCAAATTTTGGGAAAATTTATGGAGAACAATTTAGTGCAATTCTTAAGGTCGGCAGCCACTACTTTCCATCCTAGTAAATTATCATTCAAATTTCCTGCATCCACCAAAGTACACAATTTTGAATCAAACTTGAAACCATCTTAACTGGCTTCTCCTCAATAAGTCATTCAATGAAAATAATAACAGAGAGAGTGCTAGCAAATTCTATGTAACCCAGAAAATGCCAAATTGTAAGCAGCCTGCCAGAAAAATGAGAATACTGATCATGACAATGTAAACCGTAAACCAAATTTACATAGTGGCTATTGATTTGGTAACTACAAGGTTTATAAGTTTGAGTCTCAAAGGGAGCGACTTATTGATCTTCTTGGTTTGAGCCAGTCAACTATAGGCAACCTACGTTGGTTTACCTCCTTGTGGTCATTTACCTTTTTAGGACCACAAGACGGGGGTTTACCCACACCCTCGAACAGTAGCGGCAGGTTTCTACGTTACCCAAAAAAAAAAAAAATTACATAGTTACATGACTTGTGTTGGTTATTTAACAATTGATTACCACCTATGTAATTTAATACATTGCTACCACATCATTAGAATAAATCCCCCAGTCCGCTCATTCCCATTCCCCTTCTCCTAAGTCTCCCTCCAGCAATGAAAATATCAAGAAAAAAGAACATTACACCTAAAATCACTTAAATTAGCATTAACAGAGATAGGAGGGAGATATAGAGGTGGTCCTCTCTGTTTCAAGTTGTCATATGGATGAAGACTGAAGGGAAACCAATAAGCCTTCAATACATGGAGAATCAAAGAGGTGTTCACATTTCCTCATTTTTCCATTAATGGACTTGCTGTTTTCTTTAAAGAAAAAGGAGAGCAATTGCAGTTTGCCTAATGGGAACTACTTTCACCTATCTCACACAAGAACATTTTGCTACTTCACAATTTACTTGAATTAAGGAGAAGGGTCATCAATTACCTTCTCAACAGGTCTTATCATAATTCATAATCATATCTTCAGAATTTTACCCATGAAGTCATAGTCTCTGATGATAACCTTATTAATCAACATACCCCAATTATTTCCAATAAGAACACCAATTTACACATCATTCCTATCTACATTAAGCTTTTATAGACCAACTACATTAAATCAGCATCTCTAGGGCAACCATCACAGAAAAGAGGCAAGCAACCTAAAGGCTCAAACTTCCTTGCACAGCCAAGGAAGAGCATACAGAAAACATTAAAAGTTCAATAAAATCATAACATTCGATGACCCTCAAAGCCAACAACTTCTTATGCCATTGACAGAACTCTTCTATGACCTCTTCTTTTTATGTATTCACATTTAAAGATTTTTGACAAAAATTGACACGACTTTTGAGGGAAATCAAGATCAAAAAACCAAAGCACATACATACAGACGAACCCTTGAAACCTAAAAATCATTTATAAAATCCTAAATTAAACTATCTACCAGCAGCTTGCTAATCAGATTAGTAATCCTCATCGAAAATAGCAAAAACCAACATAACTATACTTCAGAAGAAATTGAAGTCAAACCATTTTCAATGCCCATGATCATCGATATTCGATAATAATAAGAGGAAAAAACTTTTAGCAACAGGCATATCGTAATACAACAGGCGAAACAAAAATAAGAGGAAAACGGTTTGACTTAACAGAAGCGGCAGAAAATTACCGATTGATTTTGGAGAGATGTCTTTCGTCGGTGATGGAAGTACAAGGTTCAACCGTTGAAGGGCCCTATCAATCGATCAAAATCCACTTTTGTCTTCTTCTTTGCTATTACTTCGAGATAAACAGATATGGAGTTCAATTTTGACCAATGGTCAAAGTCAATTTTTCTTACACCGTTTGTCGTAAAACACGATGAAAGAAAATACAAAGCTCCATTGAAACTCGGCTATTCACAATAAATTTAGGATAGTGTTATATTCTCGCCACGAAAAAAAAAAAGGGAGAAAATAATCTTCCCCTCCCATAAATTTAATAATCACTCAAGAAAAACGTCTAATATTTTCTCATCAATTATATTTCTGAAAATATATTTCTAGAAATTTAGTTTTATATTGGAAATATAAAAATTAAATTATCTAACAAAATTAAGTAAGTTGTTTGGTTCATTAAACTTTAATAGGAATGTTGTTTAATTTCTAATATATTATTGTTATTTTTCCTAGGAATTAGATTAGGAACAAGACATGAAATATCTATTAAAATATAGTAATAGCTATTAAAAAAAAGGAAGAGACATACATCATTGAGGATTATATTTGAGAAAGAAAATTAGTCAATAATATTTACTACGAACTTAGATGCAAATTAGGATCCTATTCTAGTTAGGGTTCTCAAAGTGGGTTAAAACTCGCGAGTGTCCCGCCCCACAATAAGATAGGTTAGGGCTACTGAAATAAGCGCAAATTATTGCGTGTTGTGTGGACCACGGTCCAAAACGACGTCGTTTTGACATATAAAAAATTTCTGTTAGTCAATAACAATGTGATCTGCTCAACCGTTTATGTGTTAAAATAATGAACCTTCTGGGATAAAATAATGTATTTTATGAGTTAGAAAAATGTACTTTATGTTTTAGAATAATGTACTTCATGTGTTAGAATAATAAACCGTCTGGGAAAGATAATGTATTTTATGAGTTAGAATAATATACTTTAGGAAAAATGACACTTTTTCTTCCTATGTTATGTGCATATAGCACTTTTCTCCCCATGTGTTATTAAAGTGGCCGTTTTTCCCCCTAAAAATAACTATCTCATTTATTTTTCTTCTCCAACAAATTATTACTTATATGTATGGATGATCACGATTCGGTTCGAACCTAACCAAACACTGTAGCAATCATACCGAAATAGTATGGACGATTTTGGTTACGATTCAGAACCGAAAAAATAAAATTAAATAATTGTTGAACTGTGAACCAGAACTGAACCACAGTCATATATAGTGAAAATGATCAAACATTTATTTTGATAAATCGGTACGATTTCCAATTTCGATTTTGAATCGCCAATCAAAACTTATTTATTTATTTTTATAATTTTATTTCTTATTTAAAAATAGTCTAAATTCAACAATTATTTTATTTTATTTTTCGATTCTGAATCGTAACCATAACCGTCCATACTATTTAGGTTCAATTGCTACAGTGTTCGATTAGGTTCGTATCGAACCGTGATCTTTCATACATATTAGTAATAATTGGTTGGAGAATAAAAATAAATGAAATAATTATTTTTAAGAGCAAAAATGTCAATTTTTAAGGCGCACCTTTTGAACTAAGGGGCCTGCAGACCCCTCACTCAGGCCCTCAAGAACAAACTTTTTGAACTATGGGGTCTGCCAGATCCCTCACTCATGCCCTTAAGAACAAAACTTTTGAACAAAAGTTAGGTGCGCCATTTTAACATTTAAGGTGCGTTGTTCTAACACTTAAGGTGCATCTTTGTATCACTTAAGGTGCGCCATTCTTATAAACTGAAGGTGCGCGATGTAGATTAATTAAGTGGAATTATGAATGTTGCTCGTGGAGCACATTTGAATGGTCGGAACGACAACATAGTTACACGTTCCGAAACCTCGGTGAACTTTGGTTCGGAGACCGGTAGTGACATCAAAGGGTATATCCCTACGTCGTGTTTTTAGTATTGGAATTGTGAACTTTTAGAATGTAAATTGTGTTTATACCTTGTGGTCAAGTGGCACCCGGTGTCCCGATTAACACTTTCACATGGATGAGGCAACTGCTACATTGTAACAGAGTCAGTAGAACTCAAAAAAAAAAAAAAAACTTATAAGTCAAAACACATAACAACTGTACTAAATTTTAAAAAGGGAAAATTGCATTTTTCGTCCCTAAGTTATAGGGTAATTAGCGAAGGACCTTGTGGTCCAGTGGCATCAAACCCTTCCCTTTATACGGGAGGTGGTGGGTTCGAGCCTCAGTGGAGGCAATACTGACTCTTGTGCTTCAATAGGTTGAGAAAGTAGTTATGAACAGATACTGCATTGTAATAGAGTTATTAGTATTCAAAAAAGTTAGTAATACTCACTTTTCGTCTTTAAGTTCTCATTGGCGTTGCACTTTTCGTCCCTGAGTTATTCAAATTGTAAATTTTGTCCCTAAGTTATCATTGCGTTGCACTTTTCGTCCCTATGCAAACTTTGGTAAATTTTCGTTTAAAAAAATTTTAATCGAACTTTTCCGGTTCAATGCCAATTTTTTAACGAAGTTTACTGAAAAAGTTCGATTAAAAATTTTTTAAAACGAAAATTTACCGAAGTTTGCAAACTTAAGTTAGGGACGAAAACTGCAACGTAATGATAACTTAGGGACAAAATTTGCAATTTGAATAACTCAGGGACGAAAAGTGCAACGCCAATGAGAACTTAGGGACGAAAAGTGAGTATTACCATAACTTAGGGACGAATTCTGCAATTACCCTATAATTTAGGGATAAAAATGCAATTTTCCCTTTTAAAAAAATTAAATTGTGCATTTTTAATATTGAAATTGACTGCAGTATTTAAAAGGAACTTGTGAATACAAAACAATGTAATCAATTATATATATGTTAAGATGGTGTATTTGTAGTATACAAATTGTAAAAATTTTAAAAAGTAAATTATTAACATTTAGTATTTAAATTGTGTATGTATCAATACGCCCTTCCAAGTTCCAAGTTTAGTCAAGAATCAGCTCATGCACTTAACCCAATATCATATTCCAAGTTTCAAGTTTACTCAAGAATCAGCTCATGCACTTAACCCAATATTCCTGAGAAACCAACCCTTCAAATCCTAAATTAAATATTAATATCTCCCGGGCCTATAAATAGTGAGAAATTGAACAGGGGAGCAGAATTAGAACCAAGAAAGAAATAGGTTGTGTTGGGCGAGTTGGAGTGAATTAATTATTTGGTTAGATTACATAGCTTGCTCGGTAGGAAGGAAGAAAATGGAGTTGGATTTGAAGTTGGGGTGGGGTGTGTTCTTGGTTGGGGTTCTGGGTTTAAGCATCATTTGGTGGGTGCTTAGAAGGGTGAATTGTTGGTACTATGAGATAGTGAAGCTTGGTCATGAGAAGAGACTGCGTTTGCCTCCAGGTGATTTAGGTTTGCCTTTCATTGGCAACATGTGGCCTTTCCTAAGAGCTTTCAAGTCCTCCAACCCAGATTCCTTCACATCCTCATTTGCTTCCAGGTACTCTCTCTCTTTCATCTAGGATAAAAAGTTGAACGGCAACATTCATACTTAATTTCACTTTAGGAAAATAAGGAAGTATGTATAGAGCTAAATTTGATTTTAATGATACGATTCGGGTATCATTACCGACATGCAGTTAAAAAGTAAGTATACATGCATTTTCACGTGTGAAAACTAAGATCAGAGTTACATGAAACCCAGGTTCTACCTTTAAATAATTAGCTTTTCTACGTACTCTAAAATTCCAGAAAACTAAGCTAAGCAAGATGCATGTTTTATGTGTGATTTGGTGTAATTTACAACATAATAATGCTTATTAATCAATAATGAACAAGTACGTACAGTTGATCAGCCCATAGATGGTTTTAAGTCATTTAATTTGTTTGTAAATAAATTAAAGAAGGTTCCCTTCTAAAAGATTATGGCAACTCAGCTCATCATCATCTCTTCCATCTTGTACTCTAGTCTCTAGCGAGGTTGGAAGAAAACAAAAACCGAATTTGGTTTCACCTCGTCCAAGAAATGAGCAGGCCATTCTTTGTCTTTTATCTGCCACTTTTTCTTTTCTTGGATTCATACTTAGCTTTCTCTATAGCTATTATATACAAAGATCCGAGTAAGATAAGAAGTAGGTATATATATGAATGATTTCTTATTAACCAATTAATGAATTGATCTGATAACATTAAATTTAATTTATTGCAATGAGTTTGGTGGCACGCCCTTGAGGCGATAATAATAATATTGGATGACTGAAAATTAATTCTTGAATCTCTTACTTCTTTTGATGCCTTTTTATATTTTTGCTTGTATGAAAAATTTAAAAGATGAATGAAAAGAATAAAACCAGAAATGATATGATGTGGTACATATAATGACAATTAATTCTTTAGCAGTTCAGTTCAGTTGTGGATTATAATCGAGAATATTTAATTTTGGGCTGCATACAAAATAAAATGTGGTGTGCAGATATGGAGCAACTGGGATGTACAAGGTGTTCATGTTTGGTAGCCCGAGTATCATCGTTACAACACCGGAGGCGAGCCGAAGAGTTCTGACAGATGATGAAGCATTTAAGCCTGGGTGGCCTGCTTCCACCACGGAACTCATAGGCAGAAAGTCTTTCGTTGGCATTTCTTTCGAAGAGCACAAGCGTTTGCGCAAGCTGACAATGGCCCCTGTGAATGGGTATGATGCATTGTCTTTTTACATTGGGTACATCGAAGAAAATGTGAAGATAGCACTGGAGAAATGGGCTTCCATGGGAGAGATAGAGTTGTTGACACAGCTTCGGAAGCTGACGTTTACGATAATTGTGTACATTTTCTTGGGGGCAGAGAGTAAACAGGTCAGAGAGGCCTTGGAGAGGGAATACACAACTCTCAACTATGGGGTTAGAGCTATGGCAGTTAACCTTCCAGGATTTGTTTACTATGATGCACTCAAGGTATGTAGCTATTATTGTTCAATTCCCTTGCTAGCTTTCTAGCTAGCTAATGTAATTGGAAGCAAAATTAAATTTTGAATATTATCTGTTAGGCGCGAAAAAGGCTGGTGGCAATTTTTCAATCCGTAGTGGATGAAAGAAGAGAGAAGAAAAGGAACAACTTAAACGGTTTGAATGAGAAGAAGAAAGACATGATGGATAGACTAATGGAAGTTAAAGATGAGAATGGGAAAATGCTGGATGACGAGGAAATAATTGATATTATGGTGATGTACTTAAATGCTGGGCATGAATCCTCGGGCCATATCACAATGTGGGCTACTCTGCTTCTGCAGAGCCACCCTGAGGCCTTTAAAAAAGCTAAGGTTTGGAAATTTTTTTAATTTTCTTTTCTTCCAAAGATGTTTGTTATTTCCTCAGCTTATGATAATAATGCAGGCAGAGCAAGAGGAAATCGTGCGAAATATGCCTCCTGGTCAGAAGGGTTTGACACTGAAAGAGTACCGACAGATGGAGTATCTGTCTAAGGTGAATCTCCTTTATCTCTTCTCATTTTATATTGCTGATCCAAATGGCAGGCAGGACACATAATATATAATTCTGTATTTAATTTGCTGCTGCAAGGTGGTTGATGAAACACTTCGCTACGTAACGTTCTCTCTAATGGTGTTCCGAGAGGCAAAGAAGGATGTGAATGTTTGCGGATATTTAATTCCAGAGGGATGGAAAGTTTTGGTGTGGTTTAGAGGTCCTCACTATGATGAGGAGATATATGAAGACCCATTTGCATTCAATCCTTCCAGATGGGATGTAAGTTTAACAATCCATCTTTTGTTTTCCCAAAACATTATTGTTGGAAATGTATGACAGATAGACAATAATTGAAATTGGTGCAGAATCTGATACCAAAAGCAGGAGAATTTCTTCCATTTGGAGCAGGAAGCAGACTGTGCCCAGGAAACGACCTTGCCAAACTTGAAATCTCCATTTTTCTTCACTATTTTCTGTTGGGTTACGAGTGAGTTTATTACATTTGCTTGATTATTTGAAGGTATGGTTAGTTGGTTTCTGGGAATTTTGCTGACAGGTTTAATTTGCAGGCTGGAGAGGAAAAATCCTGACTGCACACTCATGTACTTACCACACACCAGGCCTAAAGACAACTGTCTGGGAAGAATAAGAAAAACATCTTCAACTGTCTAGACATCCAACAACCAACAACCAACAACCTCGTACCTGAATCTGGTCTCTGGTCTATGGTCTCTCTTCAAAATTAGTCTCTGTTATCCTCTGTTTTCACTTTCAGTTTCCTATCAATAAAAGATTTGTGTTGGGATGATTTCTTAACCCCACAAATGATGACTACCTCTGCACATGATCACCATCATCATAATCCTTATATCTAAATTAAATAATGAAAAAAAAAAAGAAATATAATCATAATGCCATCGCATCACATTTCCTTTGATCAACTATTTGCAAGTTCAATAAAAAAAATACAAGTCCACTTAAATATAGCAATTTGTGTAAACGAATTGGTTAATAAACTAACACAATAACAACATTAACAATATAATACTAAACACGAATACATTAAGATTATTGAGTTAAGAATTTAAAAAAGAACATACAATTTTGAAACAAGCTAACTGGACCGTAAGCCAACTAGTCATGACCGATCCAACTACAATTTATTTATTTATTTTCCTTTTCTATAATTTTTCGGTTTCAGTTTCCTACTATTACTTCTTTGACGAATTTTTTTATAGACCATGAATACAAGTTTCCGCTCATGTATTTACCACACACAAGGCCTAAAGACAAATGTCTGGGCAGAGTAAAAAATCAGTCCCATCATCGTCTTCAACTGTCTAGACAACAAACAACCTCTCTTCAAAATTACTCTCTATTATCTTATGTTTTCACTTTAGTTTCTTATCAATAAAAAATTAGTTCTGGGATGATTTCTTGACCCCATAAACGATGACTACTTCACTGCTGGCTGATGCGCATCACATTTCATTTGATCAACTATTTGCACGTTCAATGGACAGGTTAATCAATTCAAACCCCGCATAAAAACTCTTGGGTTGGAGGACAAATGGACAATCACCCTTTCTAATTAGGGGTACTAGTGTTTCTAGTTATTTTGATGTTTAATCTTACTAATGGCACAGTCCAAAATCAAGGCCCAACATTAGGGCTGTTAACGAACCGAAAATAAACGAACGGAGGCTGTTCGTGTTCGTTTGCTAAGGATTTTGTAGTGTTCGTGTTCGTGTTCGTTTGTTAAGGTTTTTGAAAATCCTGTTCGTGTTCGTTTGTTAAGCGTCCATTAGTGTTTGTTAACGTTCGCGAACACGTTCACGAACGTGTTCGTTAACGTTAATGAACACATTCATGAACGTGTTCGCAAACGTTTACAAACACGTTCATTTATATTCATGAACACGTTCGTGAACACTTAATAACCAAACACATGCACATGTTCGTGACCACAATTTGTTCGTGAACAAGAAATAATCTACGTGAACAAGAAATAATCCACGTTCACGAACAATTATATATGTTTGTAAACATGTTCGCGAACATTATTAAACGAACACTAAACGAGCTTGTTCGCAAACACTACTAAACCAACACAAACGAGCTTATTCGCGAATACTTAACAAACGAGCTTATTCGCGAACACTTAAAAAACGAGCTTACCATTGTTCAGACTCTGTTCGTTTATTAACCGAACTCTAAATTTTGTTTGTTAATGTTCGTTTACCTTAATAAACGAACATAAACGAACGCTTACAGAGCTCGAACACGAGTAGTTTGTCGAAAACTCTGTTCGCTAACAGCCCTACCCAACATATTGGATGTACCAGTTATCTTATTAATTAATTCGGCAAATTTTACCGTGAAGTATGAAGTATATATTATTTTAATTACACTTCAGTTTCATTTGACAATATTACTATGTTTTTAAGTTTCATTTTCCCTCCGCAATTATAGCAATATTAAAGTATTATTACAATTCTACTATAATTTCATTTGATAATTTATATTATTGTCTGAGCTCTATTTTCGTGCTTCATTTTTCAAACACGCTAGTTTAATCATAGTAATGAAATATTTTTTCAATTGCACTTCTGGTCATTTGACAATATATGTTATTGTATGACTCTGGATTTTTGTTTCATTTTCCATGCACACTAATTTCATTATAGCAAAACGAAAGTATCATTTTAATTATACTACAGTTTCATTTGACAATAATGTGTTTTGTTTTTTTTAGTTTAATTTTTCACATACACTAGTTCATTATAGTAACACTAAAATATCATTTTAATTCTACTACAATTTCATTCGACGATCATGGTCCACACAACGATGTTTAGGCCGTAGTTCACTGTATAACAACTGAATTAAGCAATAAAAAATTCTACAAAACCATGTGTTATCTACAATACAAGTCCACTTAAAGCTAAAAATTTGTGTAAATGAATTCGTTAATAAACTAACACAATAATGACATCCGGGTCACCAGTCCATCCGATACACCAATCCAACCACAACACCAAAGTGGAGCCGAAGCTCATGCCGCCTATCTAATAGAGCCAAAGCTCAAATGCTGCCTATCCAAAGTAGCCACAACTCATGCCACCTATCCAATAGAGCTAGTGCTCAACCATCATAAATAATCAGAAGGCGAAGCTCAAACGCCACCTATCTAATGGAGTCAAAGCTCGGAGCCGAAGCACAAATGCTACCAATCAAAGGTTTACACACATATATAGAGTTCAAGGAATATTTGTCAAGAATCCAAAAGATCATTATATATATACCAAAATCATACTTAATTCCAAAGGAATTACACATACGTATATATCTGGGAATAAACAACGGAACCAATACTTCCAAGAGATAGATATGAGGGTCAAGACAATAACTCCAAGGTATATTCAATATAGACAACAAAGGATGGTAATTCATAGCAGAATATGTTGGAAATTATTCTCGAAAATCACAAGAAAAAAAACGAAAAAACGAAAAAACAAATACCTATGAAAGGTAAATAACAGGAAAATTAACCTACGAAAAAGGTTAAATAAACCTGGAAACGCCAAGGGAACGAAATTAGATGAACTCATGTCGGATGGAAGCACGAGTCGAGTTGCCTCTGTCCTTAAAACCTTATTTACCGCCTCCGAGGGTGCTGGAGCGTTGTGGTCTAGGTTTCCCAGGATAAAACGTACTACGATTCCTGCGTTTGAGCACACAAACTTGGAATCCGACGAACTAGAACGTGGGATGAACCACAGGTGGCTTGAACGAAGGAACATCAAAGTTTTGGGAGAGAAAACAAGTGTTTGTCGTGTGTGTTGCTTGGTTGTGTTCTTACAAATCTGCTGCTCAACCTGGGATTATATAGTGGATGAGAAGGATTAATAACATTAATCATGACATTTAATCTGATCATAAAAACATGATTATAACTTCTGTAAGAATGGTCACTACCCGGACTTGAGATGAGACACCAGAAAGCCGAAGACGCCCACAGGTGCCGGCGCACACGAGTCAAGTCTTTGCAGGCTCATTTTGGGATTTGATTTGCACCCCCTGCGCGCGAGAGAGAACCTCTATGCTATACAACTCAACGAGCCTTAGAAAAACTCTTGTATAAATAGTGGTGCAAACCCACTTCCCAAACCAATGTGGGACAAAAGTTTACTTCAAAACTTTCCCACCATTTTTCCAACTCAAATGGGTCAACTTTGAGAACCAATTTTTCATTCACCCATTATGCGTTTTGAGCATACAATATATCAATCTCTTCGTCTAACTACGAAGAACCCGAATCCACTTTGACGTGACCCAAATCGGAAGTTGACCCCACATATATTTGTACCACAAAATAGCCACTTAAAATGCCATTTTATGTTATTTTTCCATTAATCCCCCACATGAATGAAAATTGTTTTTCAAGGGTATTTTGAAATCGGAAACAACTATGTTCAACGATCGATTCCTGCATAGCAGAGTTAGGTGTTACCCTGTGAACATTGCCTTGTGAAATATATTTACTCTATTGGCTGTACGGTAGAAGGCGATGTCTTTGAATCGACTGCCGTTTGTGCAGACATTGAATATCTCACACAGGAACCTTCCAACCACGTTCTGTTCTCATGATGTGCCCATTTTGGTCGTGGGTCACCGTTTCTAGTTCTGCAACAGTTTCTAAAGAATTGAGCCCATTTCAATTCTCCTTTGAGCGACCCTCACTTCTCTCTCACATAGGTGATTCTTTCTTGAGTTTCTCGCAACTCAACATATGTCAATCGACATTGCATACTCAACATATGTCAATTCGACACTCGAATCATTAAAGCACTAATGTGCTAGCCTCGTGCGGGAGTCACTATTTTAAATGAGGAGTGGTTGAGAGTCGGGGACCCCTATAGTGACGCGCTCATTACATAATTTAGTTGTCCCATTGAACCTAGGTTCCAGCTAGGTTGGGTATCCACTATGGAATTTTTTATTCAAGGGCTTTAGACACATTACTCGTGTCAACTTCTCTACAACTTATATGCTCAACCCTTTGGTTAGCGGATCCGCTATATTGTCTATTGACCTTACGTAGTCAACCGAGACAACACCAGTTGCAAGAAGTTGTCTAATGGTATTATGTCTACGACGTAGATGTCTAGACTTACCATTATACACATGACTCTGTACTCTCCCAATTGTGGCTTGACTGTCACAATGCACACAGATTGGAGATACGGATCTTTCCCAACTAGGAATATCTTCCAGAAAATGGCGTAACGATTCAACCTCTTCACAACACTTGTCCAAGGCAATCATTTCAGATTCCATCGTGGACCTGACTATTACTGTTTGTTTGGAAGATTTCCACGCAACGGCTGCACCGACTAGTGTGAACACGTAGCCACTCGTATATTTAGAATCCTTAATGTCCGATATCCAGCTAGCGTCGCTATACCCTTCAAGTACATCATGAAATCTCGCATAATGCAGTCCAAGGTCACGAGTATACCTTAAGTATCTCATAACACTTGTTATTGCTTTCCAGCGAATCTCACTAGGGTTACTCGTATATCTACTGAGTTTACTAACCGCAAAGACAATATCCGGCCTAGTAGAACTCATAAGACACATTAAACTACCAATAAGCTGATGGACAATTTTAATAAAGTCCTCGCAAGTGCACGAATCAATTGTAGTGATAGTGTGCAATAGCAAGGGTCGAACCCACAAGGAATTATAACAATGTAATTTAATATTGCGCAACTTAAAAGAGTGGAACAAGAGAATTCAAAATAAAGTTTCAAGTGCAGTGAATTAAACCAAATAAAAACAACTTAAGAAAAATAAAATAATCAAAAACCAAGGAGATTAAGACAGCAGATAACCAAAGATGAAAGGACTAGGAACATGAATCAATTACCACTACTAATCTTACACCTATGTTCAACCTTACCAATTAAATTAAGGGTTCGTTCTTTTCTTTAATATTATAACCTCGTATGGCATCCAAAGTAAATCACATGTTTTAACCATTCTTGTACTTAAAGAAACTTATTTAAACAGTTAAAACCCTTTTGGCCTAAAAGAACTACGGAATACCCAGTTCTAGAACTACGGAATACCCAGTTTAGAACCAAATAGACAACCAAATTATCTACTCGTTTATCCTCATGAGCATGGAATTAATAAGCATAATTTTTACTCTAAAAATTCCCTCAATCAATTAATCAATTATGCTAAAGTTGGTCACCCAATAACACAATCAATTAATAAAAATAATAACAAAGGATAAAACTTAATTCGATTGACAAATTAAACCTAAACCAATACAAAAGTTTCATGGCTATTTCGTCAAGTTCCTAGAATAAAAAATTTAATAATGCATATTAAAATTAGCAACAAGCACAATATACATTATCATACTTTCACCAAGAAAATGATATCAAGATGGATGAAGAAAAAGTAAAGTGAAAGAATCAACTGACGTATAAGTTGTTGTGCCCAGAATTGAATCGTAGTTGTCGCTGTGACTCGGAGAATGTCACACCACTGCCACAAATAAAACTGCCGCTCAGGTTCTTCTGCTGCCGGCTAAAGATCGTCGATCAGAAATTGTTGTTTGAACTGTCGAATACCAAAAATGGTTGCACCGCCTCCGAAATTGTCCGAGACAAATTGATGATCCAACTCTTCGCAATATCTTCTATTTATATAGTTCCTTCCCAACTGATCCTCCGTTAGTCAACCGAGAATTCAAAAAGACTAGGCCTACTGAGCGACAATCTCGTTGCTACGCATCAGGTGAACCCGTTTGTCGATGTTGCGCCCCTCGCTCATTTACGTTGGTGATGAAGACTTAGTTTTTACTGTGTTTAAGGACTTGGGCTGGGAGTAATGAGTTAGTCAAAAGCAATTTATTTCAAAATCAAATCGTAACACTAAAAAAACAACAATAAACTAAATCAAAACAAATATTAGGTCGAACTTCACCCGAATAGCCTTTCAAATTTATTAATTTACCAATGGAAGGTTAGTGCCAACTCGTAGACTACATAAAACACTTGACTATAAAGTAAATAACTTTAACACAAAATAAATAAAGAACTCATGCTTGTGTGTGGCACCCATTATATGAGCTTTACAAAAACCCAATAAATTAAATATGAAAATTTCACAATATACGACCTAAGCCAAATTCATAAACATTCTATCACAGTGCAGGTGCAAAATATGAAAGAACAAGGATCAAGACATTTATTAAAATTGAAATGCAATTACTTGTCTCTTCCAAAGTTCACTCTTTATTTTTTTTTCTATTTTATGACTTTTTCCAAAGAGAACTTCCTCAAAAAACCTTTCCATTTTACGCCAGGCATGTTTGGGTTTTCAATTATGTGTGTACTCATAAACCAGACCCAACATTTATTTATGATACATGTGTAAGTAGCTGATTTAGCGGAGTAAAATCTCTGGATTATTGCAAATAAAATAAATAAATAAAATACTCATATATTCTTTTCAATATATATATATATATATATATATATATATATATATATATATATATATATATATGATATTTTTACCCTCACTTATGCCAAAAAGATGATTCTTGAACCAACAAACTACACCACAATTTATAGCACTCAGGAATTGCTTAGGAATTTGAAAAAGATAATATAAAGTGAAACCAACATATAAACTATCAAAGAAAATGCATAGAAAATATAAGGGTATTTTGATTTCAAATTTTTATTATGTTTTTTTTATTACTAGTTTTTTCTTTTGACAAAGTTATTCAAATACAAAATAACAACAGCTAGTCACATGCAATATACACACTAAGAGCTGACACAACTTACATTATATTCTTCACCGGCTATTCAAAATATTCACAAGGGTAAAGCTCAAGCTAATGCTAGAATTTTAAAATAAAAGGGTTCATAAACATAAACATAAGAAAATTAAAAATTTTGGAATCTTTTAAAATTTTACTCCCTCAGTCCCGTATTTCATGTCCTATTTTCTTTTTGCACGAGTTTTAATGCAGAAAAGTAAAAGTAGCTAGTCTTCCAGTTTTGCCCCTCTTTTTTGTTCTCTCACCATCCACTCAGTAACCCACCAGAATACACCAGGCATTTCTTCTTCTCTCTCTTTTGTTCTTCTTTCTCTCTAGTTCGAGAATTTCAATTTTTTCTCCAAATAAGAATTTTACAATTTTTTATTCCTTGAAAGCTTTGAGATTTACATCATCATACTCATATGAGGAGATATTGAAGATCTGCATTGCCATACTTATCTTTTACGTAATTTCCTTTGGGTTTCAACACATGAATATAGAGTTTTGATGAAATTGGAGCATGGGTTTTGCAAGCCTTATGTGCGTGAAGCAAATAAGGGAAGAAAGTTTTAGAGTGCAAGAGGCAAGAGAAGTAGCAGAGGATAGAAGGTTTAATTTCATTTTCATATCCCATACTTGACAATCGGAACTACCATACTAAGTACTCAGTATCATTTGTGTTGTGGTATTCAAATTTTGCCAGACTGTAATATGTAGTTATAAGGTTCAGTATTGTTTCGATTTTGCCTCTACCAGTTTTAACTTAATTTGTTTTCAAATGGAAGGTTTCTCCATTAATGGCTATTGCTCCCAAGTAGTGTTAAGAGTACGGGTGATAATTGAGGAAGTTGATTAATACTCTGTGTAGTAGTAGAAACTAATTAGGGTAAATTGGGAAAACAGAGTAATAATAATGTTCAATTTTGGAAAGTTGGCAATATTTTGGGACAGACTAAAAAGGAAAGTAAGACAGGTAAAATGGGACGGAGGGAGAGTGATTTTTAAACCAACTCAACCAACTCCCTTCCCCACACTTATTTCCAACATTGTCCCCAATGTTGTGAGATGAAAGAAAAGAAGATAGAGAAAGTCCTTCCTGATTCATTTTTTCTTTTGTGTAGTTCTCATTTGGCCCTGCAATTTTTAAATGAAAAGATGAACCTACCTTATTATCCACGCCATTCAAAAGATTATTCTTTTGGAGTTTATCAAACTCCAACTTACTTTTCCTCTGCAAATTCCAACCCCTTAATTGCAAAACACTGGTTAGCTCTACTAGACAGATTCATAGATTTCAATTTTGAAAAGTCACTAGTTTCATCAACCACAGTGACAGTTGATTTGTCATTTTGACATCAAAAGGGATTGAGGGCACATAAGGATTATCATATTTATGCAGTTTAGGCTCATCCTTATCCATAATAACATCATCACCAACTTTCATTTTTTTCAGCTATGACAGTTTGTTTAGAAGTGATATTTTCTTTTAAGTTATTTTCAATGATTTTACCACTTCCTAAAACAGTCATAACCTCTTCAGGTTGGCTAGGCAACTTACCTGGCACATGCCTTTGCAAAGCTTCAGCAATTTGACCTGCTTGTTCCTCTAGTTTTCTCAGGGAAGCCTCATTTCGCTGGAATTGTCGCTCTGTCATTTCTTGCTGCCTCTGGAATCGATGCTCATACTCTTCTTTCTCCCTCTTGTATCGTTGCTCATATGCTTCCTGCTGCCTATTACAAGTCTGTATAAAATTATTCAAGAAATCTTCTAAAGATGTTTTTTTTTTTTGTTGAGGTGGAGTTGATTGAAAATCATCTTGATTATTATCCCAATAACAATTAAGATGATTTTCCAAACCCGGATTATAATAATTATAACATGAGTCATTATCACAAGAAAAATTAGAATAATTATCTGTAACACCCCAATTTTCAACTCTTACATTAATTACAAATCAATATTCATATGCTGCGGAAGCTTACATCTTATCAGCAGAAAACTGGGTGCTACCGCCACACCTAGAGTGAATTCTATCACTTCTTTGACAAACTCCACTCTAAGTGCACAGGCTAAACTTACAACATTAACAACAATCCCTGTCTACATCAAAGAATAGACCCCAACCTGCACTTCCATCCTATTTAGAGCTCATCGGTTACAGGAGTCCACACTAAACTGCATCTGATAAGAACACATTGAAGTGCAGTTAGCGCGACGGCTAAGTAAGGATATCCGTTGTCACTTAAAAGTAGACAAAGGTTTGAAAACACGCATAAAAGAATTTTGGTAACTTGTACCCAATTGATGAGATTTCACCTGCAAATAAGTTAACAATAAAGACTTTGCATAAAAAAAGAGTTTAGTGAAGCAACATCCACCTGTCTCGTAAGACAAAATCATTTCTTTCTCAGCTTTAAAACTTCCTTAGTTTCATAAGGAAATTCTCATCACTTTTCACTTTTCAAAGAGAGATCACCCACAACCCTTGGGTATTTTCACTTTTCACCATCTCTTTTCCGTAGCTACAGCGTAACTACATTCATATTTCAAAATCCACTTGGTCCTAGATAGAAAGTGTGAAGCCTCTGGAGTATTCTTTCTCCACTTTTGACTGACCACTTGGATCGTTCAACTCGGGTTCAGTGGTCATCGCCCGGTCTAATACTGATCCCCTGGACTTATAGGAGCGTTAGAATGATTCCTAGCTAGCCTCACTAGGTTCATAAGAACGACTCCTACCCGAAAATAGAGTTACTATACTTAAGTGTGCACACCCCCGCAGGAGACCCTTTTCCTTCCGGGTGATATAGTACTCGGCGAATAGACTTCGCCCACA